>NC_083337.1:134536654-134853536 GCF_019175385.1 Lycium barbarum | reverse complement strand
ATTTTCCCTAAATTTATTTATACCTTCTATCAAATATGATATAAAATTAATCGACAATTGGTGCTAGGGTATCTCAGCTAATACCGTGTACCAAACGATCCCTGACGACATTAATTCTACCAACCTCTGCAGAGGTTGAACACGACTCTTCCCCTGAGGTAAAAATAAGGACTAGTTACCTGTACAGTGGGATGTTAAATGTAGGTTATAGATATCCGAGTTAGATGGTTACTCAACTTTTAGTGATTAATCATTATAGCCACCCAATTTTATTTCTAACTTTGTTTAGTTAGCTTTTATAATTATTTTTGTTCGAAATATAATTTTTGATACCTATTAAATGACGTAGCAGCTCTAGACCTAACCCATTTTAAATCTGATTTAATTTTTTATCCAACCCGCTTACTCATAATTATAATGAGTTCTACTAGTGTGCTATTCTTCTTTTAACAAGCAAAATGTGTACTAGAACCTACTTATTTCTCTTTCTGTTCTTAGTATATCGTTAATATATTATCTAAATATTACTTAATATTTTTTAACATTATTATTTTACTTTATCTTACTAATCAAATTAATTAATCAATAAATAGCCTCACATTATATCTATTATTCCCGTTATACATTGTTTTCCCTATTATGATATATAGTAATTAACTTTTTTTTTTTTTAATTTAACGTACATATAATTTAAATAATGTCATAGTTTATTCTAATTAGATACAAACAATTACTCACATGATTAAGAAAATAAGAATACACTATAATTAAGTAAATATTCGATAGTCTCTCAACTTAATTTCTTCTTTTATTGTGCAAAAAATTAAATTCTTCTATAAGTATTAGCTTAACCTTTACTCATTATTTCTTTCCTTCAATGTTTTTGTTCTTTATAGAAAAAAGTACGGTTCTTATTTTATCAATGCAAAAACCTGGAGCATTGAATCTTAAATAATGATCTTTAATTTGAATTCCGTAAAAAAATCCATTTTCATTTTTTATTTAAATCTTAAAACTAATTAACCACTTTACAAATATGAAGTGATGTTAATTTTGTGATAGTATACCTAGAAATGGTAAATACTATATATAAGTTAGCTACACCATGTAATTTTTTCATTTATTTTAGCTTGTTGGAGTTGGTACGTTTTGATGAATGACAAAATGATTTGGGTCAAATAAATGGGTCGGACCAAATGCATAAACATTAAACAAGTTAGCTATGTTAAATGAACTAGGTAAGCAGTTTCATGTTCCATTCTGCGTCCAGTCATGATAGGACTCTGCGAATGACTCGTAATATTGAGATTACATACAAAACCTTGGAGTCTATGGTATGCTTATCTGGGGTAAGCTTTGGACTCTCTTCAAACACATTTGTTGTAGTGTAAAAGCAAATTAAGGATTTGGCTCCATTTCAAACACTATCACTCTTTATGTTCTTATCCAATAAGTGTTTGTGACTAACCCATTTGCCTTTACATTTTGTTGCATATATGCAGGTTTTTCATTGAAGAGACTTACACACTACATTTAGAGTAAGGGCCTGTTTTGAAAGCCACCTGGTAATTGGAATTGGTGTAATTACACAGCTTAGTAATTACAGTGGTGTAATTACAATGACCTATTTATTTTTCATAACGTAATTACAGTGTAATTACAAGCGTGCTGTTTGATTGCACAAGTGTAATTACACAATTAGTTTAATTTAAAAATAAAATTTTAAAAATATTTTTCTTTATAAATGATATTAAATTAGTTATTTAATAACACATTGTTTCTTGAAAATATATTAATTAATAATCATATATTTGAACTAATATTATAAAAAATAATTGATATATATTTTTCAAATTAATAATATTTAATTTTAATTAATTATAAAACTTAAAAGAAGACTTTTTTTTTTTGTGAGAACGTCATGGATTGGATGTTTGAGAAAAAAATAATATTTATACATATAATGCCATAACATTATTCAAATGTTTGACACAAAAAATCCATCAAATGTAAGTGAAAAATCATGCAATGTGAAAGCAAATAACTTAAAATTGAAAATATAACCTAAATTCAAAATCCAAAAGAAAAAAATTTAACATAATACTCTTATGTCAAATTCTAACATTACATAAGTAAGGTCCAACGTAACTTACGTAAATAATTCAAAAGAAAGGGAAAATATAAGTCTATAACCTCATTCACAACGAAATTCTACTTTAATAACGTCACTCGTTATATGTCAAGTTTGTTAATAACTAATTCTTTCCAATATTAAGAGGTGTAGTTTTAAAAATTAGAATAATAACACAGTTATGCTAAATGAATAAAATAAAAAAATACGAGCAATTACATGGAACCACAAGAAGTAAAGGTTGATAATGAGAAGAAAGGAAATGAAAAATAAATAACATAAAAAGAAAAATACATTTTAAAAAATAAAAATAATTAAAAAGTAAAAATAAAAAAAGAAATTAAAATAATGGAAATAAAAAGTAAATTAAAATAATAGAAATAAAAAATAAACAAACTAAAAAATAACCCTGTAATTATAGGGTGTAATTACGCTCAATTCTCAACCCCCCCCCCCCCCCCCCTCTTGAGAATTGGAGAGTGTAATTACACCCAATTCCCACCTAACTGCGTAATTATTTGGTCAAACAAACAACCCAAACTGTGTAATTACACGCAATTACATCCAATTCCAATTACCTGGGTGGCTTTCCAAACAGGCCCTAAAAGTAGAAATCAAGCAAATAAGTAAGAGCATATTGACTAGTTGTTGAAGTATTATCTGATACAACAGACCAGATTGAAGAGCATGTTTCATAGTCATATGTTTTACAGTCTAGATATTTTTTATTAGGCTTGTGATTAAGTTGTACCTATTTTTCAGCTTTCTTAAAAACATTATTTTTAGGTAAAATCTTAGTTAAATTCAGCTCCAAGTTGAGTCAATTCAGAGGGGACTAAACTTGTAGATTGTTGGAAAATGAATTAGAGTTATTTCCTAGGTTATATCTTTTGTAATCTCAATTTTGTTGAGGCTCAAAGTTATGGTGAAGTTTGAGACAAATTGTATAGAGGTGTAGGCCGTGATTTCACAAGGCAAATGTTTTTCACGTAAAAATATTGTATTGTTACTTTACTATTGTTCCACAAATAAGTCTTGAGAAACTGATAAAGTAACGTGGTCCACCACTAAGCCGAAAATCAGATATAACCCGATTCACTCCCTCTTATGTTATTTGATCGTGCAAAATATCATAGATTTTACATGTCTTTGCATCATTAGAAAAAAGAAGGAAAAAATAGAAATAAAACGACAATGGAAAAAAGATGTGGCAAGAGACTGCCAAAGAAATTATATTGAGGAGGATAATAAACCATGTTTGGCATATGATACGAAAATGTTACTGAACATCAAGAAGATCTCGGACATGACTTGAAATAATTCAATCGCTGCAAAATTCCGTTCTCTTTCCACAAAACAAACAATAAAGCAAAGACAAAAGTAGCTAGGCGGAAAAATGACCCAAAATTGCCCAACTAGTTAATGTAAAGAATTAGATATCAAAGAAAAGGCATATATCAAAAAATGAATTGAAAATCAAAGAGCTCCAATACTAATGTTAACACCATCCTTATTTGTGATTGGAGTTGTATGGCTTGCTTGAGATTGTACTTGAGGAGGTGGCCTTGACATTAATACACCATTAGATGTAGGCCGTGCCACAAAGGGTGTAAAAGCAGGACCTTGATGAGAAAAATTTCTCAGATGGAGATGATGGCTTTGATTATGGAAATTAACAACAGGAATCCATGAGATTGTTGGTGCTACTTTCGCTGCTGCTGTGACGCCTTGCACATTCCTAGGAACTCCCATCTGTATATACACAAGAGAAGATCAATACTAACCATATTAGTGGCGACTCATTTTGTCAATTCATTATCAAATTTGGCTCGTAAATAGAATTTGGTCGAGTAGCCTATTTGGTCCAGTTCTTGACAAGTTAAATGTGTTTCTCTAAGTGCTTATTTTTGAGATTTTTAGGAACAAAAAACCAACCCTTCTAGATGTTTCGACTCTTAATTCTCAAATAGGATTGAATCTAAGGTGAATGCAGTATTGTTGAATAGTAGCAGAAGTTTTTTTTAAAAAGATTAAAAAAATAATCATAAGCACTTTTGAAATGTTGACTAAGTACAAATTGCTCTAATATTAACAAAAGTGATTTTGAAATTGATTAGTCAAACACAAATTGTTTCCCTCCAAAACACTAGCTACTAAAAAGATAAGAATTAGCGACAAACAAATTATGCAGTTAAACAACAAATTCGTTGTTAATTCTATTTGGCAAGGAATTAACAATAAATTATTTTAAAGCTTAGTTAGCTACGAGCTATTTAAGAATAAATTAACGACGAAATAAATAGCTAAATTTAATTCTTTTTTGTAGTGAAAGTACTTTTTCAAAAAACGCTTTTTACGAAAAAAAATGTTTTTCAAAATAAGCATATTTTAAAAAAGTTCGACCAACTGTGTTGATTTTGAGGCTTTACGTTCTGTGCAAATTAATATTAATTTTGCATTTTCAAGCATTGTGGGTCTATTATGTAGATATGTTATTGTAAAAACAAATACTATTAAGAAAAACATATGTACAAAAGTTTTTCTTTTTGGTGAAGCGGTATCAGATAACACTGTGGTGATATATACCAACAAGAACTCATCCTCAGCTTTGTATTGATTTCATTTATCAATAACAAATTTTCTTTTCTTAGAATTTAGCAAGGAACAATATTCTTACCATGTAAGGCATGTGGCGTAAGTCAGGGACTCCAAAAGGTCTACTAATCGGTGACGGTGAAAGTGGGGGCCTTTCACGGGTTGCACAAGGAACACTTTTGCTAGCCTGCACATAGCGTAGACATCCATTTAATTTTTACATACACCGCGGCTCAATATAATCAGTGATCTAAAGCTAAAATTTTATATGATTTTATAAGTATTTTAATAAAATTTTTATATTTTTTTTGAAATTTACTCTTTCAATCTTTGTAGATGCAAAGCTATAAATTTGTCCTTTTAAGGACTAATTGATTCAGACAATTAGTTTAATGATAAAATAAAAATAATTGATTCAGAAAAGTTAAGTATAAAATGAAATATAAAATCATTATAAACAGGGAAAAAGAGAACAAATGTACGGGAAGTAGAAAAATTAAGAACCAACGAGGTAGGTATATGTGCTAATTAATGAGAAATAAAAACTTAACCTAATTTACTCACTGATTTGAACAACTCAAACTAAATCTAAAAAATAAAACCTTTTATTTATGATAATTAGAAAAAATTATATATTGTATAGAATTAAATACCTTTCCAAGTCTTTTTAATATTTATAATTTTCTTCAATAGTGATACAGAAATGCATTAAGTATTCTTTCCATATTATCAATTTTTCATTTCAATATTTTAAGTTATAGTTAATTTTAAATTTTTAGCAAAAGTTTTCTTATAAACTGTATCACAAAGTTACAATTACTATTTAGAAAAATTCATTATTTCTTTATATAGTCATGAACTTTGTCTAATAATTCAAAACTTTGATTAAACTTATTAAATCCTCATATCTATCAATAAGATTTTTGACAACAAGAATTAATGTATGATATAGCAACAAATGGATAATTTTTTATTGATTTAAAAGAACCTATCCAAGTTATATATTAAGAAATGTGATACATATTTTTTACATACAAAGCTATTAATATAACGTTTGACTCTTGAGGATCTTACCCTTGAACTGCCATGTACACACAACATTTTATAATAGGTAGAATTAATTTTGATACGATCATTATACATATAGTTTAAATCATATGACTATTTATTTTTTATTTAAACAAATGTACGTACCTGTCTTTTAATTTGGCAAGTGTCGAACAATTGCTCCAATGGGAAATTTGCCTGTGGAATAATAATAGTCATTTCAAATAAACTGTATCTAACATTTGTTATTTATTGTAGCCTCAAGATATATCTTACCTCCTTCGATTCAGTAATCTTGTTTAAGATTGAAGGTGAAGATGTGGAAGCTTTAGAAGAAATCTGTGAATTCTGTAAATTTACATTAATTCTTGTCAAAACAAGATACAACAGAAAATAAAGAAAATTTAAACAGCAGGAAGCAAAATTTATTACCGAATCTTTTAAGTGCACATCAAAAACACTAGGCCGACGTTTCTTTTTATCAATTGAGGCCATTCTAATAAAATATTTTTGAGCATGGCTAGCAACTTGCATCGGAGTTCGGGAAGGCACGTAATGTTTGGATATTCCCCTCCAATCACCTTTCCCAAGTTTTTCTAAACCAATTAAGAAAGATAGGTGTTCTTCCTCAGTCCATGATGTTCCTGTGGGAAAATAAAATCACAATTAAGAGATACTACTTGATTATATAAGCAACTAAAAACAAATATACAGAGATTTTCTCACAATAAATTCAAAGGATTTTCGTAAACAAAAACACTCTTCGACAGGATTATTCAATAAAGGTATTGGAAATATTATTTTTTAGGATAACACTTTGATTGCGGTTTGAAACACTGCAGCAAATCAATCGAATAATAAGATTGTACCTGATTATATAAGCAAATAAAAACAAATATACAAAAAATTTCTCACAATAGATTCAAAGGAATTTCGTAAACAAACACTCTTCAATAAGGATTATTCAATACAAGGTATTGGAAATATTATTTATTAGAATTATATTTTGATTGCGGTTTAAAACACTAGAGCAAATCAATCGAATAATAAGTAAAAGAGAACAAGAACCTGTATTCTTCCGGATCTAAATTTATTCAAAAACTTAAAATTGATTAGATTATAAATTATGATTATTTTTCTGTGAAGGAAAACACCACAAAATTAACTTATAATATTATTAGAATCTCAAGAACAAGGAAGATACAATATGCTCAAACTGACTTAAATACCATGGTTAATAAATAGATATGATAAACGACATGACATAAAGCAATGGTGAACTCAGATTGACAAACCTTTTTTTCTATGTCTAGGGGAATGAATGAACCCATCGGAGAGATATCCCGCTTCAACAGCGCCATTGTTGTCATAATTCACAGCCAGTTCTAGATTGCCCAGACTTTTGCTCCTCCTTATAGATTCATGATCGCCAATCTTCAACATCTTCATTTTTGCATCACCATGGTGATTATTATTATTATTATCGTCAATTCGAACCCCAAATAATTTAATCCCTCCAACTCCTTTCGAATTACATGTTCTTGAATTGTGTCCATTGTGCCCACAATGTGAGCACTTCCTTGCATCTTTCGTCATACTCACCATTTTTATTTTTCTTTCTATATGTGTATGCTTTTTTCTAGTAGAGGCTTACAAAGCATCGTACGCTACTATAACACGATGATGTTGGATTGTTGGGCTAGAAAACGAGGTTTTCTCGAATTCTTGGCAATACAATAAGATATAGAACTAGAGAGAGTGCATATTTATAGGTTCTACCAATGATTTTGCCGTGTGAGTTTTACCTTTGACTTTCACAAAAGAATAATGTTTGTAATCTTTACTCTTTTATTTTTTTACATATATAGTGTTAGTACTCTACTTAGCATAAATATATTTTTGGTTCTTTAATTATTAGTTTTCAGGAAGCTTCTTTGGGAATTTTATAATTACCTTTCTATTGGATATATACAGGTAACCAAATCCCATGGGATATCGGTGACGTAACTCCTTACTTATCACAGATAATTAAGTTATTTCTGACTTTTAGTTTTAGACCGTAATCCATTTTTGTTAATCTACTTTTGAAAAGTTTTGAACGGCTTAAGATTTATTTAACAAATATATTAATGACTTTGTGTGTGATCGATCAATAAAAAACCATGCATGTAAGGAAAATTTGTAATTTTAGGTCGATTTTGCTTATAAGGAAATAAAAGAAAAAAGAATCTATACTAAATTATATATATGGATAATCGTGGACTCTGTAGAAGCAAAGAGTTCTTCGCATATTTTTAAGGCGTTACTTGGGTGCGAAGGAAGGAAACTACAACTCACCCTTATATTTATTTTGTAAAATATCCTTGCTGCCAATCTAGTGAATTTTAGATTTCTTTCCATGTATGAAAGTGTCACTTGCATTAAATAAGATCAAAATTATTATTCTTACAAAATTGGGGTACATGATTATGGATATAAATTAAGGAGGGGGTATAGCGCCATCCATAACAATACCAACCATATGAATAAAATTTTAGTATGTGTTTGAAATTTTATTGTATAATTATTAAGTTATGTAATTGTTAGGGTATAGTAATTACATAACTTAATAAATTCTCGGTCTAACAATTGTAAAGTATTGTTTATTATTTTTTTGTCATAATTATCAAAATTTAATTCATAGTGTCATATTTTGATTGCGCGAGTGCAATTATAGTAGTAAATATATTTTATTTTAATTATAGTTAAATCTCATAATTTAAATAAGAAAATTTTAGGAAAATATAGGTAGCTTCAAAATAAATTAATTTAACTTGAAGCAATTAATAAAATTTAATTAATGAGTTTAAATGTTTTACAAACTCGTGAGAATATAACGTGAAATTCATGATTTATTGCACTTTTGAAGTAAAGAAAAAAGATAAAAATGGGTTAAAAAAAGTATTTCTATATAATAAATATTTACTAATAAAAGAAAAATATAAATATTAAAATATTTAAGAAACAAATTTCGTGACTCTAACCAGGGGCGGCTTAAGGATGAAGCTAGTAAAGCCTTGATTCAGGCTCCCAAAATTATAAAGCCCCCAAAAATTTTAATGGTAAATTATGATTTTACTTTCTCTTAGATAATACTCCATTAAAGATTGTGTGAAAAAAAGAAAGCTATAAAACTTATATAAAAAGGAAAGAAGAAAGTGTACCTACTTTTTATATTTATAGAGCTTTGAGCAAACCTACTCAAATCTTCGTATTAATAAATAAAGTTTTTACAACAATATTATTATGTGCTTTAAAAGACGTTATGGTTTTTTAAGAATACTACACTAAAAACAACAAGTATGAAAAAAAAAAATAACACTAAATTTATTGTGTATATGTATACCTAAGGCCTCCGATTAAACTGTAGCTTTAGGTCACTAATTTTATTGAGACACTCTTATTTCTAACTCCTACGAGATAAAGATGTCGTGCTGCCATCAACAAGCACCAAATACAAAATAAGATATTTAAAATATTAAAAATCATTAAAAAACATTAACAAGTCACTACATTTATTATCATCACTAAGCACCAACTTATAAGTAGTACTAGTGCACTTAAAATAAGAAAAATGAAAAAACAAAAAGAAGATGAAGAAACAAAAAAAAGAAAAAAAAGAAGAATATAAGGAAAGCAACTTATGTTGGAAAGAGGAACGCGAGACGGGAAGAAATGTCAGAAATGAGTTTTAAAAAAAAAAATGATATTTGAAAGGAAAAAAAAAAAAAAGATTTTGAAAAGGAGGAAAAAAGGTGCGGGTTAACTTGTAAGTATCATTAATTCTTACCTTACCTTTAGAAATTGAGAGTGTTCCAAGATATCCTTCCAAACATGTCCTTAATAAAATTTCAACAATATTTGGGAATTTTTTTTCCAAAAGGTAGTCTACAACTAGTTGCAGAATTATGAATTTAAACAAGGGGAATTTAGAAAAATGAAAGGTTACTCCGATGATTTAACTATATCAAGGGATTCAAACAATATATTGTTTTAATTCATATTGCACACTTTTCAACAAAAAAAAAATAAAAAAAAATTCATATTGCGTAGTACAATTATTCGATGAACATGATTTATACCACTGCCTAAAGCTTGAGTAAAGGATTGCTAAGTTATTAAGAGAAAAGAAAAGTATTTTTCTTTTTAGATTCCTCCCACCTGTATACATAAGAAAATAATCTAATCTTTCATATTTAGTTTTGCTCATATTTTCTCCATGATGTATTGCCAAAAAATAACTTGCTTCTATTCTTGGTTTTGCACGAATTTAGGACCTGTTTGGCCATGGAAATTATTCACTTTTTTCCGAAATTTTATTTTCACTTTTTTTGAAAAGCAGTGTTTGGCCATGAAAATTTTAAATGCCACTTGAAGTTGCATTTAAAATTTGAAAAACCTTGTTTTCACTATTTTCACTTTCTATTTTTTTACCCTTGCTTTTGTTTTTCCTTTGTCAAATTTTACCCTAATTTTTTTATTTTTATAAATTTAACCCCGTTTATTCTAGTATTGATATTGTTTATAACTATTTGTTTTAGTTCTTGTTGGGTTTTGTATGGGATATAAGTGCAAGGTGGGGATAGTCCGCATAATAGTGTCACTCTTTCTAGCTTCACACATGCAACAAATGTGCTCAAACCTTATGAGTGACGATACATTAGTGGTAATTTATTGCATCAGTTGATTAAACAATTTATTTTCTTCCGATAAAATTTATCCCCATCGGGTGTTTACACCCAACAAGTAAATAAATGACACTTGTCATATTATTTAATTATAAATATTAATATTTAATTATAGTTAACTAAGTATTTTGCAGATGATCTTAATTAATAATATAAAGTATTCTCATGCTATTTCAGTTATCTTCTAAACAGTAAGTAGATTGACTGTAATTTCTTAATACATCTATGCCGGAAATTAAACACCTCCCAAAGGCCATAACAATTTTTATTTTCCATTAGCAGTATGATCATGAAAATATCAGTCCACTCTTAGATTTGTTAGTTTTACAAATTTATCATCATATTCATTTATTATACTTCTATTTCACCTCCAATATCTTAATTAACATCACTTAGTTAAGACTATGGATGTGATAGATGATACAATAATCAGATATCTGCAATAGCAAAAAATAATTTTGGTAATAAAAAAGAGGACGTTGGTCAAGATATTTGTAATAACCAGAAATTTGCAATAGCAAATAAGATTTTGGTAACTAGAAATTTATAATAACAAAGACCGTTGTAATGTTCCGTTAAAATAATAATTCTACACCTTTGTTTATTATCTATGGTTAACTTAACTGAGATAGGTGTAAAAACCTGATGCGACTAAGTTTTACCCTTAACTTTGGTTGCTTTTTTTTCTTTTTTTCTGAGAGATGGGGAGTTGATGGGTCAAGGGAGGGATTATGGTATGTGAATTTGAAGTTTCATTCTGCTCAGAGTTGTTTTCACTAATATATCAGTTGTTTTGATGTAATTGTGTAGTCGCTTGTTTTGATTCAATTAACTGGTTATGTTTATGATTGTTTTGGGTGGTTTTACTAGTTTTTAGAAATTGGGGGTATAAATCATATTTCGTGTTGTAAAAAAGTACATTCAAACAACCAAATATTATTTGCAAAAACGATAACCAAACACAACTCTATCTCCAACTCCAACTTTAAAAATAACAAATAAAGTGAACTTTTTTTTGGTTTCTACGGACAAACGCCTACTTAGTTGGGAGACTGAATTAAAAATGACAAATGAGTTTGTCAATTGATGTGAGTCCTTCAAGTTTTAAAAATTAGGTAGAAGTGATAAGTAACTAATTAATGTTAATGAGGTCAAACTTCATTAAGAAACTTTTTTCCAGCAAACCCCAAACTTTTTACTTTTGCACTTTTACCTCTACATTTATTACATCAAAATAACTAAAATTACCAAAACATGTAAATAAATAAAAAAATCTACCCGCCATTTCTTCTTCTTCTTCTTCTTCCCATGTCTCCAGCCATTGATGCTCAACCTATCTTCCTCCTCCTCCTTCTTATTCTTCTTCTTCTTTAGGAATCTAACTCCCCCAAAATGTTTTAAATAGTAGCTCCAAGATTGTATTTGTGTTTTTGTTGAGAAATTACTTCAAAGGACAATTCATTAATTATTGGTAAGTGAAAAAGATTAATTTTTGTCCATTCTTCAGCTGAGTTTAGCGAACCCAATCTGGTTGTTTCTATCAACAACTTTCGTAGTTGTCCGAACAACTCCGAAAGCTATTGACAGAAACAATTGAACATCTGTCTGACAAATACAGAAGTTGCCCTAACAACTAGTACAGTTGCCCAACAACTGTGTGTAGTTGTTGGACTACTGAATAGTTGATAGGACAACTAATTCAATAGTGGAACAACTATTGTAGTTGTCGCAACAAATAGTTGGACAATTACAGAAGTTATCCCAACAACTACTAAAGTTGTCCGACAACTGTGTTTAGTTGTTGATTAACAGATTAGCTGTCAGGACAACTAGTAAAATTGTGGAACAACTTGTTAGTTGTTGGAATAAATAGTTGAATAATTACAGAAGTTGTCCCCCAAAACTACTAAAGTTGTCTGACAACTATCGATGGTTGTGGGACAACTAAAGAGGTGTAGGGATAAGTAATTAAGTTCTTTAGCAATTTTGAAGTTGTTTGATGAATTTCTCTCTTGTAAGACCACTGAAATATGTATTTTTGTGATATCTTCAGGTATTGTGACCATCAATGGGAAAAATAATAATAGGAGTTGATTTACCTGGTGAATGAGTGGAGAATGCTACTCGTTATACTTGGCGTTCGAAGGGTCGAGAGACAGTACCGATAATGATAAGCAAGGATGCTACGTATGATGAGTTGGTTGAGATAATCGTTTCTAGGTTTGGGTTAAGTTGTGATAAAGATGATCTTTCTATTAGTTACGTGCTCGGCTTGCTGAAAATCAAAAGTGAGGTCCTGCTCCTATAAGGAATGATCTTGATTTGCATTTTTATTTTTATGATCCAAATAAGCCCATTCTAAGGGTATCTGTGGTTGAAAAGATGGTAGAGGGAACAAATTCAGTGCAAGTGGACCAAATATGACAAATGACGAAGAGCATCTTGTGACTATGGATATTCCTCCGATAAATGAAGGAGCTACACAACATCCTATACCATGCAAGGTAGCCACGTAGATGATGATGACGCATGTTTTTATATGTATAAAGCTTTCAAGAACAAAACGAATTAATTAATTTGTTGAAGTTTGCTTTCGTGAAGAAAGATCAAAGATTCAAACCAGTGAAGAATAGTGAAGATGCATGTTGTGTTAGATGTGTAGATCCCGGTTGTGATTGTTGGTTGTGAGCTACGAAGCTTAAAAGTTGTGATAGATTTAAAATTGTCATTTACTGCAACATTCACTCATGTGGGGGGCAACATCTTACAAGGCATCATCCAGATGCTTCAACGGACATCATTGGACAATACATACACCATAGGTTCTTGAATGGAAAATGTCCATTCACAAAAGAAATAAAAATACAACTCAAGATGAACTGGGTTGTAAGATTAGTTACTGGAAGTCCTTGAAGGACAGTGAGATAGCTAAAGCTATGATAAGAGGGACACATGCCCATAGGGATGCAGTTCTAGATGGTTACAGTTATATGCTTAGGACTGCAAATGAAAGAAGCAAGACATCGTTGAAAGTTGATGGCAAAGGGAGGTTCAAATATTTCTTTGTATCTTATGGATCTTGGATTAGGGGATTTGTGCATATGAGAAAAGTCTTAGCCGTTGACGGGACATTCTTAAGGGGCCCTTACGAGGGAGTTTTGTTATATGCTGTGGCACAAGATACGAAAAATCATATTTTTCATGTTGCATTTTGTGTAGTGGATAAGGAGTGTGATGCTTCATATGAATACTTTGTTGAGCAATTGTTAGACATAGTCCCCAATACTACGGAGTTGTGCATCATTTCTAATAGGCATCTAAGCATGGGAAAAATGGTATCAAAAATTTACTCTGAAGCGCACCACGGATGTTGCACGAGGCAACTTGCTGAAAATGCAAGAAAAGAATTTCATTGTGGAGATTTCCTTGGACATTTTTATCATGCAACTAAAGCATACCGAAGAGATATGTTCAATGACTATTTTGAAAAAATCAGATATATCAATGCAGAAGTCGCCGATTATCTTGAGATGTTGGCTTTCATAAATGGAGTAGAGCATACTTCCCAGGAAACAAGTAAACTATCTTACTGGTTCAAATTCAAATATTGCAGCAACTGCAGTAGTTGTGGGACAATTAAAGAGATTTGTTCCAATAACTGCAATAGTTGTTGGGGGCCTGCAGTCGTTTGTATTCTAGATTCTTAATAATTTTTTGTTTTTATATTTCAGGTATGATGTATTGACCTCAAACATTGTTGAGTCTGTTAACTCAATGTTTAATGAAGAAAGAGAATTCCCCATTACTGCCCTATTCGATGCAATAAGTAGGAGGTGGTCAGAAATATTCCATGAGAGGCGGATGACATACGTCAACTTAACAACTATCTTTGTCCCTTCAGCTGAAAACAAAATAATGACTAACAAGAATCTGGGAAATAAGTTATTGGTCCATCGAATAGATAAAGACATGTTCACCATCACCGGGGAAAGTGGGGTCTCAATGATAGATCTACGAAGAAAAACATGTTCGTGTCGAGAGTTTGACTTGGACAAAATACCTTGTTCATATGTTATGGCAGCGCTTAGAAGTAAATTCGGAGATAAATATGGAAAGATAATTTATGAGTACTCTTCTTCATATTATAAGGTAGAGTCATACGTGCTTGCATATGCAGACCCAATATTTCCAGTGCCAGCTGAAGAATTTTGGAACCCTCCTCCGGATATTTTACAGAGACGAACACCTCTACCTGAAAAGAAAATCAAACGAGAAAGGAAACGGATGAAGCGGGTACCTGGAGTTGTGGAAGGATTTTCAAAGAAGAAGTTTAATAAATGCTCCTTATACAGAAGATTTGGCCACAAAAAAACCTTATGCCTTACAAGACGGAGTGGAGATGTAGGAACAAGCCGTGATATAGTTTCATAATTTTATATTGTATTATTTACTATCCGTACTTGACGTTGCTATTATTAGGGATCTTGGTTTACCAAACATTGTTGAAGTATATTTTTGAGCTTGTGTTAATCGAGACATTTGATAAATTATGTTGTGTTAATGAACTCATTCTATTAAAGTAGTCACTACCTGCTAATTGTTAGAGTTTTCTCAGCAACTTCAGTAGTTGTCCCACAACTACTGTTATAGTTGTCGAACAACTTCTATAGTTGTTGCACAACTACTGAAGTTGTTGGAATAATTATTTTAGATGTAAGTCAACAACTTCAGTAGTTGTCGTACAACTATAACCGTTGCTGGGATAACTACTGAAGTTGTCGAACAACTGATTGAGTTGGTGGAGCAACTTATATAGTTGTTGGCACAATTAAAGTAGTTGTCCAACATAAACTATGAATTATTAAGGATAAACCAAGTGATTCAATGATAATCGAAGATCGATCGAGCCATTTTAGAAATTATTAAGGATAAACCAAGTGAGTCAATGATAATCGAAGATCGATCTAGCCATTTTTGGAATTATTAAGGATAAACCAAGTGATCCAATGATAATTGAAGATCGATCAAGCCATTTTAGGAATTATTAAGGATAAACCAAGTGATTCAATGATAATCGAAGATCGATTGAGCCATTCCATCAATTATTAAGGATAAACTAAGTGATTCAATGATAATCGAAGAACGATCGAGTCATTTTATGAATTATTAAGGATAAACCAAGTGAATCAATGTTAATCGAAGATCGAGCAAGCCTGTTACTCCCTATTTTGAACGGGTCTAAGATAGTTTGCAACTTCCCGATTCTTCTAACTGGTTTAAAAAGGGTCAGAGTCGCCATCTTATTTTTAAGGAAAAATAGGAAACCTATATGTATTTGTGTGTCTACTCCATTTTTAGTCCACGAAACATATGAGATTCTAGATAAGGGTTTTATTTACCCCAAGGGGAAGGTATTAAGCATCCCTCAGAGCTTGCCCGAAGACAATCCTTAAACTTAGTTTAACTGAACACTAGAGGGGGATTATCCATCTGTTTATCATTATTATTACATGTTTTCAAAATCTTGTGATTTCATGAAAAAGCTACACTAGGTGATAATATGCTAAGTATATGCAGTGTATAAAAATGTATGTATATCAAGTATAAAGTATTTTATAAAGAATGTATATCGATAGGAATGTAAAAAGGAGTGTAAAGAGAATATACCTCGTAAGTATAAAAGTGTATCTGTTGGTATAAAGAGTATATACCTGTTAGTGTGAAGAATGTATATAACTATATAAAAGATGTATAAAAGTATGAGAATATATAAAATAGGTATATCAAGTATATAAAGAATGTGTGTTTGTGTATATGAAAGAATGTAAGTATATGAAACATATAAAGAATATATTTCAAATATAAAAGAGTGTATATCAAATAAAAAATGTATTAAAAATTGTATAACTATATATATCAGTGCATAAAGAATGTAAAAAATGTTTTTTTAAAAATATTCATTGGTGTAGAGATCTTATATAATAAAAGAATTCAGAAAAAAGTGAAGTCGATTTGACTTATTTCTACCCTTTCGTAAAAGAGTGTTTGTTTAATGAATATCTTATCAAAAGAGTAAGGAACAAAAGAATTGTAAAAAAAGTATTGGTAAAAAAATAAGTACAAGGAATTGTGGATTAAAAAGAAAATGAGTGAAAATGTGTAATGCCTTTAAACACTAAAAGGTTTGTAAATGGACGACTAAATATTTACCTAGCGTCAATTAACTTAACTAAAATATTTATTAGTGTACACGAAACAATATAAAATTACATTGTATTAAAAGTGTGTAAACAATATAAAATAAAGGATGGACTAGTATTATTGCCCTAAACGCCAAAAGTGTGAATTTAATTAACAAATTATTTATACCAAGTCAATTTAATCTATTTATGAAAGTATTGACGACCTAAATCTTGCCTAAAGCAAATGAAAATTTTTAAGTTAAACAAACAAGGCGACAAGTAAATACATATATCAGCCCGTCATTTCAAAAATAAAGTTTTCACTATACTACGAGTTTATGTTTTGTACATTTATAAAGAATGCGGAAAGTAAATACAAATAGTGATTCGGGTTCCTTCCGAGTATCGTCTTCGAGATGTATTTTCCCGTACCTATATAAGCACTTGGTAAAATTGTTAGTAAGAGAATAAATAACTATCTAATGAATTAAAGAAATGATAAATAAACTTAAAATAAAAACCCGTCTTGTGTACACGGGAGGCCTTGAAAATCGACGAAAATTTCTTTATCGGCAATTTGGGTTTAGTATTCGCTCAAATGAGTTTAAGTAAAATGATAAAAGGATAAAAGTGTCATCCGCAATAGACCACCGGAGTAGTATTTCCGGGCACAAACCAACATTTATTTAGCAATAGAAATGTTAAAAATCATTCGAAACAACTAGCAAATCGACTTGCCGTGAAATTTCTTGAAACTGATGAAATCAGTCAAACTAAATTAAGAGCAGCCATTATGTGAACAAAAACAAAGTAGCAACAGATAAATTGAAACAAATGCAACCCAGAGGTCGCGGGGAAAAGCTAAAAAACAGTGACAATAAGCAGCAACAGCAAGAAGCAAGACAGAGATTCTTCGGCAACATAGAAGTCACCGGAAAATGCTCAAAAACAGCCCAACAATGGCAGCAGCGGAGTGGAGCAGTAACGTCATAGGAGAAAAAATGATAAACCTGCAAATACAAACAAATACGCACAAAATAGAAGCAACATGGACGAGACAGGTGGTGATTTCGTGATGGTGTTGGTGGTGCGTGGATTGTCGACATTAATGGACAGAGTAGTGGTAGCTCGTGGCTTGGTTTTCGTTGGAGTGTTTTAAACGGTCTCCTTTCCAGATCTGAACTCCGGCAATGTAACAATGAAAAAGGGAGTAGTGGTTGGTGAAGGAGCAAAGGGGTGTGACCAGTGGTGGCGTGGTTGCTCGCTGCTCCGGTTCATCGGAGCTTGAAGCTCCTCGTCGGAGCAGTGATGAGGACAAAAAAAGGGGGCAGTGGTATGGTGGTTTGTGATGGAGTAGGTAAGATGGCAAGGGCTGTTGGTGGCGATGTTATTGGTTGCTCCGGCGAAGTCGCCGGACAAGATGGCGGAGAGGCGGTTGTCCCAGAAAAAAGTTAAGGGTTTTGTTTAAAGCATAATCTGAAAATTTTTGTGTTGTGTGTGTGTCTAGAAGGTGAAAATGAAATTAACCCCTCCCTTTTCTTATAATGTAACCAAATACCCTCTTTTGTACAAAAAAATAAAAGAACTCTCCCCGTTGTCCCCTTTACCCCTTTCAACCCATGTTTAAAAATGTATTAACCAATGGATGAAGAACCCAACCCATCATTTCAAATGTCACCTTTTAAAAAGGTGACAAGATCTTGATTTAATCAAATTCTTTCTCTGCGTTTAAGATTAATTGCTATTGTTTTTCTGTGTACTGACAGACTGTACTAAAATATAGTTAACTAATATATGTATAAATAATAATGTATGTATAAAATATAAATATTAATGTATATGATATCAAAATACACGTGCTATAAAATTAAGAAACGATTATTAACTGCACAAAAAATGGTAGTATTACGCTGTACATATGCAAAGATAATGATTCTTGAGAATGACAATAAATTGATAAAATTCCTAAAATAAGGATAATTATCAATAAATTGTTGAAAAATGTAAAAATGTGTAAAAAGCTATTTCATGCTCTTTAACGAAACAGGACCACTCGAAACGTTAATTTTAAGCACGTCAAGCCAAAATTAGGTGTCAACAAAGCCATTTTAGGAATTATTAAGGATAAACTAAGTGATTCAATGATAATCAAAGATCGATCAAGTCATTTTATGAATTATTAAGGATAAACCAAGTGAATCAATGATAATCGAAGATAGTTCAAGTAATACTATTATTATTAAGGATAAACTTAGTGTTTCAATGATAATCGAAGATCGATCGAGCCATTTTAGGAATTATTAAGAATAAACCAAGTAATTCAATGATAATCGAGGATCGATCGAGCCGTTTTAGGATATATTTTTTTTTCCTGATGACATAGGAACATGCAGCCGTTAACTCTTCGAGTGCGCACAGGGTAATGCCATTTTAGGAATTATTAAGAATAAACAAAGTGATTCAATGATAATCAAAGATCGATCGAAGTCATTTTATGAATTATTAAGGATAAACCAAGTGAAACAATGATAATCGAAGATCTATTGAGCCATTTTAGGAATTATTAAAGATAAACAAAGTGATTCAAGGATAATCGAAGATAGTTCAAGTAATACTATTATTATTAAGGATAAACTTAGTGATTATGATAATCGAAGATCAATCGACCCATTTTAGGAATTATTAAGGATAAACCAAGTGATTCAATGATAATCGAATATCGATCGAGCAATTCCAACAATCATTAAGGATAAACTAAGTGATTCAATGATAATCGAAGATCCATCGATTCATTTTATGAATTATTAATAGTAAACCAAGAGAATCGATGATAATCAAAGATCGATTGAGCCCATTTGGGAATTATTAAAGATAAACTAAGTCACTCAATGATAATCGAAGATAGTTCAAGTAATACTATTATTATTAAGGATAAACTAAGTGATTCAATGATAATCGAAGATAGTTCAAGTAAGACTATTATTATTAAGGATAAACTTAGTGATTCAACGACAATTGGTGATTAACGGATTAGGAAGGCTATAACTTATTTAAGAGTTGTCTGGACAACTAGAATAATTGCTGGAACAACTTAAGCAGTTGATGGGACAACTAAAAGAGTTGCTGGGACAACTGAAGCAGTTGTTGAGCAACTACATAAAGTATAGAAATAATTAAAGTAGTTGTTGGGACACTACAGAAAATACCAGAACAACTAAATAAAAAATTAAAACAAGAACTAGTTGTCCATTAACCGAAATGGCCATTAAATAAAGTACAAAACACAACCCCATACACAACCAATCCCCTAAGGTTTCAATTCCTTCTCAAGCACTGCAACAACATATCTTAGCCTAAAATTGTCCACTTTGTTGTCACTGAGTTGTGTCATATCAGTCCCAATAAGAAGGTGATCAATATATGCACAGGAGTATGGTCTACAAGCCTTTCTAGACATGTTTCTCGGGACATCCTTTAGACGCTCATACGACCACACTTCATTCAGTAAATTTTCAGGCAAATAGTTGAACACTCCACTTTGCTTGAGTAGTTTGGGCCACAATTGGAGAACAACTTGTGTAAGGAAAGTATGTTCATCACACTCATCAGTAGTGCAATCATAAACTGAATCAAGCCCTTCTCTATTAGAAATTCAAGTACAACAAAGTGTTTACTCTTTATGTTCATCACGGTGTAAATTCTTTTTGCTCCATCCCACTTCCGATCATATGGGTAAGGTCTTATCCCAGAACAATTGGTGTCTACCTTTTTTTTTTTTTTTTTTTTTTAATCTTTTGCACATAATATGCTATGCAAGAACCAAACCACACTCACAACCACCTTTTTTTTTTTTTTTTTTGTCAAGTTTGAATCCTTTATATTCTCAATGAGACCATCACCATCAACAGACTTCCCCACTATATTTACCAAACTTGTACCCTTTTCTTTAATCTTTTCTAACTGCTGACTAAGAAGGGGAAGAGAATGGCATCGAAGTCCAGTCATGATAGCGAATTCATTGATGCCGAAACAATTATGCAAGTCATTGTAATCACACAAAATTTCCATTTTCTTTTCACAAAAAAATCGCCGAAGAAGAAGGCCGTGCATCAACTTCATTGGGAGATGTACTGCTACATCTTTCTTCAAGTTTAAAAAGTGACCAGAACAAGTTTTTCTAACACTATTCTCAATACGCTGGTCGATCAAAACCTTTCTAAACTCAACAAATTGAGTTCCAAAGCTGACTCTCACATTGGTCCTTGAATCATAAGGCCTAAACATATTCAAGTGGGTCTTAAATCCATACTTTTCAGTGGAAATGATCTTCACACATTCTGGAACCGAAAGAGCATTGGGATCACTATTATTATCTAATGATCCAGTACCCTTGGAATTATCACCACCAGTAGTATCATTACTTGATCTAGCAACGGCTACTGATTGAGCATCCTCTTGATCATGTCGTTGTTCTTTTCTATTTTATGTTCTTTCTAATGTAGCTGTCGTCGAATCCTCAACCAATTTCTTAACTGATGTACTATTCTCATTTATTTCTTCTTTAACCTGGTTACCACCCATGTCACCAGCCATAGCTTTATCTTCTTCTTCACCCAAATGCTCAGTTGCACGCTCACCACTTTTTCCTCTTCACTTGATTGCTTAGTTGCACTCTTGCCACTTTTTTCTTCTTCACATGACTTTTCACCACTATTCTCAAGTGTTTCTTTTTCACCAATCAACTGCTAATTGTTTAAAGGTATCACCATCTCCAAAGGTGCATAAGCAAGAGCCTCACTTTCTCGGGCTGCTTCATTAGTCAGCTTTTGTACTGATCTGGTAGCTCTTTTATTATGTGCAACATCTTGTTTTCTAGCAGCAGCTAAGCTCCTAGATTTTTTACTAGCATCAGGACAAGGTGACCTGGTTCTCTTCCACTTATGTTGGCCCATTTTATCTTATCTACACAAAAATATAGTTAAAATTAGTGAATGATACAATTTAATAATACCCCAAAAAAAAAAAAGTTCAACAACTGTATTTGTAGCACAACTTCTAAAGTTGAACCAGCAATAAACAAAGTTGTCATATGCCTAAGCAGCTGATCGGAAGAGAACTCACAGAATTGGTTGTTAAAAGGTCTCTATTAGAACCGATAAAGTTGTTAACAACTTTTGCATTTGTTCCAACGACTATTGCAGTTGCTAGAACAACTGCTGATGTTATCCTAACAACTGCAGAAGTTGTTCCAGCAACTGCAAAAGTTGTTGGGGACATGCTGTATCGAATTTGAACTAATTTTTTTTTTTTTAATACAACCAATATAATTTGTGCTAAAGTTCAACCCTGAATAATTTTCTTTTTAATACAACCAAATTACAGCTAATAACAGTAAAAGAAGTATTGGGAGATAGAAAAGTTTGCAAGATTATAGCAAAATCGTAACCAACAAGAGCAAAATCAAAAATCATAATCTTTATCTTCTTCTTCATTAAACCCTAGTTCTAACAGTTTGAAGTAAACAAGATAAAAGAATTTTACCTGATATTGCGGCAAGATGATAATCTTGAAGTGAAACTTTAGCCAAAATTTCAAAAAAGAATAGAGAGTAAAAAAATGAGAGAGGTTTTTTTTTTTTTTTTTTTTTTTTTTTTTTCGGAGTGTTGAATCGATACAGGTGAGAGAGGAAGAGAGCTTATAATTTTGGCATTTTTTCTCAAAGTTGTGACACTATAATTTGACTCCCTTCCTCAAAATTTTAAATATTATAATATGACCCCGTTCTCCCTTTATTATTTAAGTGGGGGAACGAAAAAAGAAAAATAAAATGGGACCCACTTGTCCCCTTTTTCTAATTGAAAACTTCAGTGCTCATTATCCCTACTAGAGTAAGTTTCTCATCTATATTTCGTCATAATCACCACAAGATATTCAAACAAGCTCTTCTTTTTCTCCGTCCTGAAAAATACTACACGATGATAAGCATGAAAATAAACCAAAGAACAAAGTTGGCTTTTGACATCTATAAATTAAGTCTTTACATGTCCTTATTCGACGACTTGACTCTTCAACTGATTTAAACAAACAAAAAAGTGAGAGTTTGCCGAAACAACCTTCACATAAAAGAGATGCTTTATGGCTTTGTTTATTGTTCATCACCTTCATGGTGTAAATAGTGTAGCAATCAAATCCCGATTATCAAATTCTTCACTTGACACAACCGGTGTCTCGATTGCAAATGAGATGACTTTGTTTTACCTTATAAAATTAAATGTCTGATCTGAATCTGTGCTTTTATGACATATTACCAGAATTTAGAACACATGAAATAATCACGTACAAAAACAGCACTAGGGAAAATCACTTGTGTGTTTTGCCCAATGGTTGAAACTTGAGTTAAAATACTAGTAACTTTTTTGTGGAGCAATTTATTTAAAGAGCATCATAGCTAAGGTGAAACGTAGTACAACAGCATTACAACTCACTTATCCCCATCTTAAAAACCCAACTTATGACAACTGCCTGAAACAGCAGAAACCAACATTGGAACTTTGTACCCCAGTGAAAAAATATCAAAGAGGAAAGAAAAATCCTGAGCAACCCTTATGATTTGTACAGGCCACCAGAATACTGGCAGATTAAAAGAATATAAGAACTGGCACAGCTTTAAGAAAGAAAAAAAGGCAACACAACTAGAAAGAAAGCTTGAAAGATGATTCTAACTGGAACAACAGCCACTCTTCTGGGAAACAGGTTGTCCTCGTATCTGCACTGTTGGTGGCTTTGCATTGTTCGACGCTGGCTGACTTGCCATCCTGTATTAGACAATGGAAGTTGTTAATTAAACAAAGGCGAACCTAAATAAGGAATTACCCATGCAGCAGTAGAACTTGAAAATGTATCTAACTGCCCTAGCGCAAGCTCCCCCAGGGCCAGGGTAAGCTCCAACAGACTAAAAGGCAATAAAACCAAATAAGATGCAGAAAATACCTATTCTTTATGTCAGCTGACATTGCCATGAAGGCCTGCTCAACATTAGTTGCATTCTTTGCACTAGTCTCCATGAATGGAATACCAATTTCATCAGCAAATGCCTTTGTATGTGAATTAATAGATATTTCAGTCATATATACAATAATGCACATCACACTTAACAGACAAACTCAAAAGGAAAATATATGGAAAGCAAAACCATCACCTTCGCTGTATCATAAGATACAGCTCGGTTGTCAGCCAAGTCACACTTATTTCCAACCAGAAGCTTGTTTACATTGTCGCTTGCGTAGCGATCAATCTCATTCAACCATTGCTTAACATTGTTGAAGCTTTCTTGGTCAGTTACATCATAAACTATCTGCCAGAATCACCAAAATAGGTTGGAGGAAAGATTATTTTACCAAGGAGAAAGACATAATCCACCTGTTAATAGCTCTAAAAAGGCAAGAGAAACCTACAATGATGCCATGTGCCCCACGGTAGTAACTACTAGTAATTGTCCTGAAGCGTTCTTGTCCAGCAGTGTCCCACTGCAAATATGAGGCAGAGAAAAGGTGGAATCTTAACAAAAAGGCAAGTTATGTTCATCACCTAACGGCAGACTATAATTCAATTTCAGCACTACTAATCACTTAATAACAGAATTTTAAAAATAAAGCACATTATGTTCGATCACTTCGCTATTTTCTTGAAGAGTAAAAGCAAAAAAGTAAATAACCAAATAAAGGAACCAAGAGACTGAACATAACATGCATTTTCTTTAAAAATTCCAGGATGCAGAGAGTACTTCTGAAATTGAACTATCAATCCACATAGTGTCCCATGATCTGACAGAATGCAATGACAGGAATAAAACAATATCAAATCCCTCGGAAACAGTAAGGAAGACAAGAAACCATACAATTTGAAGTTTGATTGTCTTCCCATCTTGCTCCACGGTGCGTATTTTCTGCAAAATGATTAAAAAAGAAATCAACATCGTAAGTGACAATGGTATATGGACTTCCTCTGTTAGAAAGAACAAACACAGAGAGGCACATATGTTTCTGAGTGTCTCTGATGATATTGGCCTTACAAAGTCGACACCAATTGTGCTGATGTAACTGTCCAAATAAGAATCATCCTGCATCAGAAGATGATAACCCAGATAATTAGCCAAGAAAAATCAGGACCTAAAATATAAAACAGTCCTTTCAGAAAGCAAAACAATCTTCAAAACAACTAAATACAATAAGAAATCAGTTAATCAACAAAGAAATAGCAAGATCCGGAAATGTACACAAAGCAAAAGAAATGAAAAAGCAACTAAACTGAGTGCCACAAACCAATGCTTTATATCACAAATGGGCTATATGTCAGCCCAAACATACTACTATCACTGTTTGTAATTAGACAGACATTAAAGGAAACCGTAAATTACATGGCCACTTTTGATCCAACACTTAATTTGTTACACCAAGTTTGGTTCCACAAAAAAAAAAAAAAAGAAGGGAAGGATAAAGGACAGAATTTCAGTGATGTACTTCCCCCCTAGGTAGACTACTCTTTTTTTTCGTTCTATAATCGAGAAATCTCCAAGGGCAAGTGATGCACGGTTCGAAACTTTGGTGGATTAAGGACGCATCTCTACTATTCTCCACTTAAATACCAGGCTTTTGTCTATGGCAAGGTTCAAACTTGTGACACGTGCCCGACCCACACATCATGTGTTGTGCATTTACCACTAGACTAAGAGCCCGTTTGGAATGGCTTATAAGTTGCTTACAAGCTGTTTTCAGCTTTTTTGAGTGTTTGGCTGGCCAGCTTAAAGTCATTTTGTGCATAAAATAAGCCCAAAAAAATAATTGAACCCGTTTGACTTAGCTTATTTAAAGCAGCTTATAAGCCAAAAAAAATAAGTTAGCCTGCCTCAATTTTTTTTTTTTTTTTTTTTGGCTTATAAGAGCTTATAAGCTGCTTATTTTAAGCCCATCCAAACAGGCTCTAAAGCCCTAGGTGTTAGAGGGAATACTCCTTGTTTATTTCCAGCTTTTGGTATATTTAGGATGAAGGTAAAAAATAAAATAAATACTTCTTCGTCCTCATCAAAATTCAAGGGGTTCAGAACGCTGGCATGGAGAAGATGGCCATTTTCTTTCCTACCTCTTTGACTTCCTCGCCACCAAGCAAAATCATTACCATCTCTTTTATTTAATGGCCTCCCGTCCCTCCTCTTTACCAACCAAACCAAACATGCTATAAGTAAACTAGAAGAGAACAGCAAAGTTCATTTCAACTTAAAAGTAAATAAAAATACAACTGCAACTTTACAAAAGAATAATCAAGAAATATTATATACTCGATCTAACTCAGCAATGACCATCCCACTAATTGACAGAGTCATGGAGATGGCACACTGAACCAAATGGAGTTACTTTGATATTGAAGCTACTAGGTGCACTAGTACAAATTGAATAACACAATTTCCTAGTTTTCAGTTCATATCCTAAAGTGTACTTTAATCACCCAAAGCAAGATAATAATTGAGCAGAGATGAAAACACTTACAGCAAATCTCAGGAGAAGACATGACTTTCCAACACCAGAATCTCCTATTAATAAAAGTTTAAACAAGTAATCACTGCAGAAGACAAGAGAACATGAAATCAGCATTACCATTCAAGCTGAAAACAATTATAAACTGGCATTATCACCTATCACTAGAAAAAACTAGTTACACGAGTATTAAGCAACATTAAAAACAAAAGATATCATTCCAGTAAACTTTCGCTTATTTTGACGCTTAGGTGCAGACTAGTATTCAAGCATAGAATCAAGTGGGACTTGGAAAATCCCTATAGATTTAAAAGCTTAAAAATTGGTACTTGATGCACTTTGGCTTTTGTACTTGTTTGGCATGTAGGCCCTTCTGAAATAGCTATCAATATCTCATAACATTAGAACTCCACCAATTACTAACATATGTAGCAGCTACCATTGTTACATCCATTTTTCCTCATGATCACTTTTAACTCTTTTTTTAAGGAATAGAGGATAAATTCCATTTCTTTTCACGATCCATTTAGCAATTTGTTGAAAAAAAGAATCATTTTTTTGTTTGTTTTTGGGTATAAGCAAACTAATCCTGATCAAACAGACAGTCAGTCTCAAAGAACCTGTTAATCAATACTCCCTCCATCCCAATTTAAGTGTCTTACTTTCCTTTTTGGTCTGTTCCAAAATGAGTGTGTCTTTCTATATTTAGTATGTTCACAATTCAAATATCGTACATACAACGACAACATACCCAGTGTAATCCCACAGTGGGGTCTGGAGAAGGTAAGATGTACGCAGACCTTACCTCTATGTTTGGGACAGAGAGGCTGTTTCCGATAGACCCCCAGCTCAAAATAAATGTAACCGATGCAGAAACTTAGGAAAGGAAAAAGGGATGGCAAAATAGCAAATGTACAAAAATGCAGCAACAGATATCAATACACATTAGCAGAAAAGAAACTACATGACTACCCTAAAATATACGACTAAAAGTAGGATAACACACTATTACCTACTAATCATCTACCCTAATCCTCGACTCCACACCTTCCTATCCAAAGTCACGTCCTCAGTCAACTGGAGCGCTGCCATGTCCTGTCTAATCACCTCCCCTAATTCTTCTTCGGCCTACCTCTACCTCGCAAGTTTAAAACCACGAGATTCAAAGGACATTTTAGTACATTAAAAACATCTTTAATTTAGGAGCACAGGATCCAGAAGTCTCTTTTTATTCCTTAAACTTTGTGCCCAAAGATACTTAAACTGGGACGGAGGGAGTAATGAACACGGTGTAATTCTATCAATATTCCCCTAGAAACCAACAGGCAACGGATAGATGAAAAAGGAAAGAACAGAACTAACACAACCAATCTAATAAACTAGGAAGAACAAAACAAAAAAATCGTAAAAAACCAAATAAGATTGCTGCGATAAAAAAAAGAAGTAACTATGCTGGATCTAGCGAAACAATGTGAAAGTATAAACAAGTTCAATAATAAAATTGCCGCGATCCAAAGCATTAAGAACAACAGTAAAACACATATTTAAGGCAAAACAAACTGTTATAATTCAATGAGAAGAGGAAAAAGAAATTACTATTCGGGACCCATGATTTTGCTTCACAATCTTGATAGTGAATATAGATTTGGAGCAAAGTGTAGAATAAGTGAATATTGAAATCAAAATGTCGGGTTGGATAATAAATGTAGTAAGCACCGACGGCACGGATGAATTGGTTTTTGGGGAAGCTCACTTTTCTCCCAATTTTAGCCCCTGCTTGGACGGTGGTTTCCCTAGTTCATTAATGCAGGATTTTCTACGAAATCATATTTGTTTTCATTATTCTTAAAATTATGTGGTATGGTGTTATAAACTTGTGATTTATTTCATGGTTATATAATCATGAAAAGTCCCAATTTTTGAAATTACGAATTTGGTAATTTTTTCGTGATTACGTATTTCATTTCTCCATTATATCTCACGCTACCGCTCACCCCTACCCTACCCTACCACTCACCCCAACCACACCCCCACCTCACCTCCCGCCCTACCACCCACCTCTACCCCCAACTACCCCACTTCTCTGCTACCCACCACCCCAACCACCACCCACTACCCCTCACCACCGCCCAACCCCACCGCACAACAACTCACTCCCTACCCTCATCCCACAACCACCCACCCCTCCACCATCCCCACCCACTACCCTTCACCACCACTCACCCCCACCCCCTTCACCACTCACCCCCACCGCCATCCCACAACCACCCACCTCACAGCACCCACCCCTCCACCACCCCCATCCACTACCTACTTATTTTTTAAAGTTCCTATTTTATTCTTTACATGAGCTTTATTAATATATATAAATTAATTTCTAATTAAGAGTTAAGGGTATTTTAGTAAACTTACAAGTTATTATATAGTATCATACAGTCAAACCAAACAATACAAATGTTATTAAACCACAACAAACGATACAGTCTATCCAAACATTGTGTTTAATACAGTACAATACAATACAACATCATACTGTACCATACCATACTGTACATTAATGAACCACGGGAAACAACCATCCAAACAGAGGGTTAGTCTCTTTTGAAAATAATTAAAAAAAAATTGAATTAGCAACCTAAAATAATTAAAGTGTTATAAAATGTGAGCAAAATAGAATAAGTATAAAATGTGAGCAAAATAGAATAAGATAAAGCAAGAAATATAGTTAGTAGAATATAACAACAACAACAACATATTCAGTGAAATCCCACAATGTGGGGGTTTGGGGAGGGTCAAGTGTACGCAGAACTTACCTCTAACTTAGAAGGTAGAGATAATGTTTCCGAAAAAACCCTCGGCTCAAGAGAAAGCTTGATAAAAAAGGTTAGATAAGGACAAGCAAATCAAAGCAATTTATATTATGCATTTTACAATTATGGAGAAAAGTAATGGAGGAGTCACATTTGTGTAATCAGCATTCATATTATACATTTTACAATTTTTATTTTTTTTACCATTAATAGCATAATTTTTGTATTATGGTAAGTTAAATCATTCTGCCACTTAGGGGTCATTTGGTAGAGTGTATAAGAATAGTACTGAATTGTAACACTCCGTAAATCTGAGTTAGGTGTGAATATGTATAATGTGTGTAAATGTGATATTTTAACTATATGAATCCTTTCGGAATGAATTTGGGTGTAAGATAGTCGTTATAGAATCAAACCAAGTAGTGAAGTTCGTAAGAGTTCTTAAAATCGCCTAAGTTTTGTTGAACTGTCTTGTAGGCCAATTTCGTGAAAATCCGTTGAAAATTTGGAAAAACTTCTAGTTGTAGATATTTGAAATACCTTTCCAAATATATAAAGTGGAGCTTAAACGGACTTGTGAGTAAAATGTTATGGCTGTTTTACTAACCTGCGTTTCGCGGGATTATCCTGCAGTTCAATCCTGCGAATCTCAGGATGAACACCAAAAATCATGCCCTCTGTCATGTTGTGCTATAGGGTTGCATTTCACGGGTCAAACATACGATTCACGGGATGTGTCACGCGCCTTGCTCGACTATAAAAACCCCCAGAACGTGAAATTTTCTTAAACCTTCATTCTACTTCACCTTTGGCCGACTTTTTGAGAAGAAATAACCCTAGGCCTTCCCCAAAACATATAAGGTAAGTTCTTGATCAATTCCCATCATTACTTCATCAATCTAACATCAAATTAACACTAGTTCATCTTACAAAGCACCTAGATTTTTGAAACCCAAGAAAGAGAAGAAGAAAGGAACATTTGGAGACGTTAATATTCCTTCAATAAGGTATGATCCTTGACTTTTATGATTTTATTGAAACGGTTTAGACTAGCGTAGGTTCTCCTATGGGATTAGAATCCCTGATTGATTCATGAAGTGTTCAAGAACACGTTCTAGTCATGAAAACCCTAGCTTGCATTGGTAAGAAGGGTTTATGGGTGGAAATAGGTTAGAGTTCTAATCTCTCCTATCTAAAACTATTGTAGAATAATTGTTGGATCGTGGGAAGTATGCTTGAGCGGGAATTAAGGTATGTCTCTTTTAAAAATCCTTTTTGACTATGAAGGTGATTTGCATGTCTCTATTTTAAAAACCTTATTATGGATGCATGTCTTCTTCTCAAAAGTTCTTTATTGAATAAAAAGGTGAACTTTTCATACAAAACCCTTATTCATGTTTTGATTGTAGTTGGTGTGCGTGAGGGGGAAAACCCACACTAAACCTTGATTGTATTATCCTTTATATATGTGCACGAAATCATAACCGTTTTCTTCTATAAGAGATGGTCATTAATGAGGGTTAATTGTTGGTATGGATGTTTTAAAAAGGAACTATGACAATGGAATCTTGTTGAAAGAAGTAGAAATATCTTCAAGATTATCTATGAAACTATGGATTTTCGTAATGACATAATGAACTTTAATGTTAATTGATGGTGTGACTGCTATGAGACAAATTGTGAATCGGCTTCTATACTATGAACTTTGTTGTTGTGTTTGGCCTAACTACTCGGGAGGAAGAGTAGCCACTATGGATTTTCGTGTGATAATGCCTAGCCATTCGGGAGGAAGAGCGGCAATTTTTGGGTTCGCTACCTGGGGTGTGTGATTATGCCTAGCTATTCGGGAGGAAGGATAACCACCGAGAAGTACATATTCCGGTGTGGTGCGCTGTGACTAGGGAACCTCTACGGTCATCCCTTCGATGTGCTTGATTCTTGAGCCTGTATTGATATGTGTGATATTCTTATTCTCTCATGAAATTGTTGTTGATAATCATGATCAATTGAAAGGCATATTTGAAGTGGTAACTTGATAAGAGGATTTATAATTGGTTTTGATAATTCTTATTAAGATACACAAGTTGAATAACTTTTTTTACATTGATTTCACATGATTTTCAGGACTGGCTTCTTTAAGTATTATTGTACTCTATTTTCGTATTACTTGTTGTCCCCGAGGCACTCATTGAGTACGAAGTACTTAGGCATACCATTATTGTTTTTTTTTATAGTATGTTAGGTAACGGAGAAGAGCAGGTTCTTAATACTTCAGGCGCTTAGAAAGGACTTGCTACTGCAGCTGACTTGGTGAGCCCACATGTTCATTCGTGGGACACCCTCATTATATTTATTTATTATTTCAGCATTTTAGCGGGCTGCATCCCGATGTGTTAGGCAATCATTCTTTATCTTAGAAGCTCCATAGTATACATTCTTGTGGGTAGTTGTCAAGTGATTTAACTTTTGGGACCGTGATACGTTTGATTAAGTTTTATAATATTAAAGACTTCCGCTAGTTTTATTCATATCTCATGATTCGTTTGAATCTATTTTATAAACTGTTGGAGGTGATTATTGAACCTGGCAGGTTCAAGTGTTATTATTACATCTTTTAGGTTCTTCCGATGTTGTTCATGACGTCGGATGCCAATCACATCTAGGGTGGGTTTTGGGGTGTGAAAAGCTTGGTATCAGAGCCTAGGTTTAGATGTGTCCTAGGATGTGTCTGTGGAGCTGTGTCTAGTGGAGTCTTCTTCATGCAGACTGGCCACCTGTATGGATGAATGACTACCAGGACATTCTAGGTGTTTTTCATTCTTCTTGATTCTAGATTGTGCTATAGAGGTTGAACTTCTTTTAGGATCATTCTGACGTGTTTGTTACTCGTTCTTATGGAGATGACTTTAACTCGTGTTGCTGATGTTAACCAAGTGAACAATGGTGTTACGTTGTGCACATTATTGTGATGTGCAATTTGATGGATGGTGCAGAGTCATTGAAATTATATTGTACGAGTTATGTATATATGGTCGTTGTAGGGTTTGGTTGTTGATAAATTGAGACAGGTATAGAAATAAAAGTAGTCCTTGTTACAGAGAAAAATCTGCTGAAATCTTGTTAGGCTGAAAGGAATTATTAAGATGCGATGTGTTTCAAGTGCTGGAGGTTAGGATGAAGGGAACAATTGAGGGTCTCTTGTAGTGAATTAAGAATTATCGTACATTGAGGTTATATTCTTATTGGGTTAAAAGATCTGTACTATTTTGATGTTTAGTGGAAGAACTCTATTTTAGGCTTGAAACTCGAAAACAACCGCTTATGGAATAATGATTTAAGAAGATGATGTAGTTGATTTAGGCTTTAATTTGTTATTTCCAATTTTGGCATGAGGTAAGTTAAGCCTGAATCATGTGTTATTGAATTAGCCTCTTTGTCGGAGTATATTGTCTAGATTGATATATTGTGCTCTTCCTAGTCAAAGCATATACGTGTTGAACCTTTTGAGTATCTAACTCTTGGGAAAGTGAGATGAAGGTAGAAACCCCTTATTCGTGTTGAGACTTGAGTGTTCTAGTTATTACAATCCCCGTGAGGACTATGTTGTTCTTATTTGGGTGTAGATGTATTTTTATCTTTCTAGGGTCGTTTAGTACAAAGAAAGCTCTACTTCATGATTTGGCTCGTAGGGAGGTGGCTGGAGTCTCAGATGTTTTGGTCACAGGTATTCTCACCATTTGCTCTTTTGATGCTTACTCGTTAATCGATCCAGGTTCAAAATCCTTCTTATGTGACTTCGTACTTTACCTTTGATTTAGGTAGAGAACTCAAACAATTATTAGCACCTTTTTTTCTATGAATACCCCTGCGTCCTTGTTATCGCTTCTATAATATATAGAGACTACGTCGTTGTAGTTAAGGGTGGTGAGATTACTTTTGATGTGTTTGAATTAGAAATGATGAACTTTGATGTGATTTTTAGGGATAGACTAGCTTTCCGAGTGTTATGAAACTCTGGATTGTCAATCAGAAATAGTTAGGCTTGAATTTGCCGAGGGACTCGTTATAGAGTGAAAAAGTGATATTGCTAAAACCTCAGGGTAGACTTATGTCGTATCTTAAGACTTGCGGGATGAATTCGAAGGGGGTGTAGTTCTATCTAGTTGTGGCGTAGTTCTATCTAGTTGTTGTAGTGTCACTCAAGTCGTGTTACCTTCATTTATTCCCTACTTCAGATATGTGTTGAACCTTTTGACTGTGTATTCCCTGTGAAAGTTTATATTAGAGGTATGAATCCCTCGTCTATGTGTTTAGGCTTGAATGATGTATTCAATATGTGGTTAGTCGTATGTTACCTCTGAGAATGATCCTCTTTACTAATGAACTCTAGAAATTTTGAAATTTGAGGTTTACTGAAAAACTTTAAGCCATGACTTTCATTCGGGGACAAATGATCCTAAAGGGGTGATAATGTAACACTCCGTAAATCTGAGTTAGGTGTGAATGTGTATAATGGGTGTACATGTGATATTTTAACTATGTGAATCCTTTCGGGATGAATTTGGGCAGAAGATAGTCGCTATAGTATCAAACCAAGTAGTGAAGTTCGTAAGAGTTCTTAAAATCACCTAAGTTTTGTTGAACTGTCTTGTAGGCCAATTTCGTAAAAATCCGTTGAAAATTTGGGAAAACCTCCTCTAATAGAAGTTGTAGATATTTGAAATACCTTTCCAAATATATAAAGTGGAGCTTAAAAAAAACTTGTGAGTAAAACGTTATGGCCGTTTTACTAACCAGCATTTCGCGGGATCATCCTGCGGTTCAATCCTGCGAATCTCAGGATGAACACCAAAAATCATGCCCTCTGTCACGTTGTGCCGTAGGGTTGCATTTCACGGGTCAAACATACGATTCACGGGATGTGTCACGCGCCTTGCTCGACTATAAAAACCCCCAGAACATGAAATTTTCTTAAACCTTCATTCTACTTCACCTTTGGCCGACTTTTTGAGAAGAAATAACCCTAGGGCTTCCCCAAAACATATAAGGTAAGTTCTTGATCAATTCCCATCATTACTTCATCAATCTAACATCAAATTAACACTAGTTCATCTTACAAAGCCCCTAGATTCTTGAAACCCAAAAAAGAGAAGAAGAAATGGACGTTTGGAGACGTTAATATTCCTTCAATAAGGTATGATCCTTGACTTTTATGATGTTATTTAAACGGTTTAGACTAGCGTAGGTTATCCTATGGGATTAGAATCCCTGATTGATTCATGAAGTGTTCAAGAACACGTTCTAGTAATGAAAACCCTAGCTTGCATTGGTAAGAAGGGTTTATAGGTGGAAATAGGTTAGAGTTCTAATCTCTCCTATCTAAAACTATTTTAGAATAATTGTTGGATTTTGGGAAGTATGCTTGAGCGAGAATTAAGGTATGTCTCTTTTAAAAATCCTTTTTTGACTATGAAGGTGATTTGTATGTCTCTATTTTAAAAACCTTATTATAGATGCATGTCTTCTTCTCAAAAGTTCTTTATTGAATAAAAAGGTGAACTTTTCATACAAAACCCTAATTCATGTTTTGATTGTGGTTGGTGTGCGTGAGGGGTAAGCCCACACTAAACCTTGATTGTATTATCCTCTATATATGTGCATGAAATCATAACTGCTTTCTTTTATAAAAGATGGTCATTAATGAGGGTTAATTGTTAGTATGGATGTTTTAAAAAGGAACTATGACAATGGAATCTTGTTGAAAGAAGTAGAAACATCTTCAAGATTATCTATGAAACTATGGATTTTCGTAATGACATAATGAACTTTAATGTTAATTGATGGTGTGACTGCTATGAGACAAATTGTGAATCAGCTTCTATGCTATGAACTTTGTTATTGTGTTTGGCCTAGCTACTCGGGAGGAAGGGTAGCCACTATGGATCCTAGTGTGATAATGCCTAGCAATTCGGGAGGAAGAGTGGCCACTTTTGGGTTCGCTACCTGGGGTGTGATTATACCTAGCTATTCTGGAGAAAGGATAGCCACCGAGAAGTACATATTCCGGTGTGGTGCGCTGTGACTAGGGAACCTCTATGGTCATCCCTTCGATGTGCTTGATTCTTAGGCCTGTATTGGCATGTGTGATATTCTTATTTTCTAATGAAATTGGTGTTGATAATCATGATTAATTGAAAGATATATTTGAAGTGGTAACTTGACAAGAGGATTTATAATCGATTTTGATAATTCTTATTTAGATACCCAAGTTGAATAACTGTTTTGTAACGATCCAAGCCGATGAGTCGTGATGAGTTCTCGACCTCTACTAATCAAGCACTACTAAACTCGTGCCTGAACCTCACTGGACAACATGGTGGCCCACAGATGACTTATAACTGAACTGAACACTTCTGTAAAAATAACATAATAAACTCTGTGTCAGGAACTCACAACCAACACATATATATACATACGAGTTAAAGATAACAGTGCAAGCTGACTAGGCCGCTATATATATTGTACCCAAAAACATAGAAGCCCACAAGGCTATCATCTGTCAAGTTTGTACAACTGCCTACAGACCTCTACTGAAGTATAAAGCTGTATCGAGGACGGGACAGGGCTCCCGCCATACCCATATATATAAGTCAAAATAGCATACCAAAATAGATCGCAGCTCCGGATCGAGTGGAGCGCACCGACTACAACTGAGGGGAAGTCCTATTGAGCTGGATCGCCTCTCTGTCTACCTGAACCTGCGTGCATGAACGCAGCCCCCCGAGCAATATGGGAGTCAGTACGGATAATGTACTGAGTATGTAAGGCATAGAAATATTATAAACATAAAGCTCATGAACTAACTCTGAACTCAAAACCAACTAATGTCCGTATGTATCTGTATTACTGAGTATTTGAAAGTGTTTGCATAAATCTTTGTACTGACAGTGCCTCTGTGGGCGCATAACATGCATGCTTTCAATGATAATCATGCTCATGTATACCTATAGGTCATAGTGCTGAGGAACATTCAGCCTGATCCATATATCATATAATAGTGCAGAAGAATGTACGACCTGATCCATATACCATATAATAGTGCCGAGGAACGTACGGCCCGATCCATATATAATCATCAAGGTGCACCAGCTGATCAGGTGGTAATGCGTATATAACGCATATCCTTTTCCCCATACCACATATACATATAATATACGTGTATATAACGTCTTCCGATCACGGGACAATATGCATATGTATAATGAATGCAATGCATATGTGAGCTGAAATAATAAAACTCTTAGAATAATATGATGTCCCCCTAACTCTGGTAGACGACTACTGAGCTAGCCTTACTAATACATGAAATCTCAAGACCCATGACCAAAAGGAACATAATAACAGGGGTACAAGATTATCAAAGACTGAAGTACTCCTAGTACTTCTAAAAGTAGAGTAATATGGGAGCTCGCTTACTCACTTGTTCGTTCATATCACAGGATCATGCCAAAAATGAAAGAAAGGATAGCCTTAACGTACCTTTTCGGCCACCTTAATTTTAACTACTTAACGCTTGTCCTCCTAAGCTCATAAGTCTATATTCAAGAAAATTATACTATCGTTAGGCTTATCTTCATATGCTTGTCTCAAGCCTTCAAATGAAATCTTTGTAGAATCTGCCGAAATTCGGGCAGCATCTCCCCTATTTATATCCCTAGCCCGAAATCACAATACTAACAACAACAACAATACTAATATCAATAACATCATTATCATCGACACCAATATAGTCCATAAAACATCCTACACGATGTTTACCCAATTTCTCAACCAATTAATCCATCATATGATGATTTAATAACTCTATCTTCGTAAATAAACTTAAATCAATATTAATAAGGAGATATTCATACCTTTCTCTCGCTAGAACCGTAATATCTTCGACATCCTCTTGACTTCAAGACAAGATTTATAGTAATACGATATTATAATCGCAACTATATGCTATCCGAACCTAAATTCGGAGATTATACTTGATTCACATTAAAATTTTAGGGGTGGAATTTGGGGAGATATTTCAGAGAATTTGGGGTGTTTGGATGAAGAAATAAGGGGGTAACCCCCCTTATATAACGTTCTGGAGTCTGCCTTGACCGACTCAAAAATTGCTCAGCGCGATCGCGCTGTCTTATGGCGCGTTCGCACTGAGTTACTGGGTTCTCCTCTGCCCGTTCGCGCCACCTTCTAGCGCGTTCGCGCAGGGTTAATTTCCTGCTCTGACAGCCCATCTTAAAATGCTCATAACGTTTGATTCTGATGTCCGATAGATGCACGATTTGTTGCGTTGGAAACTAAACTTCATTTTAAGCTTTTACTTTACCTCAAAACTCTTCATATACTAAAAGATATTCTTTCTCCAAGTTGGACCAAAATTGTCCCCCATCTTTTCTCCAAAGTCACATCAAACTTAGTTTCGTTAATCCACTTACCCTCCAATCCTTTCCTAGCTTATTATATGAACTTAAACCCTTATAACCATAAGATGAGAGATGGCTCAGTGGTTAAGCACCTCCACCCACGACCGGTAGGTCCTGGGTTCGAGTCACACTGGAGGGGAAGTGTGGAAACACTATAAATCCTCCTAAAAAAGAAAAGTAAAAAAAAAAAAAAAAGGTGCATCTAATCTCATATATCCTAGAAGGTAACTCCAGTGTCCGCAGTTGAACAACTAGCACCTAACGAACCTCAACGTCCAAAACTACGAGGTGTAACATCCTCCCCCCCTAAGAAACATTCGTCCTCGAATGTTAAAAACTCTTAGGAATTATACGAAAATTTTGCCAAGGTTTCCCCTATAACTATACCACTATCATCCTGCACAACAACCCAAAATAATGCCGCACAGGGCCATATACTAAAATATACAATAATATGGCCTTACATGACCAATCACAATAGCTATAATTAAATTCAATACCTGGGGATGATGCTGCCTCAAACTGGGACTCCTGGGACAATGGAAACAAGTGCGGACACTTAGTTTTCATCTTTTCTTCCGCCTCCCAATTTATCTCCTCGATATTATTATTTTTCCAGAGTACTTTAACAGAAACCACATCCTTGGTTCGTAGCCGTCGGACTTGTCTATCTAATATAGCCACAGGAATTTCCTCATACGATAACTGCTCAGTCACTTGGATATCATCTACTGGTATGACTCTTGAGAGATCTCCTATGCACTTACAGAGCATGGACACATGGAACACTGGATGTACAGACTCCAGATCAGAAGGTAGCTCTAGCTCATATGCTACCTTACCCACTGTATGAATAATTCTATATAGCCCAATAAATCGAGGGCTCAACTTAACCTTCTTACCAAATATCATCACTTCCTTCATAGGAGAAATCTTTAAGAAAACCCAATTACCTACCTCAAACTCTAGTTTACGCCGTCGATTATCTGCATAGGATTTCTGTCGACTCTGCGCCGCTAATAACCTTTCTTGAATCACTTTCACTTTGTCAACTGCTTGTTGAATTAAGTATGGGCCTACTAACTGATTCTCTGCAACCTCATACCATCCTATGGGTGATTTACATCTCCGTTCGTATAAAGCCTCATAAGTAGCCATTTGGATACTGGAATGGTAACTGTTATTATATGCAAATTCAATAAGAGAAAAATGATCATCCCAGCTACCTCGAAAGTCGATCACACAAGCTCTTAGCATGTCCTCAAGTGTCTGTATAGTACGCTCCGCTTGCCCATCTGCCTGCGGATGAAATGCGGTACTAAGACTCACTTGAGTCCCTAATCCATTCTGGAAAGATTTCCAGAAGTTAGCTGTGAATTGTGCTCCTCTATCTGAAATGATGGTTGTAGGAACACCATGAAGTCGTACAATCTCTCTAAGATAGAGCCTTGCATATTCCTCAACTGAATAAGTAGTTTTGACAGGTAGGAAGTGGGCTGACTTTGTAAGCTTATCAACTATGACCCATATTGAATCATACTTCCGCTAAGTACAGGGCAAAACTGTAATAAATCCATATTAATTACCTCCTATTTCCATGTCGGAATCTCTATAGCCTGTAACAAACCTCCAGGCTTTTGGTGCTCTATCTTAACTTGTTGAAAATTCGGATACTGAGCGACAAATTCTGCTATATCTCTTTTCGGATACTACATTTTTGTTGTGCCCGGGTGAATAGAATAGAGAGAATAGTGGGCTTCCCACATAACTTGATGACGGAGGCTTGCCGCCTTAGGAACGCATAATCTACCTCGATACCGGAGTACTCCATCTCCTGTGATCACGAAAGATGTCTTTTATTTCTGAGGAGTTGTATCCCGATAGCGAACTAAGACAAAATCCTCGTACTGGCGTTCCTTTATCTCAGCTAACAAAGATGACACCGCTGTGTCTTGAACTGTAACTCCTGCATCACCCAAATCTAACACCGAACTCCATGGCTAGCTAATCAACAAACTTCACGGACCATCTCCCTCTTCTCTGGCTATACATATGACTGGCTACCCATGGACTTACGACTAAGAGCATTGGCTGCTACATTAGCCTTGCCAAGATGATATAGAATATCAATATCATAATCCTTTAACACCTCTAGCCATCGCCTTTAACGTAAGTTCAAGTCCTTCTGCTTAAAGATATATTGGAGGCTCTTGTGATCAATATAGATATCAACATGAACACTGTATAGGTAGTGCCTCCACATTTTCAAGGCATGGATCACCGCAGCTAACTCAAGGTCATGAGTTGGATAATTCTTCTCGTGTTTCTTCAGATGTCTAGAGGCATAAGCCACAACCTTACCGTGTTGCATTAATACATAACCCAATCCAACACCTGAAGCATCACGATTTATGACATAGCCATCAGTTCCCTCTGGAAGAGTCAAGACGGGCGCTGCGGTCAACTTGTCCTTCAGTGTCTGAAAACTCCGCTCACATGTATCTATCCACTGGAACTTAGCTGATTTCTGAGTCAGCTTGGTCAATGGGGCTGAAAGAGAAGAAAATCCTACCACGAACCTTCTTTAATATCGTGCTAAACCCAAGAAACTATGTATCTCCGTTGGTGTCGTGGGCCTCGGCCAATTCTTCACAGCTTCAATCTTTTGAGTATCCACTCTAATGCCTTCATTTGAAATATTATGACCAAGAAAAGCCATGGAGTTCAACTAGAACTCACATTTGGAAAACTTCATTTTAGGCTTTTACTTTCAACTAGAACTCACATTTGGAAAACTTCATTTTAGGCTTTTACTTTACCTCAAAACTCTTCATATACTAACATATATTCTTTCTCCAAGTTAGACCAAAATTGTCCCCCATCCTTTCTCCAAAGTCCCAACAAACTTAGTTTCGTTAATCCACTTGCCCTCCAATCCTTCCCTAGCTTATTATATGAATTTAAACCCTCATAACCATAAGATAGGCGCATCTGATCTCATATATCCTAGAAGGTAACTCCAGTGTCCGCAGTTGAACAACTAGCACCTAATGGACCTCAACGTCTAAAACTACGAGATGTAACATGATTTTCACAACTAGCTTCTTTAAGTATTATTGTACTCTATTTTTGTATCACTTGTTGTCCCCGAGGCACTCACTGAGTACGAAGTACTCAGGCATACCATTGTTATTTTTTTATGGTATGTTAGGTAACGGAGAAGAGCAGGTTCTTGATACTTCAGGCACTTAGGAAGGACTTGTTGTTGCAGCTGACTTGGTGATGTGCCGTGAATTTTAGCATATTTTATGCCTTTGTAACTAGACATGTTTCTTGATTTTAAGTGTTTTTACATTGTTTCTTATGTTATTTTTGTGTTTTATAGGGTTGACTAACTAAGGATTGGAAATGAGAAGTAATGCTGAAAAAACTGACAAATTGGAGCTAAGCGACGCTCCGTAACTCATGTTACGGACCGTAACTCATGTTACGGACCGTAACAGGGTCCGTAACTCATGTTACGGTCCGTACCTTTGAACCGTAACAGGGCCTGAATTTCCAGAAAGTTTTCATTGAAACCATCAGTGTTACGGTGGAGTGTTACGGTCCGTAACTCATGTTACGGTCCGTAACATGTCACCGTAACATGAGCTAAATTTCCAGAGAGTTTCAATAAAACCTTCAGTGTTACGGTTTAGTGTTACGGTCCGTAACGCATGTTACGGTCCGTAACCCTTCACCGTAACATCATCCAAAATTCCAGAGAGTTGCCAAGTAATTGTCACCACTTACGCTTCAGAAGGACGGACCGTAACACAGGGTACGGTCCGTCGCATGGTGGCCGTAACGTCAAAGTGGTCAAATGACGAAATGAAGGACGGACCGTAACCTGAGTTACGGTCCGTAACAATGCGGCGTAAGGGCATTTTTGTCCAGAAACTTGGCGCGATTTTTGGCTCTATAAATACATAATGTAGGGTTTTAATTCAACATTCAGATTTTATTTTAGAGGCATAAACCCTAGGTTTTTAATCTTGAAGTGGTTGGAGCATTTAAGGCAACAACTTCACTCTCATTCCATCTTGTATTAGTATTGTAAGTGTATTATGTTAATCTTTAAGCTTTTTCTATCAAGAAACATTATGAGTAGCTAATTTCAATTCTAAGGTTGTGAATCCCATGATGGGTATTATATGAATGGGTTTCTATTATTGATATATGCATAATGGTTGTTGTTATTTATTCTATCTTTGAGTTGTAACGTTGGGTAATGATTGCAAGCATTAGCCGAAGCCATTATATTGACTTTTCTTGGGAAAGAGAGTCAATATTGGTAAGATTGAATAACAATGACTCGAGGCGTTAACCCTCGTTTAATAGACTAACTTAGGAATAAGAATAAGTCTAAATTGGCATCATTGGTCGCTCTTCGATTGTAACTCTTTTATATTCGGAAGAATCATAAAGAGGAAATACTGCTTAACTGTTGGGAAACATTAAGAAGTCTTTAAGAGACCAAGTGCATATTCATAGAACAACCATTAGAAGTATATCACTTTGAAACCTGAAGCATAATATCTAATCAAATTGGGGAACACAACCTTAGTCTCTCTCTCTCTCACATTAATTACATTTTAAGTCAAAGTATTAAATTACATTATTCAACAATCAATTCAAACTATCCGGAATAGGATTAAAGCATCTAAAGACCGGTATCGCATACGATTAGTAATCTTTTCTCTCCATATTCCCTGTGGGATTCGACCCTAACCTTGTTGGGTTACTATATTTGACAACGTCCGCTTTACGCCATTAATAGGTGTAATTTGAGCGTATCAAATTTTGGCGCCGTTGCCGGGGAAGACGGTTCAGAAATTACTAATTGTTGTGTACTATTGTTTAAAACTTTTTCTATTCCATCACACCTCGTTTGCTGTTTTAGTGAACCAGGTGAACATGGCTGGAAGACCCCATCACAATCAAGGGAACCAAGGGGGGATCCAAGTGAACCATCCTGCACCAGAAGAAGAGGAGGATGAGAATGTATTTGCAGAATTCATCGACGAAGCTGATTATGCTTCTGCGGTAGTTCCCCCGAGAACAGGAAATGATAATTTCAAAATTGATAGTTCTATCTATCAGCTATTGAAACTTGAAGGCTATTTCCGAAATTCTTCGGAGGACTGTCCACTTCGACACCTAAAGAATTTCGTGCATGTATGTTCCCAACAATCTCAAGGTGCTGTTCCTGCTGATGCACTGCGACTGCGGGTTTTCAAATATTCATTAGCTGGCCAAGCTAGGGAATGGTATGAAAAGCTCCCGAGCAATACTATTCATACCTGGAATGAGCTGGCCAATATCTTTCTAAAAAAATGGTTCCCACCCAGCAAAAAGGCTGAGCTTCGGGATAAGATTTTTGGGTTTAAACAACTTCCAGGGGAACAACTATATGCTGCATGGGAGAGGTTCAAATATTATCTAGCTCAATCTCCGAATCACGGATTTCCAGATGCAATTCTCACAGAGAAGTTCTACAAGGGGCTAGATACAATGAATCAAATAGCTGTCAACACTGCAGCTGGGGGATGCTTTATGGACAAAACCTTTGTCAACATCACCCGGTTGCTCGACAAGCTTACTACCCATAATCAAGCCTGGCATTCGACTGATAGCGAATTCCTATCATATGGTAGTCCCTCTGTGGCCGCGGTGGCCAAAGAAAATCATGAGCGAGATCATGCGTTCGCTCAACTGCAAACCACCGTGGATTTATTATCCAAAAGGCTTATGGAGAAAGAGGCCAAATGTGTAAATGTTATCGATGAGATGCCACCTCATGCTCCCGGAATGTATCAAGTTTCTGACGAAACTTATCTTGAGGGGCAGCCACAATATGAGGATGCGAATTATGTCAATAACTCGCAAGGGGGTTATCAACGGCAAAACTACCAAGGTTCCGGTAATCACCCATGGCAAAGGCCTCAACAAAATTACCAAGGACAGAATTATGGAAGAACTGATCAGGGTAATCCCAATCAAGGGAATTACAATAACAATAATTATGGCAACAAGAGCTCTAACCCCTACATTCCACCTAGGGGGCAAGCATCCAATTCCCAGCCATGGAAAGATAATTCAGCTACTAACTCTGCTGGTAACACGTCTAATGATTCTGCAGAACTGAAGAGTATGATGCAGAAAATGCTGATGAATCAAGACAGAACAGAGAGCACAATCAAGGGAATGTCCCAGGTCCAACTATCGCATTCAGCTTCCATTCAGAAGCTTGAAGCGCAATTCAGAGACCTTTCCCGAGAAGTGCATACTCCTCAACGGGGACAATTACCGAGTGATACAGTTCCTAATCCAAAAGGTAGTGGAGTGAACTCTGTGGAGAATGTACTTGCCATTAGCACCAGAAGTGGAAAAATACTTCAGGGTAACAATAAAAAGCCAATTGATCAGGAACCAATTGTGGAAAAAGAAGCGCAGCCTAATGTATTGAATGATATTGTCGAGGAAGAAGCAGGGGAGGAAGTCCCCATTGTAGTTGAAGAAGAGCTGAATCTTAATAAACCAAAGGAACCGGTGGAAAACCAGGAAAAGGGGAAGGCAAAACTTTCCGGTGCTCTTCGCCCTTTGAGCCAATTGCTCAAATCTTCACCACCTTTTCCTCAAAGGCTGGTGAGAAAAACAGAAGATGAGAAGTGCTTGCGATTTTATGATCAACTCAAGCAGTTAACGATGAATTTTCCGTTCATGGATGCTGTCCAAGAAATGCCTGGCTTTGCTAAGTATTTGAAGGACCTTTTAACAAAGAAAAAAAAAACATTGAAACATGACACTGTGGGCATCACTCACCGCGTTAGTGCCATTCTTTCCGAGACCACAGTGCAAAAGAGGGAAGATCCTGGAGCATTCACAATTCCATGCACCATAGGGCAGCAAAATTTTGCTAGGGCTTTATGTGATAACGGGTCTAGCATAAATCTTATGCCCCTGGAAATTTTTATGAGATCAGGGTTAGCGATGCCGAGGCCAACTACCATGAGATTGCAGATGGCTGACAGATCGATAAAAAGGCCAGTGGGGGTAGTTGATGATGTACTGGTTCAAATCGGGAAATTCCTTCTGCCGGCAGATTTCGTGATTCTTGATTGTGCTATTGATCAAGAAATTCCTATTATTCTGGGAAGACCTTTCCTTGCCACGGGGAGAGCTCTTATGGATTCTGAGAAGCACGAAATAAAGTTCCGGGTGAACGATGAGGAGGTGACTTTCCACGCAAGCAGAGGTATGAAATTACCTAGTCCTTATCAAAGTATTTCAGTCATAAATTCTGTTGATGAGGTGGATGATGCTGTGGAATTCAAAATGGAGGAAGAATGTTTGAGTGAAGCACTATCGGCCATCTTGGTAAAATTTGATGCTGAACAAATGGAGGAATATACTGAGACAATAAATGCACTCATCGGTCTGGGGGTCTTACTCTTATGAGCCCAAGAAACTATCTCTTGATCTAGAGAAGCGAACAACTCCTCCAGCAAAACCCTCAATTATTGAGCCACCGAAGTTGGATCTCAAGCAACTTCCAGCTCATCTTAAATATGTGTTTCTTGAAACGAATGCCTCCCTCCCAGTTATTGTGTCATCACTTCTGAATGAGGGCCAAATCCAAAGACTCATCGAAGTATTGAGAAAGCATTTAAGAGCTTTGGGATGGACTATTGCAGACATCCGGGGGATTCCCGCCGGAATTTGTGAGCACTGAATACAGTTGGAGGAGGAAAGTTCGCCGAGTGTTGAGCATCAGCGAAGATTAAATCTACCGATGCAAGAGGTGGTGAAGAAGGAAATAATTAAGTGGTTAGATGCTGGGGTGGTTTACCCAATAGCCAACAGTCCATGGGTAAGCCCAGTTCAGTGTGTGCCAAAGAAAGGGGGCATCACTGTTGTTCCTAACTCTAAAAATGAGTTAATTCCGACAAGGACTGTCACCGGTTGGAGAGTGTGTATGGACTATCGGAAGCTGAATACCGCATCTTGCAAGGACCACTTCCCTATGCCTTTTATTGATCAAATGCTTGATCGGCTAGCCGGAAGATCTTATTACTGTTTCTTGGATGGGTACTCAGGATACAACCAGATCAACATTGCGTTGGAAGACCAAGAAAAGACTACTTTCACTTGTCCCTATGGGACATTCGCTTTCAGCCGGATGCCATTTGGTCTTTGCAATGCACCAGCTACCTTCCAAAGATGCATGATGTCCATATTCTCTGATATGGTTGAAAACTTTCTTGAAGTTTTCATGGATGATTTCTCTGTGGTGGGAGATTCATTCGATGAATGTTTGGGTCATCTTGATCGGGTGCTGCAACGGTGTGAGGAAACCAACCTCGTGCTCAACTGGGAGAAGTGTCATTTTATGGTCAAGGAGGGCATTGTCCTTGGCCATAAGATTTCAGAAAAAAGGATTGAGGTTGAGCAAGCTAAAATCGATGTGATTTCACAACTCCATCCGCCCGTTTCAGTAAAAAGGAGTTCGGAGTTTCTTGGGGCACGCCGGATTCTATAGAAGGTTTATCAAAGACTTCTCAAAAATTGCAAATCCCATGTGCAAACTCTTAGAAAAAGAATCCAAATTCAATTTTGATGAAAAGTGCATCAAGGCGTTTGACGAGTTGAAGCTGAAATTAACCTCCGCACCGATTGTGGTGTCCCCAGATTGGTCACTTCCCTTTGAATTAATGTGTGACGCCAGTGGTCTTGCAATTGGTGCTGTGCTTGGTCAGCGGCTAAACAAAATCCTACACCCAATTTATTATGCCAGCAAAACATTGAATGGAGCCCAGCTGAACTATACAGTAACGGAGCAAGAATTACTTGCTATTGTTTATGCTTTTGAAAAGTTCCGGGCTTATTTGTTGGGTGCCAAGGTAGTGGTTCACACTGACCATGCTGCATTGCGCTATTTAATGGCGAAAAAGGATGCTAAGCCTCGGTTGATAAGATGGGTGTTGTTGCTACAAGAATTTGACTTTGAAGTCAGAGACCGGAAAGGGTCAGAAAATCAAGTAGCTGACCATCTTTCCAGACTGGAAGCACCAGGGAGACCGAGTGATGTGCTAGATATTGATGACACTTTCCCGGATGAAAGAGTTTTGGTCATTGCCAATGATGTGGCACCATGGTATGCCGATATTGCCAATTATTTGGTAACTGGCATCGTTCCTGAAGAGTTGAAGACATATCAAAAGAAGAAGTTCTTGAGAGACTGCCGACAGTATTGTTGGGATGAGCCTTACTTATTCAGAACGTGTGCTGACAATATGATCCGGAGATGTGTGGCGGAATCTGAGGTGATGGACATTTTGAAAGCTTGCCATGATTCTCCAGTTGGTGGACATCACAGTGGAAATCGAACAGCAGCCAAGGTGCTAGAGTGTGGCTACTACTGGCCAGCCATTTATCGTGATGCAAATATGTTGGCACGCTCTTGTGATAAATTCCAACGCCAGGGCACAATAGGTCGGAGGCATGAAACTCCGATGAACTTTGTTCTTGAGGTGGAGCTATTTGATGTATGGGGAATTGATTTTATGGGGCCCTTTGTGAGCTCCTACGGCCTGAAATACATTCTTGTCGCAGTGGATTATGTCTCCAAATGGGTGGAGGCGGTGGCCTTGCCTAACAATGATGGTAGGAGAGTCAATGCGTTTCTCAAAAAGAACATCTTTACTAGATTTGGCACTCCTAGAGCTATTATTAGCGATGGTGGATCTCATTTCTGCAATAAACCATTTGCTGATCTTCTTGAAAAATATGGCGTGCATCACAGGGTTGCCACTCCATATCATCCTCAGACGAGTGGTCAGGTTGAGGTCTCAAACAGAGAAATAAAAAGCATCTTGGCAAAGACGGTCAATGTGAATCGCACTGACTGGTCTAAAAAGATGGATGATGCTTTATGGGCATATCGCACGGCATTCAAAACGCCTATAGGGACTTCACCGTATAAGTTGGTATTTGGGAAAGCATGTCATTTGCCTATTAAGCTTGAGCATAAAGCCCTTTGGGCATTGAAAAAGCTGAATATGGATTGGCATGAAGCAACCAAGCTGCGGTTGTTTCAAATCAACGAGATGGATGAATTTAGGAACAATGCCTATGAAAGTGCAACACTGTACAAGGAAAAGATGAAATACTATCATGACTTGAAGATCCTAAAAAGGGATTTTCAGCCAAAAGACTTGGTCTTGTTATACAATTCACGCCTGAAGTTCTTTCCAGGCAAGTTAAAGTCCCGTTGGTCTGGCCCTTTTGAAATTGTGAGTGTATCCCCAAATGGAAGCGTCATTGAGGTGAAATCCGAGGATGGCACTCGGACGTTTAAGGTGAATGCACAAAGAGTGAAGCATTACCATTGGTGTATTGATGATGGTAAGGTCGTGGATAGGTATCGTTTGAAATATGGCTCCTGAACTCGAAAATGAGGTACCACGTCGAGCTGTGACGTTAAACCAAGCGCTGTGTGGGAGGCAACCCACATTTACCGCTTTGTAAGTAGTTTAAAGTTTGTATTGTCCTTGTATTCTTTTGTGTTGTTGATGTGCTAATGTGATGGGATTTTGAGAACTGAAAGGACGAAATAACTGCTGAATGATTCAAGGCGAGACGCTCCATGTTACGGCCCGTAACTCATGTTACGGTCCGTATCATGAAGCGTAACAGGCAAAAAGAAATAAAGAAAAAAATCACTGAAGGGTGAGGAAGAGTGTTACGGTACAAGTTACGGTCCGTCGTACGTATTACGGACCGTAACCCTGGGTCGTAACGTTGATACAAAATCTGGGCTTCACTGGAAATTTTCAACATGTTACGCCAGGTGATACGGACCGTAACACGAGTTACGGTCCGTCGATTGGACTGCCAGGTCATTAATGAATAAGTGAAACGGGTTCATTTGATGGACCGTAACACAAGATACGGTCCGTATCTCAGGATACGGTCCGTAACAGGTAACGTAATTGTCGGAAATGTTTAAATACATTACCGACGGTTCCCATTTCAAATTAAAAGGATTCTTAAAACGTTTTTCAACTCCTTCTCCCTCATAAATCCTCTCTTCTCTTCTTCACATCCTCCTCTCTTCATCTTCCATTCTCCCCCATATTTCTCTAAAAATATCTTTACTATCTTCTTATCACAATCCCTGTTGTAAGTTTGAGTTTCACCCTTACAATCGCCAACGATCAGGTATTACATGTCTTTGCTCTTTTCTTTTAGCTATCAATGCGAGTTCTATGATGCTCATGAGTAATTTCGTATAATATGCGTTAAAATTCGTGTTTTGGGCTGTGTTGGTTGAGTTTGAATTTCAATTGATAAGTTATGGGGGATTTGACAATGGTTGAGGGTTGGGATTGGTATTGGTGCTGTTTAAAAGATTCTTGGGCACGAGCAATTGCTTCCCACTGAATTGGAGGGCAAATCCGGTTAAAGGTTTCATTTTTGAAATTACTAAATCGGTTTGCCACCCAACTGTTCGATAAAAGTCCCCAATAAAAACTTTAATAAAACCGGGTGAAGTCTGAGTAACCCGAGGCATGTGAGGGGATATAATATTGTTTTACAACATACCCATGGGACATTAAGTCCAAAATCTTGGCCTCGTGCTTAAAACGAGAAAATTTGGCCAAGTCATTTGTTTGCTAATCCGTTGCCCGTCATTATGTGTTACAGACCGTAACGTACGTTACGGACCGTAACATCGCACCGCAACACCGATAATTTCCATGAAAACTTTCTAGAAATTTGGCTGATGTTACGGTGGGATGTTACGGTCCGTATCCTATGTTACGGACCGTAACACCACACCATAACATCGATGGATTCCATGAAAACCTTCTGGAATTTTGACAGACATTACGGTGAGGTGTTACGGACCGTAACACGAGTGACGGACCGTAACATCATACCGTAACACCTCTCAAATTTCCAGTAACTTTTCTGAAAATTTTGATCATGTTACGGTGAGACGTTACGAACCGTATCCTACGATACGGACCGTCGACTGTGTTACGGTACCTTTGCTTAATTGAACCATTTCAGTTACGGATGAAGATACGGCCCGTAACACCATCGACGGTCCGTCAACTGTGTTACGGTACCTGACCTAATTAAAGTCTTTGGCTTAAATTCATAAGGTGTAAAATTTTCACAACTTCTCGTACATCATATCTAACTTTTCCTTCCACAGGTATGGGTAAACCACGACAATCAAAGAAGGCTTCACCTAAGGTCTCGCAAAAAGGAAAAGGTCGTGCTGTAAGCAAGGTAACCTCACGGCTGCGCGACGACGATCTGATCAAGGACGCCAGGCCTAAAAAGAGGCCGGTCGCACCCAGCAAGCCACCCCCACCAGTTGCACCCAGCCAACCAGACCCACAATCAGAAAGTTCCTCCTCGACTGAGGAGTTAAGAGAGTCGAGCTCGTCGAGTTCGTCGAGCCAAAGTGAACCCCAGCGGGCTATCACACCAACACACCGACCTCAACCACCCATTAGACAGCCTACTGCGGAGGAGCGCGAAAAAGAGCGCGAACGGGAAAGAAGGAAACTTGACATTCGGCTGCAAGCTATGACTGAGAAGATCCTCCGGTTTAATGTGGAGGGATCTGAAGATTTGTATAACAAGGGGTGTGAGCGGGTAAAAGGTGAGGGAATGGACCCAAGGCGGAGTATTTTCGAGGAACGGAATGTCATCTTCGATGGAATAGAAGGATATCCCAGCATTAGTGATACTATCCGATTCCACAAGTTGGAGTTTTTGAAAAACCCCGTTGGGTCCTACATATCGGTTTTTGTTAGGGAATTCTACGCTTCATATGGGGCAGCTGTATTCAAAGTAGTGAAGAAAGGGCAGCGAGCAACTCAAGTACCGGCAATGAATGAGGTTGTATTCCGGACAAAGAAGATAGATGTCTCTCCATCGGCTATAAATAAAACACTATTCGGGGAAGATTATATAGAGCCTACAGCAGCGGAAGAAGGGGAGTTTGCCTACAAAATTGAACAGAGGATACAATCCCCGTCCGAAAATGGGTAGCTTCTGTTATTGCACGGACAACAGATCCTGAATGGGCCATAGTGCCAAAGTTGACAGCCACCACGCGGATTTGGAAAAACACCCTAACGCCAGAGGCAAAGTTTTGGTGGCAAATTGTTCTGTTCCGAATCCGTCCTACCCAATCAGATAATTATTTGACTCCAGACAGGGCTGTTCTTGTGGCTTCCATAATGTCGCGATATAAGATCAACTTCGGGCGACTGATAGCCGAAGACCTCCGAGAGAGAGCCACCCAGCCGGCCACTTCCCTCATTCATCCATGCCTGCTTACGCGACTATGCTTGCGTGCAGAACCAGAACCCCTACCCCATATCGATCACAGTGTGATTGCCAGCCATATTTATGACATCACAAAAGGGAAAGATGAGGTGTTCAGCCAGGGTTCGTTGCCCTCTGCATCGGTTTCTGAGGTGCCGGAGGGGCCTACGGGATCAGATGTTATACCCTTGGCTATCATGGGTGAAGAAGGAGCTGCTGCGGATCAGCACACAGATTCTGAGGCTCCACCGGCTGATCATGCTACACAGCCTATGCCACCTCCAGTCGCACCTACTTCGGGTGGTCCTACCTCTTCCACTGGAGCAAGCCCAGCACCACCGCATGCAACACCAGGAGTCCCACCCGAGCTTGCGAGAAAAATGATGTTCAACCGGGACAATTTTGGGGCAGTGGTCCTGCAAGCGGATCGCACAGATAGGCAGGTTAAGCAGATCATGACTGAGCTAAAATTATACACAAAAAGGGCTATTGACGCAGCGCTGCGACCGATAAAAGAACAAATGGCTGCGGACCACCTACAAATCCACTCCCGAATAGATGGTATTGAGGGCAGGATGACTGAGCTGACTAGGACACACCCTACATTGGAATTGGGCGCTATTCGGAGTGAGTTGCGGTCTGTCAAGGATGATGTGCAGAAATTGAAGGCCCAGGAAGTGGCTGTGGCGACAGACCAGGTTCCTAAAGTACACACGGAGTTGGTACAGAGCCTATACCAGCCAGTTCAGAGCCTACTAGGGGATGATGACAACGAAGACACGGTTGAGGAACAGCACGACGAAGAGTTGGAGGAGGATATCCCCTCTGTGGACAAAGGGAAGCGAAGCAGAGCATCGCCAGATCTCGAGCCCATTCTCCAAAGTCTTGATCCATATGCTGAGTTGCGCCCACAGAATGAGGAAGAGGAGCGGCGTACTTTGAAAAGAATCCGCCAGGAGTCCCGGTTAAGTTCCGACACCGCAGGAGCTACTTCTAGCTCAGCTCAGCCCATTGAGACGGCTCACCGTATTTCTCCCCCACCCACTGCTCCACCCCATGATGCTGCGACAGATCCGAGTGCCTAGTGCGCTCCAGGGAGGCCCTCAATTTCTTTTTAATGCGTTATATTGATGCTTTGAGGGCAATGCATGCTTTTAAGTTGGGGGTGTAGTATTTACTGATTGGTTGTTGGGATTGCAGTTTTAGTATACTGGAGATTGTTTTTAGTATTTTTGTTTTGATGGGTATTTTATCCCAAAATTGTGATAATAAGCATGTGTTTAAGACAATTGTTATTGTTTTGTTTTGTTGGTATTATTTTTATTAGCAAGTATGTGTTAGGACGTTCTTCGGTTGTTCTTTGCTATGTGTTTCTATTCCCGAAGAATGCTATGTGTATGTTAAACCTAGCATGTTTAGGATGTTTAATATAGAAGTAAAGTAATGATGACTTAAGTGGTAGTGGTCCGTGTTTCTAGCATAGATATAAATGGTTTTTACAAGTTCAATGATATCCCTCCGAAAAATAATTTGTGAGATACATCAAAAATGAGTTGTTGATATTGACATGTATGGTTCTTTTAATGACATTGCAAAGAAAGGGTGTTTATGCATATGAAATCTTCAAACGGAAATGAAGTCGGAATATTTAAACAATCCTTATACCATTGTGTGGTGAGTTTTTAGCTTCTATTTGCATATGATGCTTGCAATCTAGAACTTGCCCGGTTGGTCGTGCGTGAATTCTAAAGAGAATTTGATTGTGAAGTGATCTTAGGCTTTCTTTGTATTAACCCCCAAGTATCTTAAATGAGCCTGGCCCGTACAGAAAATGATCCCTAGTCTCCCATTTTTTAGCCTATAGACTTTTTCTTCGATTAACCATGAACTAACCTATTTCCCTTTTGTGAATAATCCCATTTGGCACCAAGTCCCTCCTTGACACGGAAGAATGACAAATGAGGCTAAAAGCCTAAGTTGGGGGTGACAAGTCAAAAGTGCGGAAAATGAGGCTAAAAGCCTAAGTTGGGGGTGACAAGTCAAAAGTGCGGAAAATGAGGCTAAAAGCCTAAGTTGGGGGTGATAAGTCAAGATGCGAAAAATGAGGCCAAAGGCCTGTTGGGGGTGATCACGAATATAAAGGGACATAATTCAGCGTGGATATAAAAAAAAAAAAATTATATATAGGTATATAAGTTCTAAATAAATCCACGCTAAAGATGGAGGGTCGGAAATGATAGGAAGAATGATGAATGAAGTCAAAAAGAAGTGTCGAGGAGAGTGAGTCACCGATACCCAAATATTCATCCTACCCGTCCCTAAGCCAACGTTACAAGCCCAAAAAGTCCTAATGTGATCACGATCAAATTGTTCAGAGTTGAATGCATGGAAAATAAAGGCAAGCCTATGGTTTGTGCACGCATGGTATGCAAATTTCTTTGTGAGTGTGAGTGTTCTTCTGTCTCTTTAGTCTTCTGTCCCATTTATGTCGTAAATGTGTGTTGGGACATACTTTGGTCTATGTGAGGGCATAAGGATTGTAGGTTTCAAAGTAACTGGCTTTCTGGAAGTTGAAATTCATGTGCATAGAGACCCCCGTACTATGATTGTGTCATTAATTGAGGTTGCATGGCTAATTGAAATTTTTCTGAAATGTGCGTTTTGTGTCACAAACAGGAGATGGATAAGAGCCTAAATATTTTTCTTGGATCGAAGAGTCCGTGCTAACAACACATGCCAAACCCACCGTAGTCATTCTTATTTTGCTAAGATGTCGTGTGTTAGTAGCGAGTATTGTTGTAGTTGCTTGAGGATAAGCAAAAGCTTAAGTTGGGGGTGTTGATGTGCCGTGAATTTTAGCACATTTTATGCCTTTGTAACTAGACATGTTGCTTGATTTTAAGTGTTTTTACATTGTTTCTTATGTTATTTTTGTGTTTTATAGGGTTGACTAACTAAGGATTGGAAATGAGAAGTAATGCTGAAAAAACGGACAAATTGGAGCTAAGCGACGCTCCGTAACTCATGTTACGGACCGTAACTCATGTTACGGACCGTAACAGGGTCCGTAACTCATGTTACGGTCCGTACCTTTGAACCGTAACAGGGCCTGAATTTCCAGAAAGTTTTCATTGAAACCATCAGTGTTACGGTGGAGTGTTACGGTCCGTAACTCATGTTACGGTCCGTAACATGTCACCGTAACATGAGCTAAATTTCCAGAGAGTTTCAATAAAACCTTCAGTGTTACGGTTTAGTGTTACGGTCCGTAACGCATGTTACGGTCCGTAACCCTTCACCGTAACATCATCCAAAATTCCAGAGAGTTGCCAAGTAATTGTCACCACTTACGCTTCAGAAGGACGGACCGTAACACAGGGTACGGTCCGTCGCATGGTGGCCGTAACGTCAAAGTGGTCAAATGACGAAATGAAGGACGGACCGTAACCTGAGTTACGGTCCGTAACAATGCGGCGTAAGGGCATTTTTGTCCAGAAACTTGGCTCGATTTTTGGCTCTATAAATACATAATGTAGGGTTTTAATTCAACATTCAGATTTTATTTTAGAGGCATAAACCCTAGGTTTTTAATCTTGAAGTGGTTGGAGCATTTAAGGCAACAACTTCACTCTCATTCCATCTTGTATTAGTATTGTAAGTGTATTATGTTAATCTTTAAGCTTTTTCTATCAAGAAACATTATGAGTAGCTAATTTCAATTCTAAGGTTGTGAATCCCATGATGGGTATTATATGAATGGGTTTCTATTATTGATATATGCATAATGGTTGTTGTTATTTATTCTATCTTTGAGTTGTAACATTGGGTAATGATTGCAAGCATTAGCCGAAGCCATTATATTGACTTTTCTTGGGAAAGAGAGTCAATATTGGTAAGATTGAATAACAATGACTCGAGGCGTTAACCCTCGTTTAATAGACTAACTTAGGAATAAGAATAAGTCTAAATTGGCATCATTGGTCGCTCTTCGATTGTAACTCTTTTATATTCGTAAGAATCATAAAGAGGAAATACTGCTTAACTGTTGGGAAACATTAAGAAGTCTTTAAGAGACCAAGTGCATATTCATAGAACAACCATTAGAAGTATATCACTTTGAAACCTGAAGCATAATATCTAATCAAATTGGGGAACACAACCTTAGTCTCTCTCTCTCACATTAATTACATTTTAAGTCAAAGTATTAAATTACATTATTCAACAATCAATTCAAACTATCCGGAATAGGATTAAAGCATCTAAAGACCGGTATCGCATACGATTAGTAATCTTTTCTCTCCATATTCCCTGTGGGATTCGACCCCAACTTTGTTGGGTTACTATATTTGACAACGTCCGCTTTACGCCATTAATAGGTGTAATTTGAGCGTATCACTTGGTGAGGCCACATGTTCATTCGTGGGACACCCTCATTATATTTATTTATTATTTTAGCATTTTAGTGGGTTGTGTCCCGATGTGTTAGACAATCATTCTTTATCTTAGAAGCTCCATAGTATACATTCTTGTGGGTAGTTGTCAAGTGGCTTAACTCCTTGGCACGTGATACATTTGATTAAGTTTCATAATATTAAAGACTTCTGCTAATTTCATTCATATCTCATGATTCGTTTGAATCTATTTTATAAACTGTTGGAGGTGATTATTGAACCTGGCGGGTTCAAGTGTTATTATCGCATCTTTTAGGCTCTTTCAATGTTATTCATAACGTCGGATGCTGGTCACGTCTAGGGTGGGTTTTGGGGCGTGACAATAGGGTGTATTAGGCTTCATTTGTGTTCATTAAGAATAAGAAGTCCGAATCTGAATGTACACGTGAATAATTAAAATGTTGTCTCAAGATCTCAACATCTAAATGTGCGAAATTAATTTATTTATAAACATAATAAATATAAAATTTAAATAAAAAAGTAATTCAATATTAGAAAAAATATATAAATTTAATAAAATAAAATTATTATTTGATAAAAAAAAATGAAACATTTATGTTCGCTAGTGATAGTGGAGATAGTTTGTAGTAGTGGCGGTGATGGTTGGTGTTAAGTAATAGTGATGGTGATAATTGTGCTTGTGGAGGTGGTTGGTGTTATAGTGAAGTTGGTTGATGTTAATAGTTTGTGGTATTGGTGACGAGTATTGGTGATGGCACCGGCTGAAGAATGTGTGGTGGTTGACGATATATTGGTGGTAGTAGGTTGCAGTGCTAGTTGTGATGGCGGAGGTGGTTGGTGGTAGAGATTGGCCGCAGTAGTGGTAGTGGCTGATAGTGGTGGCTAAGCCTGTTCACTATTTTGGTTAAAACCAAAACCAAACCAAAAATTTAACCAAACCGAAAAAAAAAACGACATTTGGTTTGATTAGGTTTTAAATTTTAAAAACAGATAATATTTGATTTGTGGTTCTATTAAAAAATAACCGAACCAAACCGATAAATTATATACATAAATTTTATAATTATTCATATGTATAATATTAGTTTTTCATAAATAATTATAAATATTTTATACCTTTTAATCATTAATTTGATTTTTGATCTACTTATTTCACACGATTGTTTAAGGCCCATGTTTTTAAGAATATATCCAAGCCCATGTCTTTAAGTCTTTTAACTCTTTAAGTGTCAAGTGTAAACCTACTAACAGAATCTCACGTTAGAGTCTAATGTCTTTAATTTAAATTTTTAGCCTTTCTTTGTCAGTCATTTGATTTTAGGTTGTTTCTTCTTTTCTTTCGAATTTATACCTTTCTTTTTTCTTGTCTGAATGGGTCCTAAACTTCTAATATTTTTCATATGAAAAGGACAGAGGTTGTAGATTTGGAGGTTCTTATAGAAGAACCTTTAGTAACATCAGCATTTGTTACAACTCAAGCACATGGTAATGCTCTAATACTTCTTTCATGGGTAATCCTCCTAAAAAGCAGAAAAGAACAACTCCTTGTAGTTGAGACCCTAGCCTTGGGGATAATGATAGAAAAACATCTGAAGTTTGGCATCATTACACAATTTTTTTAATAAAATGGGAGAATTGAGGGCAAAATGCAAGTACTGCCCCAAAGTAAAGTTTGGGATCATTACACAAAGTCTTTTTATTTCATGTATTTTCATTTTAATTTTAGGTAATCGTTATGTTTAATTAATATGTATGTTTGTAACAACAATTAAAAGCTCCTATACTCTACTTTATTTCTAGGTATGTGTATTAAGTTGACAAAAATGGTGCAGCCACTACTAAGTTACTTTTTAGCTCTATATGTAATAGTTTAGCAACTTTTGGGTAACTTGAGTACTACACTAACACTAATAGTGAAAATGTTTCTATGATGTATGTTTCACCTTAAACTATAAATAAACGTTATCGTTTGAACAAAAAAAAGACATGTCTTTTTCAACTTTTTAATGTTTTACTGATATGTCTCATGACTGCTAGTTATAAACTGAAAAATCGAACCAAACTGAACCAAAACGACAATAACTAAACCGTACCGACTAAATTAGTTTGGTTATGATTTTAATCAATAACCGACCCAAATCGAACCATGAACACCCCTAGTGGTGGCGGAGGTGGGGGCGGCTGTGATGGTGGTAGTGATGCCTATAAATATAATCACAATAATAGAGGTGGTAGGTGTGGTAGCAATTGGTGGTTCCCAATAGTGGTTGTGATGGCAAGGTGGTGTTGGCAACATTAATGGTGGTTGATAATTGTGGTCATGGTTGTGACTAGGGGTGGCAAAGCTAGCCCAAACCCATTTGACCCGCCCAAGCTTTAATGGACTTGGGCTAGAGTGATTTTGAAGATGGACTGATTTGGGCTTAGCCCAAGTTGACCCATCACAAATTATCAGCCCAAACTGGCCCATCAAATGAGTCCAAACTGACCCATCAATTGTCCTCCATTCATAAGAATAAAAACTACAAACATGATTAACTTCTTTTTTAATTATTATTTAAATTTATTTTTATTTTTTAAAATGTTAATTTTTAATTTTTTCAGATTTTTTTTTGTATTTTTTATTTCCTTATTTTAAAATTTTTACTAGTAATTTTTATTTTTAAGTTTCTAATTTTTTTCTTGAGGGTCTATGCCTATTCATTTTTGTTTAACCTATTTTTGACCCACCCATATCCGACATACGTTTTCCACTCTTAGTTATGTACAAGACAACCATAAAAATATATAAATAAGACAAAAGGGGTAAAAGAGAGGAATCTGACAAAATTAATATTCATTACGTCAATTAACATTTAATTTTCTTTTGATTTATTCTTGGAATAATTTCGAATATAATTTATGTGTTGGGATAACTTATGAGGAAATACTTACAGTGAAAATCTTTATTATTTTGTGTAAAAGCATACGTTTGAGTATTTTATACCCAAAAATATTTAAATTTGATGTTCAAAACACTGTTTATTTAGAAAACATGAGCGATAGAATATTTACAATCAAAGAATATCGATATTTTTAGTTTCTCAAAATGTTGAAAAGGTGGGTTAAGTTGGGCGGGTTAGGTTATGACCCTTTATTTGGCCCATCTTGTCCCAACCCATCATAGCCCAAACAAACTTTGCGCAGGGTTGGGCTTTGACCCATCTATAGGTTTAGCCCATCTTGACCCACCCAACTTTAGCCCAAATGACCCATTTGCCACCCCTAGTTGTGACAGCAGAGGTGGTTAGTGATGGTGACCGGTGATTGTGGATGAACATTTGTGTACCAGTAAAAGGGGAATAAATATTAGAAGAATGGAGGATATCTGCTTCTCCCTCAACCCCAAAAAAGTGGTGGAGATTCAGAACTACTCCTTCCCTTTAGGCCACCTTCCTGAATGACAATATTATATTGGGGCTCATCCTGTTTTAAAAAACTGGGCTTCTGATAACTCTCATTTTTGAAAAATCATACTTCAAATCAGGGACAAGGCTGAAGCCACATTTGTTGGTAGATTCATAAGGGCACTCTTGTCTAGTGGGCAACTGGACAGAAAAGTGCCTAGCCTACTGCTTCCTAATATCAGGGCGAATTCCTAAGTAAAAGAATTTATACATGCAGGCAAATGAGATGATCAAAAGATTAGATGTCTATTTTCAGAACAGATGATTTAATACATTATGAATAGGAAGACAAGATATCACTGATCAAGCTTACTGGACCTGACAAAAAATGAAAAACATTATTTCAACCAACAGCCTGGCAAATTTTTAGAACTCATAGCACTAAGGATCAATTCCTTAGACAGGTTGACACTCAAGCATTCCATTAAATTTTCTTTTCTATGTTGGAGACTTTGGCTTAAGACTTCCTTTTTATGATATTATTTGTAAGTTTGGCAGACAAGTAGTGTATGATTGTAAATGTTGTATTAACTCCTACAATGAGACTATTCAACATGCTTTTGCTGAGAGTCATATAGCTAGGTAAATTTTGAGAGTTATCAATTCACCCTTAGGCATCAGTACTCCTTTGATGCATATCAGAGGAATGCTTCATCACTGGTGGAAACAAAGTACTCAAATAAAGTCCACAAACAGATTTTGCAGATTATTCCCATCATCATTTGTTAGGAGATTTGGAGAAGTAGATGTGCCTGCAAATATGAAAGAAGTTCGACTTCTTCAAAATGAAACAACAAACAGAATGGAACACAAATGTTGTTGTCAACAAATGTTTTCCAAGCAGTAATCTTCCCTGGAATTAGTTCAACTTTTGTGAGATGGTTCAGAAACTACAACTTGTCCTAATCTTCACCACTGTCTATTGGCTTAAACCTGACCAAGACGTCATCATATTGAATACTGATGGTAGTTACATCCATGACAGTGGCAAAGCAAGTATTGGTAGGGCGGTGAGGGATGACAGTGGGGTTTTTATCTTTACCTTCTCAAATTCAGTCTACTGTATCAATAATTACTAGGCTGAAGCAAGAGCAACACTATCTGGGATTGAATGGTGTACTCAAAATGGATTTTCTGATTTCACTATTGAACTGGATTCACTTTTGGTCACCAATATGCTCGAGTAAAAGAAATCCAACGGCTACAAATTGAACAACATCACTGAAGAAATCTCACAATTGATAAACCAGTATAATCTTAAGACCTCTCATTGCTTCAGAAAGGATAAAAGGTAGCCGACTTCCTTGCCAAATCAACCTCATCAAGCAATGTAACTGTCTCTTCTATTTCCTTTGATCAACTTCCTAAAAGTGCTAAGGGACCTTTCCAGTTTAGACAAAAGCTTAATTACCTAGATAGAGTCTAAATATGAAAGTCTTAAGTCTAACTTCTTTGCAAGTTAATTTCAGTTTCCGTTGGATGCTTCTATCAGGCATGTGTAAGTTTTTGTACCCTTATATGCATTTTTTGAAGAATATTCTTATCCTTGTTTTTTTTTTCAGAAGGTCAGGCTTACACCCCCTCCTTTGTTTCCTAACAAAAACGAAATACAACACCCCAGCTAGATTAGGATATAAAAGAAAGTGTTCCTATTTCAAACAACTTTGGTAGACTCTATTACATTAAATGGGAATTTGAAGACCTGTTAATAGATGGGATGTTGAGGTTAGATGGTTATCTGTATAGGTGGGATACAAACGTGTTAAATTCACCATCCTGGAGATTCCTATCACTACTAAAAATTCACTATTTCCCCACTGAAAATTTTCACTGAAAAATGTTGAATGGCTAATCTCACTGATATTTTGATTGAATCATTAGGGAAAGAAAAAATAATAGTGTTTTCACATGATAAATTAAAATGTTTCCCAGCATTTCAATGGGAACCTGGTTTCCACCATCCGTTTTTTCAGTGAGCTGGTTCGGCGAGGATGAGGTGGGAAACTCATGTTTGTAGCATAAATTTCTCAATGATTAACGGTGGGAAAGGTCCCTATTTCTAGTAATGCATTTGCAACTACTACTTATCACATTTGGATTGAAAGAAACTATAGAATATTTCAGCAGAACAATAGATATTGTACATATAGAATCAAAGAAATTAAATGAAACAAGAGGGGCCGTCAATGTGGATAAAATGAATTTCCCATCCTTTAGGATTAAATAACGTGTAAAGAATACCCTTTCTGTGAATAGGAACATGTATAAATCATACACTTTTGATGTACCTTGAGTGGGAATACATAGTTTATGAGAGGAATCTCCCTCAATTTTTTGAAAGCTTAAATAGAAAACCTATTTGATCTATAATTGGGGCATGTTCCAATTAAGTAGGTACAGGGAGTTTCTACTCTGTTCTGTAAATGAATTTACGATTAATGGAAAGGCATCCACTCCTGGAAGTGGATGAGTTAAATTTTAAAAATAAAAATAAAAACTACTCTACAACAACATATAGTAAGTCAAAGGAACTGTAAATTGAAGAGTGCTGCACTAAATTAGTTAAAGAAATTCCATGTTACTAGACAAAGTTTGCTGCTACATGAAGAGGCTCACACTTTTACCCCTCTTGGTAAGATGCTAAGTCTAAGCTGCTGATAGCTTAGCAAGCTTAGCCTCATATTTTCTTGTTTGGTTATTTTTGTATGATCTAGCTAGAGAGTTAATTTGAGCTAGTTGTGTGTAACTCTTTATTTGGTTGAATAACATTTTTCATTTCGACCAAAATAATAATAATAAAATTATAATTTTATTCAATATGAAATTTATTTTTAAAGGATCGATAATCAACATTTCGTGTTCGAGTTTCATACTTTTATAATAGATATAACAATACATAATATTTAACATACACATAGAATAATTTCCTGCGATTAACTATTGAGCTGCCGGCAGAGAGATAAATAAAAAAAAAACACCATTATATTATAGGACTGGAAAGAACTCACATCAGTGTCATGACAAAGAAAAGAGGTAAAACATATAGATTTACCACCCCAAAAAGAAGACACCGGAAAAAAAAAAAATGCACAATCCTCAAAATGAAATATAATCCCAAAAGGATTTGGACCTAACTTTATTATATTTGTGGTACTACCTAAAAAGCCAGCGAAAAAACACAAAACTAGTTGTTCTTGATTGTCATGAGGAACCTCTTCCCTTGTCCAAGATCATTTTCAGACAAGAATTTGAGAAAATCTGTGAAGCTGCTTTCTTTATAACCCTTTGGATGCTCTTCATCCACTAGCTCTTTAGCTGTATCAATTTTCTCATCCATTCCCAAACTATGCAAGCTAGCAACTGAAACTCTAGCCTTCTCAGAGTTGAGGGTAACTCTATGTACCGCACTTTTATACAAACCATTGCTTAGTACTTCTAAATGGTCACCCACATGGACTTCAAGGGTACCCTTAAGGTGTGGGACGACCCTCCATTGTCCATCTTCACTGTCCAAAATTTCAAGGCCTAATGAACTCTGAAGGACAATTGTTAGGATACTGTAATCTGAATGTGGTGGCAATCCTAGTGCAAGGCTTGGTTGAGGACATGGAGGATAAGAATTCACTGCCATTACATTCACCCCTTCTTCCCATTTTTTGCTTAGATATGTTGGACCAAGTCCTAGGCCTTCAGTGATTAGACCAATGATGTTCATGGCCAATTTTTGTTCTTCCTCTGCATAGTTACCCATCTTCTGCCTGAAAATCGATATTAAAAGTAAAGATTTAGATAGATTTTGTATTCATGTCAACATATATACGCGCAATTTAGTAGGTTATTTATCTATTCAGAGGCGGATCTAAGATTTAAATTTAATGGGTTCAACTTGAAAGATTTCCAGCATAGAATACATTGTAATGTTAAAAAATTATGTTTAGATCTAATATTTATTACTCCCTCAGTCCCAATTTATGTGATACATTACTCCCTCAGTTCCAATTTATGTGATACATTACTCCCTCAGTTCCAATTTATGTGATACACCTTCTTTTTTAGTCTGTCCCAAAAAGAATGATACATTTCCATATTTAGAAATAATTTAACTTAAAATTTCTCTTTTTTATCTTTAATGAAATGATTTGCAGCCACACAAATATCTGTGGATTTTTTTAGATCACAAGTTTTAAAAGTCTTCATCTTTTTCTTAAAGTTCGTGCTTAGTCAAACCATATCACATAAATTGGGACGGAGAAAGTAATATTTTAGTAGATTTTTACGTATATATTTAATTATTTATATTTAATGTCAAAATTATGAATTCAGATAAACTCGTAGCCAAAAGCCTACATCACCCCCTGTATCTATTTGTCAGATTATCATATCAAGATTATCATATCAGGCTTGATATGATGAGGTACAACTGTTCTCGTACGTAGGTATTCAAATAAACTTGATAGCGTAAACTCATTTCTATATATTAAAATGTTTCCTTACAGGAATATTTTCTAAACAAACACTCTCTTGTCATAATAAACAAACTCACGAAATATACTCACTAACCGTATAAAACGAACTTTTACATTATCATTTATCATGTCTCTGAAAAGATCATTGTACGTAATTATTCATAAAAAGCAGAATTAATAACCTGAAAAATAAAGTAGCTAAGTTGTCGGCTACACTAGGTTAAAAATAGTATTTCCTCCGTTCCACTATACTAAAAATAAATTTTTACTTTTACTTGTACACTTTAGCGTATCAAGAGAAAGACAAACTTTTTTTTTTGTTTTACCCTTAACGTTAATTAATCATTTCAAAATCATTTTCCAAGTCTATTGGGACTATACACTAATTATGAATCTTAAGGTAAAATTTATACTTCGTTTCTTAATTTTTAAGGAGCGTGCAAAGTCAAAAGTAGATACAAGCTTGTTGCTAATATAAAAAATATTTACACTATCCATGGACATAAGTCTAGTTTGAATAAAAATTCATAACACGCTGCTCACGCTGCTCACAATGATCTATTTATAGTCAAGATCAAGAAATAAAACAAGGTATACCTATAATCAGGCGGGTTTTGAGGCCACAGTTTAATCCAATCACTTAAAGGATTTGCATAATGTTTGAGGAAGACTCTCCAGAACTGAACCTTGTCTTCACCATCCCTCAAGCTTGTACCATATCGGACAGGTTTGAACACGTCATTTGACATAAATTTTTCTTTGTCTTCAGTTGGCAGGTCAAAGAAACCAAAGGCGGCTGAAATTGCTGCATCTAGTATTTCCTGGGATATTCCATGGTTGATTACCTTAACATGACGAAAGAAGAACACACATGTTAATAACAACTATGGAAGTTTGGACTAAATTATATGTATTGAACATAAATAGGTTTATTATGCTCTTCTCTAGCTAAAAATAGCACATGTTAATTGTTATACTCAAATATTTAGATCATGCTAGTTTTACGAAAGGAGAGTAGGATTTTGGGTATATTTTAACTAATTGAATAAATCGCAGCAACAATTACCAAATTGGGATTACAGTAATAATTGTAGTTGCACGCCATCTTATCATGATGGTGTAAAAAAAAAGACTATACACCAATAGTCAAATCGAAGTAAAATTATTCGCGGCCACTTGGCATATAATTAAGTAGAATCCAACTTTTATGAAGAAGACCAAAGACGAGATGACACCAATTAATTTCAAGCTGTTTTAACTACACTTACCTGAAAGAAACCATTGCGGCGGCAAGCCTCTGCAATATCCTGGATGATTATTGATCTCCTCTCGGAATCATCATTCATCCCAGCCAAATCAACCAAAGGGACTCTAGCAACCTCTGGATTATTCAAATTGGGCCTCTGTGAAGATGACACCATGTAACACTTGGGAACATGTGACATCCCTTTCTCTTGTGGAGTCTTTCCTATAGGAAATGAGCTAGAGCTTTCATTTTCCCCATCCATATTAAAAATCCCATCCATATTAACAACTACAAGGAAAGATGAATTGTTGAAGTTGTAAACTGAAAAGGAAAACAGATTAATGCATTATGAAGACAAGTAGTACTAGTTGCTGTCTATTTATACTATTCGAGTTCATTGTCAAGACGACGAATATACACATGCATGCATCAAGTCAAATGCTACGTATGAGGACAAGTAATACCATTTTCTGTTTGAAACAAACACATGCCACTAGACAAGAGTATTTAGCCCCCTAGGGGCATGACGATGACCAAGTTGCAATATTAATGTTCCAAGTATATCAAGCGTATTTGGCTCAGGGGTCTTGTCCACGTTCATCTACAAGAAAACAACAAAAGCATTTTGGTACTGATCATTGTGACCAAGAGGCTGCCATATTTAAGAGCCTTGTTATTATCTACTCCTAATAAATAGTACTGAGAAATTGACATAAATAATCGCCCACCAAAAATAATAATCAGCAATTGTGTAAAATTTTTGTATATTAATGTGTGTGTATATATATATATATATATATATATATATATTTACTTATCTATCAAAACATATTGTTTTAATATATAATAATGTGTGTTTCTTGTATTTTTGGCTAGCGAATGTAATTATTTTTGGCCAACAGGCCAAATGTGTATCTTGGCCAATGATATTAGGGGTGTCAAATGTGCTAGTTGGGCTGAATTTGGGAAATCAAAACGGGTTGAGTTACAAATGGACAGATTATTGACCCGCCCAAAAGTTACTCAACAATTCGCACGATTGCCCCTATCTTGGGGTGGTCTTTAATCAAATCACCGGTCTTCAATTTTTGCCCTACGGTATTTTAAGTAATAAACAAGTGGCCGAAAATATGTCTGAGATTCTGGGTTCGAACCCCAGTAGAGTTTAAAAAAAAAAAAAAAAAAAAAAATTTGCAAGGCAAGGTTTCATAGAAACTATGCCTATTCGGGCAAAGTTACATAGAAACTATGCCTTTTTAATTTCTACAGAACTATGCCGTACTAGGCATAGTTTCTACGTAGCTGTCACGCCCCGAACCATGGCATGGACGTAACACGGCACTCGGTGCCTGACTACATGTGACCGAGCGAACCACATGACTTGCTGAACTAACATGATTTCATATTATAAGCGGAATATGACGTGAATGCATGATGAACCTTTGTACAACATAATAGGTCATATTACATAATAAAGTACTTGTTTAAACATGAGTGTGCCCAAATGTCCATATGACTTCAAATGTCTATCATGACATAACTGATTTGTCTAGTCTATGAAACCTCTATTTTGAGTTTGGACTGGAAGTCATACGTACTGGGACAAGGCCCCCAGCATACCTTTACATGCAAAACTACATAGAGAAGACAATGCTTAAAACCCCGAATGAAATGGGGCTCACCAATAAGCTAGCACGAGCAAATCCTAATGATCAGAAGCGTCGTCCTGTAAATCCGTACCTGCATCGTGAAATACAGGCCCCCGGGAAATAAAAGGGGACGTCAGCACATTGAATGTACTGGTATGTAAAGCAACCGGAAGAACAACATGGGACATAGAATAACATGATAGGAACTAAAAACTGAAAACTGGGACATGAACATGAGCATGAGCATGAGTACATAACATGGAATTGAAACTGAAACTGAGTACTGAAACTGAACATAAAACATGAGTACTGTAAGCATGAGATAATCTGAAATGATCTGTAATAATCTGTAATACCGACATAAACCACCACGGGGAGAAGCGTGGAGTCTGATCTCTGCCCGATCAGCTAAGCCATCTCGTACCTTGCCGGGGCACGAGACATGAACATAACATAAATGGATCCAAATCCCTCAATGGGGAACATATGAAGGAATCGTCCTACTGGGCGGAGCGATTCTTATCCTACGTTGGCATACGTAGTTTCAGGCTATCTGAGCCTTCTCGGTATTATTACAACTCCCGAACATGAAAATAACATAGTTGGCTAAGAAGCCCATGACTTTCGTGAATTAACTTGTACTTGTCTTGAAATCATGATTTTCATGAAAGGACTTGTAAACATATTTTCATGAAATAACTTGTAAAAATAACTCATGCAGTTTCATATGAACATAATGAGAACACATGAGAAAGAATTCATGATTCATGGATTAAGCTAGGATTCCTAATGTCCGAAATAGAGGTTTAGGAACACAATAACGAACATACATATGGAATTCATGTTCATACATACATACATAATTACGGGCTACCAATACATTGGGTTTAATGCCCTAGGAGTTGAACTTCATAGAATTTACTAAACGGATCACGGGGAAGAACATAGAAGTTCCCACATGTGGATGGAAGTTCTACATACCTTAACCTTCCGCTTTTGAGCGTATCACAATGTCCTTCACCCCCTTCAACTTCAATCTATAGCATACAAGTCATAGGGATTCTATATTAGCAACAATATCCATGTTTTGTTCATCTAAGCATTTTATCAAACACTTAGTGGGCATGAAGCTCTATAACCCTCATTAATGGTGTTTTCTTCACCAAATCCCCATTCTCTTACTTCTAGTCATTTCTACAATCCCATTTAGATGCAATTAACATCATTCTTCATAATCCATATGAATACAACAATCCCAAATCAACAACCCAACAATTCTAACATAGTTCATATAATTATCTTCAACAACCCAATCATTATTCTCCCAATAAATCATCAATTCACAATTATAAATGATTTGGGAGTAGAAATATTACCTTTTGGGTAGTCACCATGAAATCAACACTCCCAAGCCCGATCTTTAGCTTAAAATGACGACCACAACTCGTACTACATTTTATCCTTCACGAGCTTTAGGATTCGGGGCCTTAAAATTGGTTGATTTTCTCCTTCTTCTCTCTAAATTTCTCTCTCTCTTTTTCCTCTCTCTAAATTCTGAAATGAGGGGAAAAAATGAGGCTTCTAGGGTTTCATTTTCTTTAAATACCAAGGGAAAATGGGTTGACCTAACTTGAAAACGGGTCGGGACTGTTCTGTCTTAAAACGTCCATATCTCCCAATCCCGACGTCGTTTGTGAACCCACAACCTATGGTTGGAAAGATATTTCAATAATCTACAACTTTCATTCTTTGAGTTTTCCCAAATTCTCAAATTACGATGGGGTTATGGCCTCCCGAAGTCAGTTGACCCGAATCTCAAATGCGGACCAAAACGCGCCCACGTTACGGTACCGTAACACAGGGTACGGACCGTAACGTCGCGTCGTACCCTGATGAAAATTTCCAGAAACTTTCTGGAAATTTTCCCTGTGTTACGGTCCGATGTTACGGTCCGTAACACAAGGTACGGTCCGTAACACGAAGGGATGGACCGTATCTTGGTGAAAATTTCCAGTGAGGTTCTGGAAATTTCGTCTGTGTTACGGTACACTGTTACGGTCCGTAACACGAGTTACGGTATGTAACTCGTCACCGTAACGCAGGCGATTTTCCAGCGAACAGGCTTCAGTCAATGGGGCATAACTTTTTGCACATATATCCATTTAATCCCCATAATATACCGTTGGAAATCTTGTTAATAGGGCTACAACTTTCAACAAGGAAGTTCTTCCAGATTCACAACGGATCAAGGAGTTATCGTTGCCCGAAATAGACCTGTCAACCCACTAGAACTTTAATGATATGAGTTTAAACTTGGTTCCAAGATGCGGGGTGTTACAGTAGCTTTGCCCCAATAGGCATAATTTCTATATACTTATGTCGGATAACTTAATTTATACAAACTATGCCGAAAAAGGCATAGTTTCTATGTAACTTTGGCCAAATAGGCATGACTTCTATGAAATATTGCCTTACGGTTTTTTTTTTTTTAACTCTGCTGGATTTCAAACTTAGAATCTCTGGTTTCGTAGACCAGCCAATAAGAGTACTTTGACCCACAAATTTTCGTTAAATGAGAACTAGGGGAAAAAAAATTAAAGACCAGTCCATATGAAGGGCAATGAGTAAAAACTTGAAAGTTACTTGGGCTGAGATAAGTTGGGCTAAAACGGGCTAAAAGTAGGTCATAACCCGCCCAAAAGTTACTCATTTGTTTTGCACGGATTGACCTTCAAAGGCGATGGTCTTTAATTTTTGTCCTTCGCTTAAAATAATGGCCGAAAATACCCCGAGGTTCTGGGTTCGAACCCCCGCTCAGTAAAAAAAAAAAATCGCAAGGCAAGGATTCGTGAAATTTCTGCCTTAAGGCAAAAGTTTGCAAGACAGATTTTTTTTTTTTTACTCTACTTAAATTCTACAAAAGTTAGGCCTTACCCGAATAGGCCTAATTTTGCTGCGAATCTCTGCCGCGAAATTATTATTATTTTTGACTGAGCAGGGGTTCGAACCTAAAACCTCGGGGTATTTTAGGCAAAATGCAAAAATTAAAGACCAACAATTTGGGGGACAAAAATTAAAGACCACCCCCGAGTAAGGGCAATGGTGCAAATTGCTTAAAGTTACTTAAGCTAAAATGAATTGGGCTAAAATGGGCACTAAAGCGGGTATACCCAACCCACCCAATTTTTAATTTCTTTGTTTTTATAATTTCTGAAGTACCTAATAAAACTTGTTTTCTTTATTATCGCTATATATATCATATCAAATCAAAATATATATATATATATATATCTTTTTAAAATATTTTCACAAGGTTTCGTGGGTCAATTTGAACTGAATATACCAACTAATTTTTCAATAGGCAAAATTAGGCAGATCAAACTTGAGCCAGTAAAAAAGCGAATCATGTTTTATGAGTTACGTTTACCTTTACCTTTACCGCCCCTAAATAATGTCATACATGTTGTCATCCTCAAGACTTTGAAAACATGGCAAGTTAAAAAAAAAAAAAAAAAAAAAAAAACTGTGGATATAGAAGAAAATGATTAGTGGCTTCCTTAAATAGAGAAAAGACAAATTTTAGCTTTTTGAGCAACCGTATCTGCTTCGTTTAATAACAGTGTTGGATCCTAAATAAATCTATGCGTATTTTTGCGATGTCACCATAATTGCTGCCACTTTTTCAAGAAAAGTAGGTTTTGTCCTGAATAGCGAGTCCACGGAAACACCTTCTTAATTCTTGTTCTTTCCAAGAAGGAAAAAAGGTTGGCTGAAGCATTGCATTTGGACGAGACCACAATGAAGATGCATAGGATATATGGAGTTATCTCTACATGCGGTATGTTTTGATATAATTAACCTATTAAAACAATAGCAGTAGTGCAGTACAACTCAAATTGGAAATTATTACCAAAAACTAATCTTGGAAAAAAATCTTCATGGGATAACTTTTTTGAGATTAAGTTTCATACACTGTCAGTGTACAAAATATTTTACACTATCAGGTAAAGTTGACCTACTATTCCAGGTTACCAATTCTTTCCAAGTCCGTCCGCACACCCGCACCCACCCCCCGCCCCCGTCCCAATTTTCAAGTTACTTTATTTTAGTTTTTATGTGATATCTGCAATATTGGACGCTTCTTAACTTACAAATAAAATTTAAAAGAGGAAAATTTGATGTTTGTTTGCAAATCAGTCAGAGAAATAAATTTAAAAACATGTGATTGCAAACCATTATAGTAGAAGAAACTCTCCCAGATCAACAATGGTTGAAGCATGGAAGAATTACTAATTGCAAGTTTAATAATATTGAGGCGTGAAGAATTACTTCATTAATTCTGACAATTTTGTTGAGAGAGAAACATGGGAAAAAATAGATTTTCATTTACGTTGTAAAAGAAAACAGTAACTAATTTGGTTAGAATACAACCACGATACTTTAATTTTTTCCCTAAATTTTAGTTAGTTATTGTGATAATTTTTGCCTGATGGTGTAAAGGATTTTGTGCACTCACCGTGCACAAAACTTAAACTCTATTTCTTTAGGCATATCTTGAAAGATTTTTTTTTTTTACATATAGTGGCAGCGGGAAAATGATTACAATAAATAATTAATAAAATTGATTCTAAAGTTCCACTTAATTAATCATCCGGTGTAATGCCCTATAATATTGTCACGCCCCAATTTTAGGTGAGCACAACGGACGTAACAAGCGCTTAAACATGAAACTTTAGTCGAGCGAGCCATCGATCATGTCTACTCGTTCATAATCCTGTATGCATCATGGCATAAGAACATAAATAGCTTTAAAAACATAACATTTGGCTCAACGTTGCTAATAATGAAAATTATAACATACGACTCATAAGCCTCAAAGTATCTGAAATCATTATATAAATATGAAATGCCATAAAGGAACTCATATAAAGTCCTACAATTTTTCTTAATCAGAATCTATTCCTCTCCTTGATTCCCCTATTCTCTACAGTCCCACTTCACTCTCATAATCATTACAGGAACAGAGGGATAGGAGTACAATACGTCACGCTATTTATTTATAAAAACAAGATTCACGAATTTTCTACAGTTTGACTAATTCTTGCTGAGAGTCGTGTATGTAGGTACATTTGGAGAGTTATTGGTTCACCCTTGGGTATCAATACTCCTTTGATACACATCAGAGGAATCCTTCATCACTGGTGGAAACAAAGTACTCAAATAAAGTCCACAAACAGATTTTGCAGATTATCCTCCCATCATTTGTTGGGAGAATTGGAGAAGTAGATGTGCCCGCAAATATGGAGATCAAAAGAAGTTCGACTTCTTCAAAATGAAACAACAAATAGAATGGAACACAAATGCTGTTGTCAACAAATGTTTTCCAAGCAGTAATCTTCCCTGGAATTAGTTCAACTTTTGTGAGATGGTTCAGAAACTAAAACTCGTCCTAATATTCACCAATGTATATTGGCTTAAACCTGACCAAAACCTCATCATAAGGAATACTGAATGTAGTTACATCCATGACAGTGGCAAAGCAAGTATTGGTAGGGCGGTGAAGGATGACAGTGGGGTTTTTATCTTTACCTTCTCAAATTCAGTCTACTGTATCAATAATAACTAGGCTGAAGCAAGAGCAACACTATCTGGGATGGAATGGTGTACTCAAAATGGATTTTCTGATTTCACTATTGAACTAGATTCACTTTTGGTCACCAATATGCTCGAGCAAAAGAAATCCAACAGCTACAAGTTGAACAACATCACTGAAGAAATCTCACAATTGATAAACCAGTATAATCTTAAGACCTCTCATTGCTTCAGAAAGGACAAAAGGTAGCCGACTTCCTTGCCAAATCAACCTCATCAAGAAATGTAACTGTCTCTTATATTTCCTTTGATCAACTTCCTAAAAGTGCTAAGGGACCTTTCCAGTTTAGACAAAAGCTTAATTACCTAGTATAAAGTCTAAATATGAAAGTCTAACTTCTTTGCAAGTTAATTTGAGTTTCCGTTGGATGCTTCTATCAGGCATATGTAAGTTTTTGTACCCTTATATGCATTTTTTGAAGAATATTCTTGTCCTTGTTATTTCAGAAGGCCAGGCTTACACTCCCCTCCTTTGTTTCCTAACAATAAACGAAATACAACATCCCAGTTAGACTGGGATTTAAAAAAAAGTGTTCCTATTTCAAACAACTCTGGTAGACTCTATTACATTAAATGGGTATTTGAAGACCTGTTAATAGCTGGGGGATGCTGAGCTTGGATGGTTATCTGCATGGGTGGGATACAAAAGTGTTAAATTCACCATCCTGGAGATTCTTATCACTACTAAAAATTCACTATTTTCCCACTGAAATTTTTCACTGAACAATGTCAATGGCTAATCTCATTGATATTTTGGTTGAGTCAGTAGGAAAAGAAAAGTATTAAATTCACCATCCTGGAGATTCCTATCACTACTAAAAATTCACTATTTTCCTACTGAAATTTTTCATTGAAAAATGTCGAATGGCTAATCTCACAGATATTTTGATTGAGTCAGTAGGAAAAGAAAAAATAATAGTGTTTTCACATGGACAATTTAGGAAATTTCCCAGTATTTCAATTGGAACTTGTTTTTCACCATGCGTTTTTCCAATGAACTGGTTCGGCGAGAATGAGATGTGAAAATCATGTTAGCATAAATTTCTCACTGATTTGTGTTGGGAAAAAGTATCTGTTTCTGGTAGTGTATTTACAACTACTACTTATCACATTTGGATTGAAAGAAACTGTAGAAGATTTCAGCAGAAGGATATATATTGTACATATAGAATCAAAGAAACGAAATGAAATAAGAGGGACCTTCAATGTGGATAAAATTGAAATTCCCATCCTTTAGGATTAAATAATGTGTAAAGAATTCCTTTTCTGTGACTAGGAGCTTGTATAAATCTTACACTCTTGATGTACCTTGAGTGGGGATACATAGTTTATGAGAGGAATCCCCCTCAGTTTTTTGAAAGCTTAAATAGAAATCCTATTTGAGCTGTAATTGGGGCATGTTCCAATTAAGTAGGTACAGGGAGTTTCTACTCTCATCTGTAAATGAATTTTTGATTAATGGAAAGGCATTCACTTCTGGAAGTTGATGAGTTAAATTTTTTTTTAAATTTAAAAAGTTGTTCTGCAACGACATATAGTAAGTCAAAGGAATTGTAAATTGAAAAGTACTGCACTAAATCAGTTAAAAGAAATTCCATGTTACTAGACTAAGTTTGCTGCCATATGAAGAGGCTCACACTTATACCCCTCCTGGTAAGATGCTAAGTCTAAGCTGTTGATAGCTTAGCAAGACGCCGGAGAAGCCGGAATCGGCGCGTCTCAACGAGCATGCAACAGTAATCACTATTCCGACCACAGCTACGGACCAATTTCCCTCTAATTACAACTAGCTAAAGTAATTCAAAACCCTAAAGCTCCTATCTTGAAACAAAATCAATTGGGGAACCCAGTAATTACAGCCAAATACACCACTCATAATGGAGTACCAGCTGTGCTATTCAACAACTGAGAATATTATGGTGTAATGTCTGATGATTGTAAATTTACTTTGGTTGGGAATTTTATTCGATCCAGGCCCCAAATAGAAAAGCTACGAGCAAGATTTGCAGAGATAATCACTGTTAGAGGTAAAATTACAATTGGTGTTTATGATTATTGTACAGTCTTTCTAGATTTCTCAAATGAGGATGATTTTAAGATAATTTGGTATAGATGCTCCATTGAAATTGATGAACAAGTTATGTGGTTAGAAAAGTGGACGCCGGAGTTCAAACCGCATGAGGATTCTCCGGTTGTTCTTGTTTGGGTTCTATTACCTGGTTTGCCCTTTCACTTACATTCGTGGAATTATATAAAACAAATAGTAGCCCTGATAGGAACCCCTCTTATGATGGATCATGCCACTGAGAATAGGACCAGGCCAAGTATGGCAAAAGTGAGAGTCGAGGTCAATCTCACCAAGACTAAAATTAACTCTATCTTCATTGGTACTGAAAATGAAAATTGCCCTCGCAAAGGATTCTATCAGAAGCTTGAATATGAGAATGCCCCCAAGTTTTGTACTCATTGCAAGATGCTTGGGCATTCAATAATCCAATGTAGAAGGGTGGAAAAGGAAAAAGAAAGGGATCAGAAGTTAGCAGCGGAAGGACAACCCAGGTAGAATCAGTCCGAAAAAGGGGAAATACAACAACAAAAATCGAATACTGAAAAGAATCAGCAGAATAATGATGGATATGATACCATCAAAGGCGAAAATGATCCAAATACCTCAAATTTGGCTAGAACTGAACAGGAGGATGATGGTTTCATAGAAGTTAACAAGAGGAAGAAAAAGAAGGTCTTAAGAATACCAACACCCGTAATGGAAACGATCACGCTAGAGGAACTGGGAAAAAGGCTGCCCAAAACAAAACAGAGAAGAATCAGGGAAAACAGAGGACAACTCAAATTAATCAACAGGTTGTTTCTCAGGTTGAGGGGCAGGGGATTAAATGCATAAACACCAGTGGAAAATAGACTGATCGGCCAAGCGACCAAACTGCAGTCGCTGCCACTGGAAACAGCAAGCAGCCAGTCCCTCCCACTGGAAACAACTGTTGTACCCTATTTTAACCAGGGTCAAAATGGTTTACAACATTCCGGTAATTCCGAGGTTAATTAAAGTAAAGGAGTCGCCACCTAATTATTATGGTGAATTAAGACACCTAAAATTAATTAAAGTCATTGTCTAAAGTTACTCCGTTTTAAAATCTACGAAATCAAAAGATTCTAGGCAAGGGTTCAATTAATCTAAAGGAAAGGTATTAAGCATCCTTTAAGATCCATTAAAAATGATTAACTGACCGGACTTAAAGTTAATTAAAAAGGCTATGTGTCGAGTGTAAATATAAGTATGAAATCATACAGTATTTAAAAAAAATAACTCATAATTAGATATTTTGAATTATAAAGCATCGGCTAAAGTTACCAAAAAAAGCATCGGCTAAAGTTATGTTGAAAATGACCAAGTAAGCAAACTGTTTTAACACGTTCTGGTGCAAGGTTAGAAGCAAAATTTAATTAAAACAACAAGTGTTGACTTATGCATTATTCTCAAGCTTTAGCACCTTTGAAAATTACTTCTTTTAAAGAAAAGACCAACTGAACTTGAAAAGAGAAACAAACATTGAGTTGCTGATTTCTAAAGTCTTTAAAACTAAAGTCATATTCTATGCGATGAAGAAAATACTATAGCTACTGCCTAGGGGTTAACAAAAACTCTAAATAAGGTCCAGCTATTAGTTGAATCAGTAAACACATAATTACAGATCAAGCACTAACATGAGCAGTAAACAAGCAGAAGCAAAAATAATCTACAGCCAACATCGACACCTAACAGAAAGATCAGATTTTTTTTGTGGTTCGCTTTTAAGCGATGCAAAGCTGGAAATGAGCAAGCATGTACGGGCTCCATGTGATAGCGGCGTCGTCGAGTCTCAAAGTGAAACTCTTCGGCTCCGGTGTTCATGCAAAACAAAGAAAAAGAAATGATGAAGTTAGAGAGAAATTTACTCTCGAAAGGTAATAAAGAACCAAAATGTAAACTTTGAGTGATAAGCCGTAACATGATTTTCACATTAAAGTATACATGAAAAAAAACTCCAGCATATATATTTGCATAATCAACAGATTCACGATACTGGATAAGACAGATATGACCAATTATGATGGATACGAAAGATTTTTTTTTTCCAGAGGAGTCGGACCTCTATAAAAATGACTACCAAACAGCAAGGAACATATTGAAATCACATTTTAAAAGAAGACAAGCATCAAGTTCCAACTAAGTCGTCATTCTGGATTTCAAGAAGCTTAAAAACAAGATTTCTACTATTTTTGCGGCGAGGTTAGAAGGCCATAACTTCAACTATTGTCGGAGGCAACAAAGGTATTTACTTTAATCATCTTTGAAGTGGATGAGCAGTTTTTAAATACAATCTCTAATAAGACTTGTAGAATGAATTATAATAATACAAAATCCTAATAATCACAATTTTTTAAGGCAAGTACATTTCACTGACAAACTAGAACATGTTCATAGAAAAAGAGATTGTGCAGTTGATATGAAATATTTGAGAGGGATTTAATTCATGATTCTTTGACATATCATACACATAATACATAAATAAAATTTCCTCTACAGTAACATGACTCAAACATGAATCCTAAAGTGTACAAACTTCTAGACTTGCTCTGAATCTAGACTCTTGTTATTTGACGAAATTCTAATACATATTTTATATGTAAGCAGCTATCTTTGAACAAAAGAATAAAAAATTCATGATAGAAACATGATACCGAACAAACAAGAAAACACATTCAGTAATTATTTCATAACATCTAATGGCAGAATCAAAATGAAAACTACTACAAAATACAAATATCACTGAAGAACACATAAAAAGCAAAGGAAGAGTGGTAATGACCTTTTTTTGGTGCAGTGAACGGGATGTCGGGGCTTCGAACCTACTCTTTCGTATTGAAAAGACTCAAAACTAGAGTCGAATGAGTTCAAATATCTTTTTTGTGGCTAAAGTTTGCCAAGAAAGAAAGAAAGCTTTGGAAGATGTTGAGAGTATTTTTAAGGTGTTAAGTGGCGGCTCCAAAAAATTCCCCCCCGGGCTCCAAAACGTTAGTATTTATAGGAGAAAGTGAAGCTCTAGGATTTCATTTTTGGGCGGCAGATTTGAAAATGGAATTTTGAAATCGAGTCAAAGGCCTTTTGAAATCCAAACGTTTGATATTTTGGATGTATTTGCAGGCCTCACGTGATTTGGTCCAGATTGCCAAGATTAGTCTTTGAAGATACTCGAAATAGGGAGATTTGTTTCTTGCTTTAGCAGATTTCAATAGGCCAAATAGACAACTTGTTTCAAGGAGAGATATAGTGAGAGAAGCCATATGGGAAAATAGTGTGACAACATCTTGTCCATGGTGAAAGAACCTTTGGAATTTTACTCAAAATGGGGAAGAAGAGGCAAAGAGGTGTGGCTGCTGATTTATTTAGGATTAAGGTTGAAAATGTTGGGTTTAACCGAAAAAATGGGCTGCTCATTTGGTGGGCTGTTTCAGTTAGGCTTGGCTGTTTGGGCCATTTATTTGGCTGAACTTTTAGGCTTTTTCCTCTTTTCTCCTAATGCATTCCATTTGCTCTTTTATATCATTAAAATACTAGGATAATAAATTTAATGACTAGCGCAAATGTGATATAATTTAGTAATCATAATCTTACTATTAATTATAACAAAATGTCATCTGAGTTGTACCCTTTTTTTATTGGCAAGTGACAAATTAGTAATAATGTAAGAACAATAGTAAAATAATTGTAGATCTAATAAAGTTGTCTATTAATTGTAAAAGTAGAAACAGTGAATTATAATAAGCATTTAGTTTATTAATAAACTTAGAAGCTCGAGGAGGTGGACTGGAAGAGGGAGGGTCAAAATTGAGTATCAACAACAGCAAGCAGCCAGTCACTGCCACTAGAAACAGCAAGGTGCCAGTCGACCAAATTGTCACTGCAAACAACAAGCATGGTAACGAAATAAATCCTACTGAGATGCAAAAACCTGAAGAAGAAAACAAGCAATATGAAAACAAAGGTATAGGAGCCAAAGGACAAAAAAAGAAGCAAAAGAAGAGAAAAAAGAAAGTTACTGCAGCTAGATTTCTCAAGAACATGTTATGGGTAATACAGAAACTAAGATCTGGTAATGCTCAAGAACCCTTCAAAGAATTTGATAAACCTTCAGATGGAAAGAAGCGGATAGAGGAGCAACACCAAAACAGTATGGAAGTCAATCAAGGTTTAGAAGTGAATGAAACAACGGATAGCCAGGGTAGCAGTTCAAGAGGAATACAAAAGTATCATATGTCTCCTACAACATCAGATACTACGTGTTTACAACTAAAAGGAGGAAGTATAGAGATTGATTTGGGAAACATTGAGTTCATTCCTCTTGAAAATAGACAAGGCATTGTTCTAGGAAATAATTCGGATCAGGAGTATTGCTACGATAGCAGTGAAGAACAAATTGCCGAAATATCTTCAGATGAGGAAGTTGTTGATAGCTTCTTAGACGTCTCTGAAGAAGAAGAAGCACAAATCCTTGATAGTTTATTTGAAGTCTTTGCTCCAACTCCAAAAGAATGCAAGGACCCTATCACACAAGAAAGAGATCAAGCAACATTACAACAAGGTTTGTCACCAAGAGGTAACAAAAACAAGAAAGGTAGGAAGAACAAAAGAGAAACAAAAATAATTTTTCAGAAAAACCAAAACAATCTGAAAAGGTTGTCTTATCCCCCAAAGTTCCTTTATGATTAAGTACATAATTTGGAATATTAGAGGGATAACCTCCAAGGGTGCTCTGAACAGACTTATTAAGATTGTTAGACTTCACAAAATTGATTTTATAACATTACAAGAACCTTTTCATACTAGTAACAAAATATAGAAGTTTAGGAGAAGGATGGGGTTCGATCATGCCATCTCCAACTCTCATAGTAAAATTTGGATATTTTGAAATTCTAACTTTGTTTGTTTAGTAGTCTCCAAAACTAGACAACAGGTTACCTTGCAGATTCATTTACAGGGCAGCACGGATAATTTCTGGATAACAACTGTTTATGCCAGATCTAAAGGAAACAAAATGAGGTATCTTTGGCAGAAGTTAAGAGACTTGAATTCCATCATTGATGGCCCATACTTTAATTCCATCATTGATGTCCCATGGGCCATCGTAGGAGATTTTAACTCTATAATGGAAGCCGAAGAAAAGAAACGGGGTGTTCCTTTTAGATTAAGTACATGTTTTGATTTTATAAATTGTATGGATGATTGTGGTATGACAAATGCTGGTTTTTTAGGTAATATTCACACTTGGTGCAATGGGAGAGGAGGTACGGAGAGAATTCATATGAGATTAGATAGGCTACACAATGAAGAATGGAGTACTAGATTCCCAAACATAAATGTGGAGCACTTATCTAAGATTGGGTCTGATCATAATTTACTACTTGTCAATTGCACTAATGACAACCAACAGGTAATTAAATACTTTAAATTTCTTAATTTTTGGACTGACCAAAAAGATTTTCTTCTTTTGGTTAAAACAGTCTGGGAAGAAGTATATGGAAACCCTATGTGGATATTACAACAAAAGCTGAAAACTTTGGCTAGAGAGCTTAGTAAGTGGTCTAGAAACAATATTGGTGATGTGTTTGAAAATGTCAAAAAATTTGAGAAGGAAGTTTCAGATGCAAAAACTGCTTACTTAAACTCTGATGCTGATACTAATAGAATGCAGCTAAATAAGAAAAAGCTGAATACATCAAATGGTTGAAAATGGAAGATTCTATTTTAAGACAAAAAGCTAGAATCAAATGGGCAGAAGAATGGGATTCCAATATGAAGTACTTTCACAATACTATCAAGGCTAGGAGAAGAAGAGCCCAAATTTATAAGATTAAAGATCGAAATGATCAATGGGTCGAAGGTAACGCATATATCTCCAAAGCTGCAATTGATCATTTCAGTGAAATTTTCACTGGGAACTCAAGGGATATGAATTTGGACTTTATTAGAGGATGTGATAATCTGGTCAGTACTGAGGACAACTACCTTTTAACAAGATATCCCACAGCAGAAGAGATTAAAATGGCAATAGATTCTATGGACCCTAACAGTTGTGCAGGACCAGATGGATTTAATGGTCATTGTTTTCAACACTGCTGGGACATCATCAAAAGAGAGGTAATATCCTTTGTTCTTTCATGGTTCTGAACTCACAAAGTTCTATACTCATTCTTGTTTGACTCTGATTCCTAAGGTTACTTCACCTGATTGTTTCTCTAAGCTCAGACCTATTAGTCTTAGTAATTTTTCAAACAAAATTCTGTCTTAAATTCTTGCTTTAAGGATTAACAATATTTTGCCTAAGATTATATCTGAGAATCAATCTGGTTTTATGAAAGGTAGGCAAATTACCGAGAATATTCTCTTAACACGAGATCATTCATAGTATTAGACCCAACCCGGAGAGCTGCAATATTGTTTTTAAATTAGATATGTCCAAAGCTTATGATAAATTATCTTGGGATTTCCTTATTTTTGTTCTTAGAAAGATGGGATTTGATGAATTTTTTATCAAGATTGTTTTTAGATTGATCTCTAACAACTGGTATTCTATCATAATAAATGATGTTAGATATGGTTTCTTTAAATCATCTAGAGGCTTTCTCCTGCTCTTTTTATTATTGCTGCTGAAACCCTGTCAAGAACCTTGAATCATCTTAATCAAAATGATAAGTTCATTAATTTTTCCATGCATAAAAAAGCACCCCAAATTAATCACCTTAGCTATGTTGATGACCTTGTCCTATTCACTTCTGTTGATAAATTTTCTATTAAGCTCATGATGAATCTGCTAAGGTTGTATCAAAATGCTTCTGGACAGGAGATTAACAATGATAAAACCTTCTTTATCACCCATAGTAAGACTAACATGATTTATAACAGGAGGATAAGAAGGTGGAAAGGTTACAAACAATCTTCTTTCCCCTTCACTTATTTAGGTTGTCCTATATACAGTGGTAGGAAAAGAATCTCTTATTTTTCTGATATTTCCAAAAAGGTTCTTAATAAGATTGCAGGTTGGCAAGGAAGATTCTTATCCCCGGGAGGTAAGGCCACCATTATTAAGCATGTTCTGCAATCACACGCCTTACATATATTTGCTGCTTTAATGCCACCTGTTACAACACTCTATGAGATTGAAATGCAGTTTGCTAATTTCTTTTGGGGAGAGAAAGAAGGGAAAAATAGTTATCACTGGTCCTCTTGGGATAACATGAGTTAAACTACCAAAGAAGGGGGCCTGGGTTTCAGGAGTTTACTCGACATCTGTCATACTTTTGCTGCTAAAAGATGGTGGAGATTGAGAATAGAACCTTCTTTGTGGGCACAATTTATTAGAGCAAAGTATTGCCAGAGAAGCAATCTCAACTCTAAGATAATTGCTCCAAAAGACTCGGCTGCCTGGAAAGATTTACTTCATCTCAGAGATAAAATTGAGGCCAACATCAGTTGGAACATTAACTCTGGTAATATTCTTTTTTGGTGGGATAACTGGACTCAACAAGGGTCTCTTTATCAGATGCTAAATCCTACTGTCAAGCCAGGTAATGTAAAAGTTAAATATTTCTTAGTGAATCAGCAATGGGAGTTGGATGATAATCCTTTTTCCTTATCAAGGGATACTTTGAATTTGATCAAAAGTATTCACATTGGTAAAGAAGATGAAAAGGACCAGGCTATTTGGAATCCGAATAGCAATGGACTTTTTACATGTTCCAGTGCTTTCGATTTACTGAGAAATAAACGAGTAGCCCCTCCTATATATAACTACATATGGATAAAATAAATTCCTTTCAAGGTTTCTTTCTTCATGTGGAAGCTTTTAAAGAAAAATCTCCCTCTGGATGCTAATCTCTCAAGATTTAACATTGACAAAGGTGCTAGTTGTTGTTGTTGCAGGACTGCATGTGTGGAAACTGGTAATCATGTTTTTGCACAAAGTGAGCTTGCAAAACAAACATGGAAAATCATTACCAGACCTCTGGGGATTAGCATTACTGGCTCAACAGTCCAAACAGTTCTTTGGCAGTGCTGGAGACAAAAACCAAGAAATATTGTTCACAAATTCCTCCTATTTATCACTCCAATGATAGTATGCTAGGAAATTTGGAGAGCAAGGTGCACGAAGAAATTTTAATTCAAAAATATCACTACTTCTAATATATGCTTTCAATCTTTATTTCAGATCAAGGTGGCAATCAGAAAGAAATTCAAATCCATAGACTACACCTGGAATTGGAGCAAAGTTTGTTTACAAGCAGAAAATTTCAAAGCAGTGATAACAAGTAAGATGATCAGGTGGAGCAAACCAATAGGTAACAATTGGAAGCTCAACACGGATGGAAGCTACAAGGAAAATCAAAACAAAGCAAGAGTGATGTGCCGTGAATTTCGGCACATTTTATGCCTTTGTAACTAAAATTGTTGCTTGTTTTTAAGTGTTTTTACATTGTTTCTTATGTTATTTTTGTGTTTTATAGGATTGGTTGACTAAGGATAGGAAATGAGATGAAAGGCTGAAAAAACGAACAAATTGGAGCTAAATGACGGTCCATAACTCATGTTACGGACCGTAACGGGATCCGTAACTCATGTTACGGACCGTAACGGGATCCGTACCAGAAAGGATACGTGCCGCTATGAATTACGGTCCGTAATGCATGTTACGGTCCGTAACATTGAAGCGTAACAGGACCCAAATTTCCAGAGAGTTTTCTTGGAAACCATCGGTGTTACAATGTGGTGTTATGGTCTGTAACTCATGTTATGGTCCGTAACATCTCACCGTAACATCAGCCAAAATTCCAGAAAATTGCCAAGTAATGTCACAAGTTACGCCTCAGAAGGACGGTTCGTAACACAGGTTACGGTCCGTCGCATGGTGGCCGTAACAACAAGCTGCCAAATGACGAACTGAAGGACGGACCGTAACCTGGGTTACGGTCCGTAATGATGCCGCGTAAGGGCATTTTTGTCCAGAAACTTGGCGCGATTTTTGGCTCTATAAATACTTAATGTAGGGTTTTAATTCAGCAGCCAGATTTCTTTTGAGAGCATTAACTTTAGGTCTTTCATATTAGAAGTGGTTGGAGCATTTCAAGCAACAACTTCACTTCCATTCCACATTGTATTCGCATCGTAAGTACATTATGTCAACTTTTAAGCTTTCTTTGTTAGCTAAAATTATGAGTAGCTAATTTTAAAGCTAAGGTTGTGAGTCCCATGATGGATATTATGTGAATGGGTTTCTATTATTGATATATGCATAATGGTTGTTGGTATTTATTCTGTCTTTGTGATTTAGTGTAGGGTGATGATTGCAAGCATTAGCCTAAGCCATTATATTAACTTTTCTTGGAAAAGAGAGTTAGTATTGGTAAGATTGAATAACAATGACTCGAGGCGTTAACCCTCGTTTAATAGACTAACTTAGGGATAAGAACAAGTCTAAATTGGCATTATTGGTCATTCTTCGATTGCAACTCTTTTATATTCGGAAGAATCATAAAGAGGAAATACGACTTAACTGTTGGGAAACATTAAGAAGTCCTTAACAGATCAAGTGCATATTTATATAACAACCATTAGAAATATATCACATTGAAACCTGAAGCATAATATCTAATCAAATTGGGGAACACAACCTTAGTCTCTATCTCGCATTAAATACAATTCCAGTCAAAATATTTAATTAGGTTATTCAACAAATATTTCAAATTATCAGGAATAGGATTAAAGCCTTTAAAGACTAGTATCGCATACGATTAGTATTCGTTTCTCTCCATATTCCCTGTGGGATTCGACCCCAACCTTCTTGGGTTACTATATTTGACAACGTCCGCTTTATATCATTAATAGGTGTAATTTGAGCGTATCAAGGAGCCAGAGGTATTGTTAGGAACAGAAATGGGGATATGGTCATGGCCTTTGCACATCCATCCCAATTCTGCACTAACAATTATAGTGAAGCATATGCAGCGCTAGTCAGTATTTTTTGGTGTGTCAATCATCCCTTCGAAGCCCTTGAAGTAGAATTGGATTCCAAGATGGTTGTACAAATGATTGAGGGTTCCCTTAAACCTCCTTGGAGGTTACATGGCATCATAGAAAGCATTAAGTCAAAGATGGCTCATAGAAACATCTCAATACAACATTGCTATAAAGAAGGAAATGAGGTGGCAAATGCCCTAGCTAATTATGCAACAAGAATACAAGTCCCTAGAATTTTTTTGAATAAAGGTGACTTGCCGATGGAAGCTAGAGGACCACTCAGAATGAATAAGCTCAACCTTTCTTCCTTTAGGAGGAGAGTTAAAAAGAATGCAGGTTGGTACTTTGAACCTCCGTGAGGTGACTTAGGCGAAATGCATTAACTGACTTAAAGTTTCAATGCATTAGTATATCTTTTGTATAGTATTGAATGTAATCTTGTGTAAGGATCTAGGGATATGACCACTAACAATCCAGTTTGAGTCTTCAAATCGTTCTACCTACGGGTTACTAGTTAACGGGTTAGTTATAACTTTATGAGTATCTTTCGGGTTGCTCACAAGCCTGTAGATGCTACTATAAACCCTATATTCCTATGGTGGCCAGAGGTAACAAGAACGCAATTACTTCTCCGTATTCAACTAAGAAAGGCTAAAGGGTATATTCCTATCCTCATTAGTGAAACGATTAATCGAACAAGCTCTATTTATTCTTATTACGCATGCAAATTCCCTTTCCCAAGTTCAATTCACACGCCACAAATAGTGCTTAACTATTTCGTCAGATAATCAAACAATTAAGATCAAGAATAAATAAATAACCCAAAGATGAAAATCAATAGATATAAATGATAATCAAACGTCAACTTTCATGTTTGAGGCAAAACCCTAGAACTAAAGAGTTTAGCTCCACATAGACATGGTGGAAAAACAACAAATCATCTAAACAAAAATGTCAAAATAAGTATTACAGAGAAGAGAAGGTAAAACCCTATAACTACGGCCTCCACGGCGGCTCCAAGCTCTCTCTAGGTCAAAAGTTCTGAACTAAGGGTTTCAAGCTATCCAAAGTTATGTAAAAACCTTGTAGAATATGTATTTATAGGGTACCAAAAGGCCTGGGCTTTAAAAAATCAAATCCAAATCGGAGAAGGAAAATAGTCGAAAATAAGCCTGGTGCACCACCCTGGGCACCAAGGCAAATTTCCAGTGAACATTTTTCGCTGCCAGGTACCTCCTCCTCCTCCTCCTCCTCCTTCTTCTTCTTCTTCTTCTTCATTGCTTCTTTCTTTGTTTTGTAGTCAAAATGGGGGACAAACTCTATGGAATGTCCCCCTTCTTGTCCCCCTTCCTCTTTTCCTTCTTCTTTCTTCCACACTTTATTCTATTTTGCTCCAAATCTCGTTATCTTTACATCGTTTTATTCCTACATAGTAAAAATATAATATTAAGCACAAAGTAATATAATTAATACTCAAAAGACGTTTAAAAGTATTAAAATGTGAGACAACAATAGCTAAATATATGCATTTTTAGACCGAACATCAGTACTACCTAAAAAGCCAGCAAAAAACACAAAACTAGTTGTTCTTGATTGTCATGAGGAACCTCTTCCCTTGTCCAAGATCATTTTCAGACACGAATTTGAGAAAATCTGTGAAGCTGCTTTCTTTATAACCCTTTGGATGCTCTTCATCCACTAGCTCTTTAGCTGTATCAATTTTCTCATCCATTCCCAAACTACGCAAGCTAGCAACTGAAACTCTAGCCTTCTCAGAGTTGAGGGTAACTCTATGTACCACACTTTTATACAAACCATTCCTTAGTACTTCTAAATGGTCACCCACATGGACTTCAAGGGTACCCTTAAGGTGTGGGACGACCCTCCATTGTCCATCTTCACTGTCCAAAATTTCAAAGCCTAATGAACTCTGAAGGACAATTGTTAGGATACTGTAATCTGAATGTGGTGGCAACCCTAGTGCAAGGCTTGGTTGAGGACACGGAAGCTAAGAATTCACTGCCATTACATTCACCCCTTCTTCCCATTTTTTGCTTAGATATGTTGGACCAAGTCCTAGGCCTTCAGTGATTAGACCAATGATGTTCATGGCCAATTTTTGTTCTTCCTCTGCATATGTGCCCATCTTCTCCCTGGAATTCAATATTCAAATTAAAGAGTTAGAATGTTTTATTGACAACTTATACACGTGCAATTTAATAAGTTGTTTAATAGACTTTTTTTTTCTTACGTTACGGGCTTGATATGATGAGGTATATATTTTTGTTGGTTATCAAATAAACTTATAGTATAAATTCGTTTTTCTACAAATTAAAACGTTTCTCGCAGAAATATTTTCTAGAAAAAATATTTAGATATACTCACTGACAGTATAAGCAAACTGTTACTTGTCAGATTCCGAAAAAGATAATTTTATATATTTTTTCTAAAAAATAGAATTAGTAACCTAAAAAATAAAGTTCTAAGTTGTCTGTTATACTAGGTTACAAATACTATGCGCTAGTGGCTAGAAAAGAAATTACTCCCATCATTCCAATTTATGTAATGGTGTTTGACTGAACACAGAGTAAAAAAGAATTAAAAGAAGGCTTTTAAAACTTGTGATCTAAAACATATAGAAAGTTTGTCATTCTTTTTTTTGGTTGACGTGTGATATAAATTCGGATCGAGGGAGTATTTACACTATCAATGTATATAAGTATAATTTGATAGAAATTCATAACATGCCGCTCACAATGATCTGTTTGAAGTCTAGAAAAAAAAAAAAGCAAGATACGTACCTATAGTCCGGCGGGTTTAGAGGCCACAGTTTAATCCAATCACTTAAAGGATTTGCATAATGTTTGAGGAAGACTCGCCAGAATTGAACCTTGTCTTCACCATCCCTCAAGCTTGTTCCATATCTCACAGGTTTGAACACGTCATTTGACATTAATTTTTCTTTGTCTTCAGTAGGCAGGTCAAAGAAACCAAATTTCACTACAACAAATGTGTTATTTAGCTACGAAATTATTAAGTACGATATAAAATTTGTCACTAATTGTTCACTTTTTGTGACAAAATTTACCTTTCGTATTTAAATACATGAGCCATATACTTTTAGTGACGAAACACATAATTTCGTAGCAAAGTTTCATCCACCAAAGTTTCCCACCAAAAAATGATTTGGCGCCATTTATTAAGTAGTATTAGCGACGAATATTAAGTTATCAGTGACACATTTTTTTGTCACTAATAATGCACCCAATTTGTGACAACCTATTATTTGTCTTAAAATTAGTTATATTTTGGACACGAAAATTTTTTGTCACAAAAAATATGTGGTTGCAATAGCGACAAATTAGAGTTTGCAGTTAAATGTTGTAAGCTTTAGCCACAAAAAAAATTATATTCAATTGTGACATTAGTTTTTGTCACTAATAATATAAGAAATCAGTGACGATCATTTTATTGTCTCTAATGAACTTGCAACTTAGTGACAACCTAATTTTGTCACAAAATATACAATGTTTAAATAGCGATGATTTAAACTTTGTAGTTGAATAATTAACTATTTATAAAATGATCTTAGGCTACGCTTGTTTACGATTACAAGTGACAACTTGCAAACAATTTTTCAAGCGCTTTCTACAGGACAAGACGAAACCATAGAATGGTATGATAATGCCGAACTATGTCTTATGAAAAGGCAAGTGTCAATATAAACATAAAACCTACTCTAAGTTAGGATCTTGATATCACAGAGAACAATTATACAAAGATAGTGTCGACTTGCAAGCCTAGACTTTGAAAAGGTGCTAAATGTTTTATGAAATTTTGATTAACTATTTACCACCAATGTGAAAAATGAAATAAACTAAAAAATGAAAGCAGTAATGAAAGAAATTAACCCCCTAGAATTTAGGATATATTATGATAAGGCACTATAGTGGTAAAAAAACTATACACGTCCGGAGCCAGGGTAAACATATTATATCCGGACCTAACCCAAGATAACCATCACACCTAAACAGAAACGACCCATGTAGAAAGTCATTCGGCATATAGTCCTACCTATATACCGACTTGCATTCGACCAGATCCAGGCTTCAGGCCAAAGGCCATGCGGCATAAGGGTCCGCATTTCTAGCCTCGTATAAGCCACACTCATCTTCGCTTCAGTATGTGTTAACTCCTGTTGACCAAGTTTAAAGGAATAATATGGACGTCCAACAACTTCCACAACAACCTCCGTGAGATCAGAGGAGTAGATATCGGCCAACTATTTAATTCAACGAACTAACTGAATACCTATAATCCAATCGTGGCTCCAAGCAAATACAAGAAAAATGACCAATTAGAGGGTCATCGAACACTATTGTACAATACATAAAACAACATATTTGACTACATATTTATTTTCTTATCTTACACTTGTACTTTCACAAAATATCATTGTATGTTCCTTTTAGCTTCCTTTGAAGCCGCTAGCTTGGACCACTACATATACGTATGTATGTACATATATAAAGTAACCAAATCCATCTTTTGCTATGTGGTTCAATGGTAGTATTTTAATTTAATATAGTGGAAAACGCTCAAATATGTCATCGAACTATTTGAAAAGGCTCATTCATGACACTCGTTAATAGTTGGGCTAAAAAATGCCACTGCTGTTACCATTTTGGGTCATATATGCCATTACTCACTAACAGAACTCTACTACTACCAGATTTTGCCACGTGGCATTATCTAATCCCTTTATTTCATGAGTGACATATATGAGTCATTTCATAGTTCAGCGACATATTTGAGCCTTTTCCCAATTCCTATATAAACCTCAATTTTTTCTAATTATACGTAACAAGCTTATAAGGACAAGTTTGCCCCTTATATTAATAACATTATTATTTTACATGGAAAAACTATGCTCTCTTGTTTAATTAGATTATGAATTTAATCTTATTCTACATCCTTCACAAATTTTTACGGACTTTGCGGCTCTATTTTTTTTTTTTAAACACATAAATTTATCTAAGAAAAAAGAGACAGATTTAAAAAAGAGTACACTAATGAGGTGTAGATGAGTACGGAAAGTTACATATGTGTAAAATTTGCGGTGTTAATAGTGGTCGGGATCAAAGGCTCAAATATGTCAAACTCATATGTACTTTTCTTACTTATCTACACCTCATTAGTGTACTCTCTTTTATACCCGTCTTTTTTTTTTTCTTAAACAATTTTTATGCATTTTTTAAATATTTTTGAAGAGTCATAAAGTACGTCAAAATTGTGAAGGATGTAGAATAAGATTAGATTCATAATCCAATTAAATAAGAGAGCATAATTTTTCCATGTAAAATAATAATGTTAGTAATATAAAGGACAAACTTGTTCTTATAAGTTTGTTACATAAAATTAGAAAGATTGAGTTTTATATTAGAATTGGGAAAATGCTCAAATATGTCACTGAACTACGAAATGACTCATATATGCCACTCGTAAAATGAAGGGTTTAGATAATGCCACATGGAAAAATCATGAAGTAGTAGAGTTCTGTTTGTGAGTAATGGCATATATGACCCAAAATGGTAACGTCCGAGGCATTTTTTAGCCCAACTATTAACGAGTGCCATGAATGAGCCTTTTCGGATAGTTCAATGGCATATTTGAGCCTTTTCCATTAATATAATAAAAGATTTTTTTATAATATTTTGTTAATTATTTTGCAATGTGTGGGGCATCGGAACGAAGCAATTCTTCCTCAAGAAATCAATTCCAAGTATCATATCGAAATCTCCCAAAGGGATTACCATCAAACTGTGTTTTCCAGCCCAAGGTCCAGCAAGCACTTTCACATCATACGCCATACCTTCAATTAGTTGGGCCACTTGATTCACAGTCTTCATATAAGACGGACTCTTTGTCAACTTAAGTTCGAATTTTGCAGCAAGTTTGACATCAATAAAAGTGTGAGTAGCTCCAGTATCCACCATCACCACTAACACTCTATCGTCAACCTTCATTTCTATGTGCAGCAACGAAGAATGAGTGTATGTTGATCACTCCCCCACCGTGTTCACTAATGAAATATGATTGTTCAAGAGTAAACGAAGCGGTTTTGCCAAAGCAGCAACTACACCACCCTCCTCATTTGTGTTTGCATTTCCTGCAAGCATAACATTCACCATTTCACGATTTGGACAACTCTTGGCCAATTGAGGCCGACCACAAGTCCAACAACCTTTGTCATTTGCTGAATTCTTCGTGTTCTTTGAATTTTCAGTGTCCACAACCGCCTTTCCTTTGTCGTTTGGTATGCGAACTAAATTATCCCAGGATTATACTCTTGGAACTAATTTATTCCATTTGGGAGGTGAGATAAAATTATCTCAAGTTTGATGAGATTAGGTGGGATATTCCAGAATTAAGTTTGGGACTAATTTTATACAATGTTTGTAGAAGAAGTATAAAATTAATCCCAAACTTAATCCTGAAACCAAACATAGTATAAAATTAATCCCAGACTTAATCCTGAAATATTTCACCTTATCCCGCGTACCAAACGACTCCGAGGTATATGTGTCAAAAAGTGAATAGCGAGGGTAAAATTGTTTGGAAAAATATAACAAAAGGTAAATGTAAATAACAATATTTACAAATTAAAAAGGGGTAAATTAACCATTTTCCCAAAATTAAAAGACTGAGAAATCAAAATGTGGTCCCCCAAATTCTCCCCCCTCGTTTTTCCCAAATTCCTATTCCCTCCAAATTCTATTTCCCCATCAAATCAGATTCCCGCTCCCCAAATCCCACTCCCCACGATTCATGCCAAAACATTATATTCAGACCTACGCTCCCAATCTCACTTCTTTTAGTGAACTGCTTCTTTAGGGTTTAGTTTAATTCTTTCACTTTCTCGGTATCACCGGTGAGTATACCTTACATTCTTTTAATCTCTTGTGAAGTGCCAGAATCAGCAGGCAACCGCTATTTCACGAACTGTAAGTTTCTATCTATTTTTCTCCCTCTCTTTTGTATTTTTTGTAGTTTTAATTAAGTGATTCTATCTTTGAATTTCTGGCAATGAAATCAAAATAATTAGATATATCTAACCCTACTAGCTTAATTTTTGAGTAGTTGAAATTGATAAGAGGTAACAAAGTTGCAATGAAACTCTCACGGCCTATTCAGACTTCAAGCCTTCATTCTCAGACTCCAAAGCAGCAAACCTTCAGTAAGTTCCTATTTATTAATCTTTCTTTCTATTCCAAATTTCATCCTTGACTTGATTAAGTTTAGTTGAATCTTATGTATATCTATCTTGTGGGGGACCACTTTTTTACTATTTTTTAGGTATGCTCTCTTGATAGAGGAGGAGGGGTATATAGTCTCAAAGCTTTAGTAGCAATGTTGTGAACTCATATGAGAGTGATCAAAACTCTGTCAATTTTAGAGTCACTGGTATCTTCATTATAATGTTATTATTTTATTATTCGAAGATTTTAATTGCTGAATTTGTTTTCTACTCCTTATTCTGTTTGCAAAATCGATATAAAGTTCAAATGCACTGATGACGATGAGTACGAATTGGAGGAGTACATTATTCGGATTGAATTGAGAAACTAATTTGGATTAACAATGTCACGGCCCAACTCCGTAGGTCGTGACTAGTGCCCAAGCTGGACACTCGTATACGTACCTGTTAGCTATAATCAACCCGAAACTAAACATAATATGGAAACTTGTAAAAACAAAACGTCGTCTCAGAACTGTCACATATACAAGGTAACTTGTCTCCTGAGGAGTCACAATCAATCAAGCATGACATAATACGTAAGCCGACAAGGATGCCTCTACATACGGGAACATCCCAATATATATACATATATATATATATATATATATATATATATGCAAGCCGACAAGGCAGCCACTACGTATGGGAACATCCCAAATATAAGTCATGCTAACACAGCCGAACAACATCTGTACACAACCCACACATATGTCTACAGACCTCTACGAGTATCAACAGTGACATATGACGGGACAGGGCCCCGTCGTACCCCTGGATAAACATATATATACATCAAAAGGATTTGTACCAAAAGTCTAGGCTCCAGAACAATGGAGCACTCCAAGACAGCTGAGTAGAAGTCCTAAGCTGGAGGATCACCAAAGCGAGTATCTGCACCTACGGGTGTGAAACGCAGCCTCCCCGAAGAAAGGGGGTCAGTACGAGATATGTACTGAGTATATAAAGCATGAAATACAATAAGTAAGATCACAATTGAAGTAGAGGTTCCAGGAGACAAGTATGATAATCAAGAAATCACTGTACCTGTGCCTTACGAAACAAAATCATGCATATCATTATCATATACCATACCCGGCCCATTATGGGACTCGGTGAATAAAGTTGTGTACACGTATACCATACCCGGCCCATCATGGGACTCGGTGCCATAATCATATCATCATATACATATACCGTACCCGGCCTTCTAGTGAGGGACTCGGTGAACAATGCAGTGAAACTGTGAACGAATACATACCCGGCCCATCAAGGGACTCGGTGAAAGATATAATAACAGCGTGCACGAGCAGAGTAGTGAGTAATCATATGCAAATCAAATCATCATCTGAGACTCGATAGAATAGATAGAATGAACTAACACTTGAATATCAAGACAATAATCATATCAAGTATCCTTCGAATGTCACAATAGATTATATCAAAATAGAACTTCAGGAATCATAGACATGTACCAAGATAATGTGAAATAGCTTATGGAAGTCAAGAACATTAGTCATCGTAGAGTCTCTAAGGATAGGAGCTTATACATACCGACTACTATCCAACATATAGAAGACTTGAGAGGCAATAGCTCAATCACCTTAAGAGTTCTAACATCAAGAAGTGAATAAGGATCATGGATCACACGCGAAACTTATGAATGGAATTATCCCAAAGTTCATATCATACGTCACTTATATCTAAGACATGCCAAAAGAAAGAAGGGATAGCTTTACATACCTTCAACGCTTATCCGTAATACAATACGTATACGCTGCCCGCAGTGTCTCGACCTATATTAAGACGTTAAGAACTATGGTTAAGCTATGGAAAGGTTCAAAACGTATTCCAACGTTAGTAGTTCGTTTCTAGAAGATTAGGCGGCATTTTCCTTATATTCAAGCCAACTATAAAACAACCAAATCAACATCCATAACCACACGTTTAAGTACTATATCAAGACTAATCAAGACAAGATTCAAGAACATTCCGAACAGCCCATATATTACAACATTCGATAATAATCTACATACGATTACGACATATTCAAGTTATCCTTAATGGTCTATAGTCATAACGTTTTCATCGAAACGACCTTGTAACAGCTCAACCAATACAACAATACAACAATACATTATATAATCTTAACTATGCTTAATCCTCCAATTCAACAAGAATAACAACATGCCCAAATAGCCCCTAATTAACAACATAGAGATGCCTGATAATCTTACGAACATCTACGGATACACCAAGCAAACCACATACGCTTCTTATACGTTATTTCATACACTTCTTTCATCTAAATTAGTGAATTATACCAGCAAACACACGACAACAACATCATTCATTCATATGCAAGAAAACTACATTAATATCACAATAGGTCCTTACAACAACCCACAAACAAATTCAACTTCAACTTTAACCATTTAATTCCTTCACTCTCATTATATAATCCATGACAACAACAACCAAAATGCTACTTAAAATTAATTGACCAATTCTAACTAAAACACCCCCCCCCCTCCCTTACACGGCTCAAACCACATCTCAACATCAACATACACAATTCTTTAGATTCAATTCATATCTACCAAATTATCCAAGTCCAAACCATCCCTAAAACATGTAAAAGAAGATTAAACCTTACCTTAACAACTTGGCTCCTTAATTTGCTGAAATTGGTGAATTAAAAGACAAGTATTCTTGCTGCCCCCAACAACCAAACTCACGTTGCTATTGATCCTTCAAATAGTTGGAATACCTTGGAAAATTAATTTTTTTGCTACAAATTCTTGAGCTTCACCATGGACAACCATGGCCGAGTCTCTCTCTATCTCTATAATTCACAAAGTGTTGAAGATGAAATGAATGAAATGGATAGTCCATTAGTCATCAATTCACTATATATATGGTGTCCAAGGGTTGTACACGTGCCCCACTTATGGCATGGGCCAATCAGATTTGGCCATGCCATGGTGGGGTCCACTTGGCCCACTAATTGCCTAATTAATGATAATTAGTCTCTAATCCCCACTTAATAATCTAATCATGGTTAATTAATCCCTAATCTCCACTAATATTTCTATACCAAATAAAATTTATAAGCAATTCGTGCATTAATTAAAAGTTGAGGATTAAAAGTCTCTATTTCATATCCCAAAATAATCTCGTCCTTAACTTATCTTGATTAGCTTAAAAATATTATAATGTACAAAAATACGGGATATAACAAACAAAATTTGAGATTTGATGGATGTAACAGGGTTCCAGCGGATGGAAGATACTAATGGCTTTTCATATTCTCAAGTGAGTGTTGTTTCAGTTTCATGATTGATCATTTTTCACATCATTTATTAATTCAATTAAATATGTTTTTGAGGTGTTGATGTGTGAGTTCACGATCAAAGGGAGTAATGTTGTAATGAGAAAATTAATGAGGAAAAGAAAATAAGCTTTCGTGAGGGAGGAGCAAAGAGTTACTACACATAATGTTGTGACTCTAGGAAAGGTTAGTAATATAAGGTATCATGAAATGACTTGTTTATGCACTTAACAAGCTCATTTCTATTGTGTGATAATAAAAAAAGGCTTTTTATATTTAAGAATTGTTAATCCCCATTGTCATCCACTTTACCTTTGTTACTTTCAAGTCAGATGTGTGATTTATTAAGTGCTAAATTATTTTGATATGGAACTACTTTGTTATTGTACTGTTTAAATTTGTCTCTGCGAGTTAAGGCTTATCTATAACATGCTGTCTAATTTTATTGATACATTTCCAAATTTTTGGTTGTAGGTCCCCAAATTCTATCTATGTGGTAGATAGAAGCTCTGGCAGTTTAATAAATATATCAAAATTATGGCGAAGAATATAAGGAGCGAGGGACTTCAATTAATGTCTTGTTTCACGCTTATGGTTAATATGACATATTGGAGACAATTTCAGAGAAGATTTACCAAAAGCTAGAAGAATAAAAGTAGGGTAAGATTCTCTTAGACATAGTCTTCATTAAATTTTCATAAAGGTAGTTAGCAACTACGATCAAGTTAAATTGATAAGAAGTTTAGCTATCCTGTTAACAAAAATTCATGTTTGTTGAGAAAATGAGGAACAAGGTAAACATAATTTTGAGTGTTTGTGCAAATTTTAAGAATTATTCTGTTGTGAACTCTTATGTGTAATGGTTCATATCTCAAATTAGTAAAAGATTCAAAACTTGACTTCCATTTCTCGCGAAAAAGGACAAGTTGTTGAGTTCTGTTAGTTTTCAGAATCCCCTATTATAGGGTAGTAGGTAAGTTCAAGAAATTTTTACTTTTTCTTTAGGTCTTCTTGAATTCCTCCTTTATATTTTCTAGTTAAGTGTATGATTTCCTAAAATGTCAAACCGATAGTTGAATGTTTCTGGACAATCCTTTGAATTTCTCATGACAAATTTTACTTTCAGTATCTGCTAACTTTATTGTATTTTGGTAGTTTATGATGGAACTTGTGATATGTATATTTATATTGAAAAGACCTAGTTGGAAAATGAGACTTCTCGTTCAAATCCATTAAGGAGATATGGATAAGTGAATGAAATTCTTAACAGTAGTTATCATCCTTATCTCTCTATGTCTTTTTTTGGTTAGAGGCTTCTTCACACTTTTCCAGTGTTTATTCTCATCTAGAAGGTACTCCTGATGACTTAATAAAGTAATGCACTGTTGAAGCCGCGACTAATGAGCAAGAAGCTCATTTGATTGGAATTTCCTCAACTCAAGTAATATCTAATGCTCTCTCCACTGATGTTGGCTGCTTTTAATATACTACCTTAGCAAAACATCCTAAAATACTGTAATCGTTCCTAATACTGTCGCATGTGCCTTAACATTTGCAACTTCGAAAGTTGCGTCTCTTGATCCTGTTAAGCTAATGGCAACTGAAAGCACTACTCAAAATTCATTTTCCTTGCTACAGACTTATCCAAATATTAGCAAAGGCCTAATGAAAGAGAGAACATTTGAAAGATGCCATGAGCCTTTTGTTATTCTTGGTAAATCACAAGTAATTGTTTCATGTTTTCCTCAAGAATCCGTCTTGATGTAGTTTCTTGGAATTAATGGATCCTTCTTTGGGCAGTGAAGGGGAAATTGGTTTGTTCAATAGGAGGTTTAGACTAAATCAAATGAATAGAAGTTGAACTGTATGAAGTGTTTGGAAGGACTTTTGGCCTTTTAGGTATTTTCTGGATTTGCCTTTCGCATAGTGCTGACTCGCGGGACATATTCTTGATTTGCACAAGTTTTTATTTCTACTCCTTTTTGATGGATATGTTCTAATCTTGGGTATGCTTAAACCAGCTTACAGATTTTGGTTTGCCAAATATTGGACTTTTGAACAGTACAAATGATCAATCTGGACTCGGTACAGAGGATGTAGTGCTTCCTGATGTTGGTAGTCAGCAAGATCCAGATCTATCAGACAAATCTCAGCAGTCTGCTGTTGGTACCCTGACTATTTGGCTCCGGAAATTCTTCTTGGAACTGAGCACGGTGAGAAAGAAATTGCTATGCTACACTTGGTGACATGTTGTTACTTCCTCCCCATGTCACCCTTGACTAAACATAAGAACATGACATAAGATAAATAGGGGCGTTAGGAGTGAGAACGAAAGGAACATAAGTAGAATTTACTACCTGATTATATGTACAGGTAGCGATACTGATTAGTGGTCAGTAGAAATTATTTTATTTGAACTCATCACTGGGATTCCGCCTTTCAATACCTAGCCTATTGAGGTATTATAATACAGTTCATAACATGTATAATTAGTGTTAAAGCACTCTTTACATAGTCCTCCATTTTGAGTGTCATTCACATTGCAATTATCTGATATTGTTTTTTGTCATATTGAAATCATAGGATATGGAAGATGATATCTCACTGCATTTTCTGGTGCATTTAAATGGAGAAATCAGACTGTTATGGTGCAAAAGTATTATATTAATGGCACTATTTAAATGGAGAAATCGGACTTTATGATGTTAGTTTTTTCTATTAATTTCAGGGCATATAATCGTGCTGCGATCAAAATTAGAGGACTAGATGCGGATCAATTTCAATGTGAATGATTACCATGATGATCTAAAGTGCGTGTAGATAGCTAATTATTGACCCTTACAGTGTTAGATGTATACTCAACACTAAGATCACTGGTGAAACTTGGCACATGGTCTTAAGCACTGAGGGCATGTCACTTAATCTAACAAATTACTGGTCTTTTCTGTTTGTAGTATAAATTGATGAGTTTTGTTTGAGCTGAACTATTTTTGTTGGGTTGATCAGGTCCCAATAGAGAAGGCCAATCCATTGGTGTGATTGTTGATGGTGAAGATGCTAATGGGAAGCCTCACAAGCTCGGATTGTATTCGATTACTAGCAATGCCCTTGGTGACTCCAAAACTGTAAGCTCTTAATTCCTATTTATTCCAAAAATTCCACATATTACAGTTCATTCTTAACAGATTGATGAACATATGTCTAGAGTGATTTATATTGACAGTTATCGTTTTTACCAACAACTATAGGTGATATCATCTAGAATACAATTAGATGCAACAGATGATGGTTATGATAATCAAGAGTTGTTTTCTCAAACTTCAATCAAGGTATCTTCCCACTTCACTCTGCTTACTCTGTTGTTTCATAGTAAATACTACCATTGTTCAGATAGAGAAAGCATTTTTTTAAAGTTGGTTCCTTTAGGAAGTTCAGTCATTGCTCCAGGAAACTGCTCAGTTTTTACGTATATTAGAAAATGAATATTACATTTCCTGATTAAAAATCTATTGTCTGGTTAGTTCTTGTAACATACCTCTCTGGTATCCATGTCATAAATTTGGTATTATTTTGAATGTTATAAATTAGTTTGAAAAATGTCTTAACTTTAAAGCTGAGCAATTACTTTATGATAATGATGCCTACTTGTTTCACTATTGAGCATTTGTGTCTCTGTATTCTGATAAAGAGGAGGTTGTTTGGATTATATGTATGCTGATCCTCTGTTTGTGTTTTTCCAAGTATAAAGAATGTTGAGATTCTTTTGGCATATTTCAAATTTTTCTGAATGGCGTTTCTTTTTATGTAAGAGATGTCTATCTCTATTTTCAAATAATTGGATGTTCTTGAGGTCTAGCCTGCTTAGAATTGGTAGTATCAATATATTATTGGTTGAATTAACTCACTACGCCGCCTTTTTAGCAGTAGCTTCGACTAATTTTGACCTTTGATGGTTACCGAAATTTCTATGTTCTTCAAGTCTTAGCCTCGTTGAAATTCTTATCAATATTTGATTTCCATTGTATGCACCGCCGTTTCCTCCGAATTTGATGGTTTTGATAAATCCTACGTAATTCGTTTACTATAAAAATTTCCTAATTTCTATCTTTAGGTGCTTTGCTATTTGCGCATCTAATATAAGAAGGATAAGGTTCTTCAACAACGAGAAATGAAGTCAACCACAACCAGGAGTTTGAAGATAGGAATAGTTTGGAGACATCTTATGTTATTTTATGGGTTATGCATATATACAGAGAAAATGTATTCTAATGTAATACTTTATGTTGTTTGGCTTTTAGCAATGAAATATTCTTATATAATTCTATTTCTAGAATAATCTTACTGACTACGAATTAACATCGTAATTTATGACAATTGCAATTGTAATTAATTATGGCAATTTGTAGTGACAATTTTATTTTGTCAGTAAAAGCAATAGTTTTAGCGACGAAATGATAGTTTTACCTACAAAATTGTAAACCTTTGAATAAAAGCAAAGATGTCACTAATTTATACATTTAGGGACGAATTACTTTTTGTGTATAAAAGGCAATCTTTAGAGACGAAATAATGTTTGTTCGACTACAAAACGCATATAACTTTGGAGACAATTGATGTTGTCGCTAATTAAACTAAATAATTAATGACAAAGTAATTTCGTCGGCATAAGTAACCCTTTTAGTGATGAAAGTACACTATCAACTACAATTTTTTATACTTTTCCAGACAAAGAAGTTCGTCATAAATACGATGCATTTGGGGACGAATTTTTTTTTCGTAGTTAATATAAAGTTATTTAGCCACGAAACACTAAGTCGTCTTTGTATACTATTAGCGACCCACCTTTAAGGACGAATGATTGACGAATTTCTTTTCATCAAAAAATATTTTTAGTGACGAAAACTGATTTTTAGGTGGCAAAATAAATCGTCATTGTTAATTAAATTTGTTGTAGTGAAAGGCGGCTGAAAGTGCTGCATCTAGTATTTCCTGTGATATCCCATGGTTGATAACCTTTAAATGACGAAAGAAGAGACATGTTAATATTTACAAGAGAGGAATTTGGATCAAATGATATTGAAGATAGGCTATTATTTTATTCACTTCCATTTAATTTCGGTGTATTCAAATGTTTAGGCCATGCTATATTCATTCATGAAAGGGAGTAGCAACGTACAGCTCCACTCGTCTGTTGGGATTTTATTTAAATATAAATTAATTAAAGTGATTTAAAAGAACATGTATCTTTTAATGAAATGGTGTGTCCTTTTATTCTTGGGTTATTACCACCATTCTATTTAAACCTAACTACTTTTAATCCAACTTTACTTTGTTATTCCTTCCAAAAAGTATTTTTTCTTCTACAAAATCCTACACTTGAAAATCAGAAAAGTTCTTACTTTTCTAAGATGGATTTTTTTACTGTTTGCTCAGTGCAGATTTCCAAGGCTTGTCATATCCACTAAAACTATTTGCGTACAATCCCATAGCAATCTCGCCGAGGAGAGGGAGCAAATATCATATTTAAGAAAGCGTTTCGTACGTGTTTCAAGCCTCCAATTCTGTATTCATTGTTCATATTGCCAAACCTTCATCTTGTGTTCTTCTTTATATATTTTGTGTACTCGGATATAATTTTCTAACATCCTCCGCATCCTCACCAAAAACAAAGAAACGGGAGGAAAGTAAGAGGATTTAAGTTATACCCTGACTTCTTACATGATAGGGTAAACTATCTATATGTTGTCACTGCACAAGAGTTTAAACTCATAATGGAGGCAATCACTCAATATGATCTGATTATCCATTATATATAGCATCTATGGGTACATATGAAATGTATTGAATCGTTTTTTTTTTTTCAGTGAATAGATTCGATCATAATTTCGAATATGAAACTAAAAGGGACAAAATAAAAAAGGATATACTCTGAATCATAGATTATAATGGAATATACAATCAACCAATATTTAGCAAATCCGAAAAAGAGTCCGAAGAAATGGTCAGCTACCTGAAAGAAACCATTGCGGCGGCATGCCTTTGCAATATCTTGGATGATTATTGATCTCCTCTCGGGATCATCATTTAACCCATCCAAATCAGCCAAAGGGACCCGAGCAACCTCTGGATTATTCAAATTGGGCCTTTGTGGAGATGACACCTTGTAACACTTGGGAACATGCGACATCCCTTTCTCTTGTGGAGTTTTCCCTATAGGAAATGACCTAGAGCTTTCATTTTCTCCATCCATTCTTAACAACTTGAAAGTGAGAAGGGATTGTTGAAGTTGTAAACTGAAAAGAGAAACAGAATGGATTAATTATGAAGACAAGTAGTACTAGTGTGCTGGCTATTTATACTATTTGAGCTCATTGTCAAGAAGGTTAACAGATACATGCATGCATCAAGTCAAATGCTACGTATGAGGACAAGTAATATACCATTTTCTGTTTGAAACAAACATGTCCCACTAGCCAAGAGTATTTAGTCCCCTAGGGGCATGACGATGACCAAGTTGCAATATTAATGTTCCTAGTTTATCAGGCGTATTTGGCTCAGGGGTCTTGTCCAAGTTCATCTACAACAAGACAACATTAGCTTTTTTGGTATTCAATGTGACAAAAAGGCTGCTATTTTTAAGAGCCTGATATAGTCCGGTCCCAATTTATGTGATGGTTTTTTATTTATGAGAGTCAAACAAATTATTTTTGACTGAGCAATTTTTTTGTATGCCTTTTAAATTATTAATTATTGTAACTTATAGTTCCTTTACATAGTTTTCAAATACCTATTTTTTTTATTTCGAAAAACTAAAATATTCTATGTCCAAATGTTCCGATCAAATTAAGAAAGTTGAACTCGAAAAGCAAAAAATGACACATAAATTGGGCTAGAGAGAGTAATAATATTAGGGGTGTCAAATGTGATAGTTGGGATGAATTTGGATGGATCAAAACAGGTTGAGTTAATAAATGAGCGGACTATAGACCCGTCTAAAAGTTACTTGGGCTGAAATGAGTTGGGCAAGTCATAACCCTCGCAACCCACTCAAAAGTTACTTGAGCTGAAATGAGTTGAGAGAAAATGGGAAGTAAAACAGGTCATCACTCAACCAGCTCAATGTTTACTAAGTTTTAATTTCTTAACTTATTCTTTATACCTTTTTAAGTACTTACTAAAATTTTTTTTCTTTATTATTGTTATATATATAACAGATCAAACAACAAAAGAAGTCTTTTTAAAAAATAAATTAACAAAGATTTTTCACGGGTCAATTTAGATTACATGTTGGCCTAATTATTTAATTGACAAAATTAAACGGATCAAAATGACGGATCATGTTTTTATGAATTAATTTTACGCCCCTAAATAATGTCATACATGTTGTCATCCTGAGACTTTGAAAACTTGGCAAGTGACCCTGTGGATATAGAAGGAAATGATTAGTGGCTTCTTTTAATAGAAAAGAAGACAAAGCTTAGCTCTTTGAGCAACCGTATATGTCGCGTGTAATAACACTGTTGAATCCTAGATAAATCTATGCGTATTTTTGCGATGTCACTGAAATAACTGCTGCCACTTTTTCAAGAAAAATAGGTTTTTGTCCTGAATAGCGAGTCATATTCTTGTTCTTTCCGAGAAGAAAAAAGGGTGGGCTGAAGCATTGCATTTGGACGAGACAACAATGAAAGATGCATAGATCAATATATGTCTCTACATGCAGTGTGCTTTGATCTAAATTTATCCCTAACATTAAAACATTAGCCAACAGCTCAAATTGGATGTTTTATAACCTCAAATTAATCTTGATGAAAAATTATCATGGGATATTTCTTTTGGCATATCTTGAAAGAGATTTTATTTTTTGAAAGTCAGCGACGACAGAAAAAAGCAGCGTAAACAGGGGCGGCTCAATAAGATCGGTAGCCTAAAGCCAACTTTAACACGAGACCATTTTTTTTTCTTTGCTCAATATTTTTTAAAAGAAAAATTAACCTATAAATCTATTGTAGGTAAAAATTAAGCCCCATCATCCCTTAACTAGAGGTCTTGGGTTCAAGCCTCAGAATATAAAAAAATTTGCTAGGAAGTGTTTTTCTCTTTAACCAGCCTCGCATGTCTCAAAATTGAATTAATCGGGAAATTCAATACATCTATGGAACTACAGATGAAAAAAATGGGCCTCCAAAATTTTGGGGCCTAAAGCCCCCACTTTAGTGGCTTGGCCGTTTGGCTAAAAGGATACCCGTAGGTTGAAGTGTGTAAATGATTTTTTTTTTTTTTTTTTTTGGTTGACAATTTCAAGGGTTAACTTATGTATTTCTATCTACCTTAAAGAAACAGGACCCTCCTAAACGAAGCTCAACCTAAAATACCTTGCTTCTATATTTCATTGTTCTTCGATACCCTCACTCCGCCCTCATGATCATAACAACGAAGCTCATCCTAAAATACCTTGCTTTGTTATGAAATATATTAATGTGTATATCTATGTAGTTCACCCCACTACTCTTCACCATATGTCTCACCTCCTCCATGTTCATAACTCTGGTAGAAGTAACTCCCACTACTTCATGACCATTACTCCACACTTTATTTCTATAACACCCAAATGTTATTACCCATGTTTATGACACACCCTTTGGTGTTCTCAATATATTCTTATAAATAGTAGGATTGAATGTAATGGTTATACACTTCAAACACATTGAGATGAATAAAAAAAGCTCTCCTCTCTTGTCTCTCTATTTCTATTGTTTTCATCCTTTATATTGTTATTATTTTAGTTTAATTTTACAATACGTTATCAGCACGAATGACTTCGTTCATCTTCTCTATCAAGCGTATGTAGTAGGTGTTATTTTAACTTCCACAGCTTCGACCGCCTATACCCTTTTGGTTGTCAGGTTTAGATTACCAAAGTTTATGGCACTATGTGTGTTTCAGTGATCATCCTATCCAAAAGCGACATATGAAGTTTCAAAATGAATTTCAATTTTGACAATTTAATTAAGATGAGAAGGTGAGATTATGCGGTGATTGGTTTAAAGGTAGCATATTTTCTTTTACTTTCCCCTTTCAAATTTGCTATAAAAATATGTATTTATCTATATTTATGAGACTACCGCATCCTGAGTGTATTCTTTCTGTCCTTTTCTATTTCTAAATGGGATCTTTTCAATATGTTAACTTGCAATTGTTTTCTTTCTAGATCCTATGTACTGATATGTGGTACAGGTACATAATAATACAAGATATATTCCAACAAATTAATCTAGTGGATGTAGATAAAACAGACATAAGATCAGGTAGAAATTTACATCTACAACATATCATGAAATAGATTAAATTATTAGGTAGAGATACTTTTGTTCCTTTCAGTTTTTCCTTCTTTGATCTCAATTCTAACACATTGGTTTGTTTTACGTTGAAAGCTTTACATATTGATTTATGTGGTGCTAACATTTTTTTAATGTTTCAGAAAAGTACCGAAGAATAAAGAGAAAGATTTTCATGTTGATTTTCTTAAATCTTATTATGACTAAATTTGTTCAAGTCTATAACCATCGATGGTGGTGATATATTTAAAAGGCTTGAGGGCGAGTCCTAGTACATTTGGCCTATTATGCCATTGGTTGAGGGTAAGACGATGGATTGAAGTCCCGTCGCACCAAGAGGGTAACACGTTGGGTTTGAGTCCCGATGCATTATATTGATGATGTAATGATGACTAAGGCAAAATAATGTGCGTTTGATGAAAAATCGTTAACACCGTCCCACTTGATATGCTCCATTCCATGAGGGGAATGTGGTAGCAGTTCATAATAAGTCTAAATGAAAATAAGCGGTTAAACAAATGAACGTGGACGTTGCAAAGGACAAAATAATGTTAATCATCATTGTGGTAATATAAGTGGAAGAACATTATGAGTTCTCTAAATGGTCCTTCCAAAGGTGAAGGTAATTTTTTGTCATCAATATGTTATTGGACACACGGTTGTCGTATGACCCAATTTGAGAAAATTTTATAAATCCTCGATCAAAAGAAAGGAATACAATTTTAAAGTGATGACGAGGTGGATCTATGAATATAATAAAGAATCGTCATCTATGAATATAATAAAGACAATGGGCTTATAATGAAAATTTATGAAGCACGTATATATGATTATAATCCATTCCTTGACGAGAATGTGACTTGTGATGCTCGCCCATTTTTTGAAAGTGAAATATTTAAAATCATGGATAAGAACGTGCTCATGTATTGTTGGATAGATATCACAACTTGCCTCTACGGGAGGTTTGAGAGGAAAAAAAATTATTTTGGCATAAATGGTCATTGGTCACGTACTTTTGGTACGTCACAAATATTGTCTTATTATGAATTACCAAAGGATAAAAGTAAGGAATAAGTCTTGCTAATAAAGGTTTTGGACATGACCATAATGATAGCTACTCCCTAAAAGGAGATGTTAACCATACAGATGGTATTATGAAATTTGTGGTAATACATAATCAGTTGGGAGCTCTAGAAAAGCTAATTTGTTACTACCTGGAGGAATGAAATTGTTCATAATATTGGTATTGTAGTAAGTCTCAAAGGAAACTTTTTAAGTTTCAAAGGCATTGGTCATAAATGAATTATATTGAGATTACAAATTATGGGAAGGTTTAATATCTTCATATTACTACAACTATAGCGGGGAAACAAAATGTATGTGAAATGTTACCCGTTTTTCCTTTGAATCTGTACCACATAAATATTAGCATGATGGAATCGCATGCTATGGAGGTTGGCATGACCGGTTGACTATCCCGGTTCAAATGTGATGCAAAAATAATTGAGAATTCATGTGGTTATATTTTGAAGAAATAAAGAGATTCTTCAAGAATTCTCTTGTGCTGCTTGTTCTCATGATGACAAATTGATTAATTTACCAGCTAAGGTTGGGATTGTATCCCATGATTTTGGAACGTATAAAAGGTGATATATATATGGGCCCAGTCACCTGCCATATGGACCGGTTTACTATTATATGATTTTGATAGCTGCATCTATGTTATGGTCACATGTGCATATGATATCAACTTGCAATTTGATTTTTGCAAGGTTGTTTGCTCAAATTCTTAAATTAAGAGCATCATTCCAAATTATGAAATGATGTTGATAATGTTGGTTTATATCCAAGTTGGTTTAGCAGAAATTGTATGCCTCCAATTATAGCTAAACAATTGGTTATGAGAACAAACTCCCAAAAAGAAATTTTGGGATGAGATATGTTATTTAATATGTAGCAGCACTGGTACGCATCAAACAAACAAGTTATAAAAAGTTCCTCCATCATAATTGTTTCAGGGTCAGGAACCAAGTAATTCCCGTCTAGAAATTTGAATGTGCGGTATATGATTTACTTGTTTCACCAACGCACATAGATGGGTCCCCAAATAAGGTTGGGTGGTAAATTTTAGATTTCCTAACATTAGGGGGAGAGATGATAAGCAGCTGGAAATGTAATGAATTATCACTGGCGTGGTCCTCGTTGAAAAGATAATTCAAGTAATTAACTACCAGACGCGTTTACTGACCCAAAAGTGAATATTATATTTGAGCTACAAATGCTCCAATTTCAAGTAGAATTAAAGTCCTTGAAGGACATAGTCTATGGGGATAGATCGATCGGTTTTAAAGATGAAATTCCTTGAAGAAGGAGAGGAGCAAATGATCAAGATAGTCATACTAATGAGGCAAGTGCTTTAAAATAGCACCACGACATAATATTTCATACAACCTTTGATTAGGTTCAGGTACTTGAAAATGATGAAAATAAAGAGATCTCAATAAGTTATGTCGTATTGGAACCGATATCAAATTACCATCAACGGTATCTTTGAAATAATGTAGCGCTCAACATTATAAATGGTGATGAGGATCTTGAATTCAAATCTGTCAAAGAACGTGGACAGATATAATGAATGGCTAAATAAAATACGCAGTTCAAGTATATTTTGTTTCACTTGGAAAAGTGATGTTTTGGACCTATAGTCAAGGACCTCAAGGTATAATGTCAGTGGGGTACAAATGAGTTCTTATGCGAAAAGTAAAATGATAAATAAAAGCTATAAATATAAAGTACGGTTTGTGCCTTGTGGCATAAAGATTTTTCATAAAAGTCCTGACATTATTGTATGGAGATTTATGTATTCTCTTGTGGTAGATCAATGGGGATTCTTATCAGTCTGGCAATATATGAAAATTTTGAATGCATATAATTAATTGTTGCCAATATGGCTATATAGAGAACGAAAGAAAATCCGTAGGGATTTAAATTGGGTTGAAACATTTAAGGTTTACGAAAATAATGCTTCAACAAATCTTGATATAAGTTAAAGCGATTCCATTGAGTACCCCAATAGTTGTGATGTCGCTAAATATAAATAAACATCATTTTGACCTCATGATAATGATGAGTATATTGTATTGCATACTGCAAAAGAAATTAGTAATATAGATTTATTTATCCTAATAAATATTATCAAGGTTTTGTTGGTTATGTAAAATGCAAGGCATTGTTTTTATTATTACATCAATCGAGTTACCCATTTGCATACTTACAAAGCACACCAGGAATGCGTGTTTGGCTGAGATCAATAATTCAGCACATTTTACAATAGTATGATGTTTATTTGGAAATGAAGATTTCAACAATATTATTCAAAGCTTGCATAGCTCAATTGAAAGAAGGATTTAACAAAGGAGACATAATAGAGCAAGTTTCGTCAAAATTCTTTTCCAGACATTATGTTCAACAGAAAGATGAAGTAGATATTCAGCAAATACGCTCGATTGGTAATTTAACAGATGTGTACACTAAAGCATACCAACCACGACATTTGAGAAGCCGGTATACAAGATTTGGATACGTCGTCTCCAAGAATTAAGTAATATTTTAATCAGAGGGAGTATAATACGCGCTGTACTCTTTTTCTCTTAGCTAAGGTTTTGTCCCAGTGGGTTTTCCCTGCAAGGTTTTTAATGAGGCAGCAAGCAATGCGTATTACAAGATATGTGTACTCTTTTTCCTTCACTAGAATTTTTTCCCACTGGGTTTTTTCTAGTAAGATTTTAACGAGGCACATTATCTATGGACACCCAAGGGGGAGTGTTATGAAATATATTAATGTGGATGTCCATGTAGTTCACCCCACTACTCTTCACCATTATGTCCCACCTCCTCCATGTTCATAACTCTTGTAAAAGTAACTCCCACTACTTCATGACCATTACTCCCACACTTTATTTCTATAACCCCCAAATGTTATTATCCATGTTTATAACACACCCTTTGGTGTTCTTAATGTATTCCTATAAATAGTAGGATTGAATGTAATGGTTATACACTTGAAACACAATGAGATGAATAAAAAAGCTTTCCTCTCTTGTATCTCTATTTCTATTGTTTTCATCCTTTATATTGTTATTTTTTTAGTTTAATTTTACAGCATTCTATATTTTATAGCAAAATTCTGCCTTAAGGTAGAATTTGAAACTCTGCATGAGCTTTGCGAATCCAAACTCTATCTTGTGTTTTTTTTTAAAAAAAATTTGACTGAGCGAGAGTTAAAACCCGAAATCAAAAAAAAAAAAAAAAATTAGTGTTAGAACCCGAAATAAAAAATAAAAAAATTAGCTAAGGGCAAAAATAAAGACCACCAATTTGAGGGACAAAAATTAAAGACCAGTGCCTTTGAAGGACAATCGTGAAAATGACCCTATTGTAGTTGACTTTGATCCAAAGCGGCTAAGAGGGGCTACCTTTCAAGCTCGGGCCATTTGCACTTTTCTCCCTCTTTTGAGCTGATCTTTAATTTTCGTCCCTCAAGGAAAAAAAAATCTTTCATGGGCATACGTTTATATTTTCATATTATAATATTTCATAAGTTATGTCACGATCCGTTAAAGAACTTATTACCCGTGGGCATAAGTTCAGTTTTGTGGGGGAAAAATTAAAGACCAGTCCATTTGAAGGTTAAAAGCATTTTTTTGCGCGGATTGTCCTTCAAAGGAGCTGGTCTTTAATTTTTGTCGCTCAAATTGCTGGTCTTTAATTTTGCCCTTCACTTACAAAAGTAATCAAAAATACCTCGAGATTCTGGATTCGAATCCCTGCTCAGTAAAAAAAAAAAACAATTTTGCAAGGCAAGGCCTCGCAAAAATTCTGCCTTAACGCAAAAGTTTACCTTTTGAAATTTTGCAAGGCAGAATTTTTTTTACTCTGCCCGGATAGGCCTAATTTTGCTACTAAATTCTGCCTTGCGACTTTTTGTATATTTTTTATTGAGCCGGATTCGAACCCAGTATCTTGAAATACTTTAGACGAAGGACAAAAATTAAAATCCAGCAATTTGTAGGACAAAAATTAAAGACCATCCCCGAATAAGGACTAGCGTGCAAATTTCAGAAGTTATGACAACTTTACTAGTCAAAAAATTAAAGACCAGTCCATTTGAATGACAAATCGTGCAATTTCTTCTCTCTCTCATTTGTAGTATTCGGGCAAAGAAGAATATGGGGGAATTGGAAGAGAATGGGGAATTCTATTTGAGGTACTATGTTGGTCACAAAGGCAAATTCGGACATGAGTTCTTAGAATTCGAGTTTCGTCCTGATGGGAAACTCCGTTATGCGAACAATTCCAACTACAAAAACGATACGATGATTCGTAAAGAGGTTTTCCTTACCCCTTCCGTTCTCAAAGAATGCCGCCGTATTGTTAACGATAGCGAGGTATTAAATACCTTCTCTTCCCCCCTTTTAGGTTTTCTTTTTTTGGTACTAGGTATTAGGGAAAATTACTCTCTATGTCTTTTGGGACAAAGTATTTGTGCCACGTAGCCCATGTTTTGAGTTCGTTGCTCGGGTTAGCCTATATTTGTGTATAAACACCTTTTTATACATTATTATGCACTTTTATACATTATGTATAATACTTTCCTCCTAGGTATGATGTTGTATATTGGGCTATTTGGCCTAATGTTTTATGTTGAAGGAGTAAAAAAAGGGGAAGATTAGGCTCTATGTCTACTGGGAAAGAATATGTACCCGGTTCACACACTATTATACACTTCGGGGTGTTTGGTAGCTGGTCTGGAGGTGAGTTATATAGGTATTCAATCCTGCATAAAGTAATACCATGTTTAGTAGCTGGTTAGGAGGTAAGTTATTCGTGTATAAAATTGATATGGTGTTTGGGTTGCAATTTTGATACCCGCGTAACTAATACATGCATTAGTTATGAGGGAATCTATGTATTATTTTATGCTGGATAGAAGGTGGAATAACTAAATCCTGCATAACTAATTCCTACCTAAAATAATGCATAGATTCCCTCATACCTTACCCCTGCATTACTAATACATGCATAACTCTAACCAGCTACCAGAAGACCCCTAAGTGTATAATGTTGTATAATGTGTGTATAATGTTGTACAATGTTATATACCTTGTGTATAAGCACTGTTGCGAAAAAAAGTTGGTTGTAAAACTGAAATATGGCTATGTAGGTGTAATATATTATGTTGGGTTGTATATTTTTGTAAAGATCTAAAAACAATTGGGTCTTTATCTGTTTGTGGATTATGAAGGAAGATGATAGCAATTGGCCTGAACCAGATAGAGTGGGGAGGCAGGAGCTTGAGATTGTGATGGGAAATGAGCACATATCGTTTACTACATCTAAGATTGGTTCACTGATGGATGTGCAGACCAGCAAAGATCCTGAGGGACTTCGTATCTTCTATTATCTTGTTCAGGTAGTAATTTTACATGCTTCAATTGTCTGAAAAAAATTCAGTTAATTTTGCACCAAGTAGGTACAAAGATTATGCAGGCTAATTTGTACAGAAAGGGGAAACAGAATGAAAGAGAAAGATGCATTTTACTGACTCTGTTAATCTAATACGGCAACTCTATGTGCAAAACTTCAGTTGTTTCTCCTTTCAAATGGTCGATATATATGCGATAGGGATTGATTGTGAAAGTTCAAACTAGATTCATATAGGAAGTTACGGAAAGCAGACTACAAAATCTGTTTCTACTCTGTAGAACTGCCTCTCGACTATGAACTTATTTACTACACGAGAAACTCCTCCGACGTCTAATCCCCAATTGCTGAGTTACCTATTATAATCAATTCCAGCAATTTTCAACTTCAGATTGGACTAGATATGGCCTCTTATCAACTTCCAAGACCAATATGTTTGTAAATGCTCTTTGCATTTGCAGCTGGATTTGGTTTCTTTGCAAAGTTGCTGGCCTATGCTCAATATTGGGTTGACTAGTCGTATCGTCTGACGTCTATTCTTGTTCTCTTGTCACCCCATTTTCAACCACTTCCCTTCCACACTCGGTCATGATGTAAGAGAGGATTATACTCGTTCTAGGAGAAAGAGATCAAATGACTAGCAGTAACAAGGAGAGTACTTATCCCCAGAAAATAGGAAAGGAGTATACATAATATAAGGAAATTTCACTTTCTGTCTTACCATTGACAGCATTTTCGTCATTAATATTTCCTTGTAAACAGTTTAGTTTTCTACATCACTAGTTGTCCAGAACCACCAGGTGGGTTTTAAAACTGTAAAACAGAAAACTACCCATTACTCACATAGCTTTCTTTCCTCTCCTCCATTCCCTTCTATCCCCCATCTCCCTCATATAGCTGCTCCTATAGCAGCTTGCGTGCCCCGTAAGCCATGTGGCATCCCTCAAAGGCTCGTGTATATGTAACTTAGAAAACCATAGATGGAGCCAACCATCCATGTCTTCACTCCTCAGCGAAATCCTTAAAGCTTCTTTGGTGAAAACTGATCATTTTATGAAGAGAGAGAGGGAAAGCATAGAGATAAAAGTAGATCAAAAAAAAAAAAAAAAGAGGAAGGGCCAAGTGATGTGTGGGGTCTGGGGTAGGTGATTAGCAGAATGGAGAACAAGTTTAGTTTGAGGGGCCAGTCAGAAGTAGGAAGAGTTGTGATATGTCAAACAGAGAGATAAAAACCTACCTTCAAAAGAAAAATGAAAAAAGAAGGCTTGGCAAAGAAGAAAGAAGGGGTAAAAGGCAGAATACGATACTTCCTATTTTTTATGCAGCTCTCTGAATCAGGGTGTGCAAGGATGGTTCCGATTATGCTTGAAAATATTGTTTGTCCTGGTTTCTCATTTCCAACCCCAATAACCACAGAGAGATTCACAGAATGATCCACTAGAATATGATGCAGTGCTTCACTAGTCAGAAATTTCTCTGTACAGTAACTGCAATCTAGATTCAATCGAGTAACGTATGGCCAGTGCCATTTGTCTTTGCAAGATGGAGAAGGTTGGAAAAGATTAAACCGGGAGAGCTATGGTGACCGTTAAATAAGCAATTCTGTGAATGGGTAAGGAGATGAAATAGGAGTGGAAGAGATGATGGACGGTTTTATTTTTGTTCTCAAATATCTTTCTTTAAATTTCAAGTATGGTTTGTTTCTTGGACAAATTTTAAGATTATAGTGTCATGAAGGAGTTGCCTCTGTACCTCCACGAGGTAAAGGTAAGGTCTGCGTACACTCTTCCCTCCCCAGACTCCACCTATGTGGATTACACTGGGTATGTTGTTTTGGTTGTTGTAGTGTCATGAATGAGTTCAAGCTTTGCTTTAAGTGTCGGTTTAAGTTATAGTGACATGCAGTTAAAGTGTCACTATTAAGAGTGCAGTTGGTTTAAGTGCAAATAACCAGGACGATATGTGCCGTTTTCGATGTTTCTTGCACGTTTACATATACATTCCTTGCCTATGTAAACACCCAGGCCTACACTCGTGAAATTTGTTATCTTCTATGTTGCTCGGACCCTTCACTTTTGCTGCCGCACCCGTGTCCGACACGACACGACACGACACGACACGACACCGACACCGACACCGGATTCGTGTCGGATCTGGTCAAACGACATTGGATACTTTGACCAAATCCATTGACCAATCTGAGAAAAAATTTGAGGCCAAATTGAAAGAAACGGAGAGCTCTTGAAGAGTGGACACTTATTGTATCTAGAAGAGTTTGAAGTTAATTAAAAATTAATATTTAATTATAAATGAAACATAACTATAAAAAAATTATTTTTATTTTTTATTTCTAGGCATAGATTTAGTTATTTTTCTTATAATTTTGAATTATTTTAGCCGAAAACCCGCACCCGTATCTGCAACTGGATCCGTACCCCCGAATCTTAAAATTTAGATTATGCCGAATCCGACCTCTGGATCCGTACCTGTATCCGACACTCGACACCGAGTCCGAGCAACATAGGTTATCTTCTAGTCTTTCCTTCAATGGTCGATTAAGCTCCATTAGGATTCCATTTTCTTTGTCAGCAGCTTTGTTCCTCCATGTAAAAAAATGTTTGTTATCATTCATTTAATTGAATTAATCAAAGAGCTTTAGAATCAAACTTGATATCAGCCCCAACTAGGGTAGCAGGCGAGTGGACGTGAGCTGGTAGCTTGCTTTGAAATAAATGCTGTGGCTCAGGCTTTATTGAAACTTGTTGTAGTCTGGCAATATTGGTAAAAGAGGATTTGATTAAATGCAATGTGAGAGCCTGGTCACCTCAGACCATTCAGTTACAATCCTTAAGCCTTCACAGCAGACGATTAAAATACAAGAAGGTTAGAGGATTGGGAAATTTTGGGGGTGGGGGTTGTTTGTGTTGTTTCCCTTTCTTCAAAGGAAAGTTTCTGCTTTGGCTGTTTCTGAAAGGAATTATAGTTTGTTTCCTAACACTTCCCCACCAGAAATAGAGAAGAAATAAAGCACATGGTTTTCTCTGCTCTAAATGGTCACTTGGAAGAACAATCTAAAAAATGGTCACTTTTAAGAAGATGCTTTTGAGACATTCAACTGCTATGTAAGTTAACTTATGTCTTATAAGAGAACATAGGTTTTAACAATGATATTGGTTGAGCAATTGATGTTGGTTTGCACCACTGCGCTTCATTCATGGAGTTCTTCTGCACCATTTGACACCTGTGTTCTCATTGTCTTTGTCATTGCAGGATCTCAAGTGTTTTGTGTTCTCTCTCATATCGCTTCATTTCAAGATCAAACCCATTTAAGTCATGCTTTAGACGAGCTGACACTTCCCGACCTGTAGTTGGGTTCATGTTTCTAATGAGTTAATGGTGTATCCCATGTCAGAAAAGTGAATCTTTATGGTGCCGTTTACTGAATTGTCGGAGGAACAATCTTCTTTAAACCTTATTTTGTGATGAAAGGTCCTGTATCTCTCTTTCCACTTTGCCCTTTATTTTCCATCACATTATTCTACCTAGGCCATTGTTTGTTTGTAAGTAACAAAGGGAGGCCCCGGGTTTGGTTGATTTTCATTTTGATGGTCTCCGAGCCAATTTGTGTGTATCTTAGCTATTCCATCGGTTATTTGCTCCCTCCCACTCACTAAGGTTCATTTCATCATATGAGTATTTTATCATGAGTTTGTTGAGTTAAACTTTCAGAATTAACATCCTTTTTTCTACGGGAGACATGAACTAAAACTAGCACCAAGGGTGTGGGCCTAGTGGTTTGCACCATAAGCTCTCAGGTTTAAATCTTAGTAGAGATAAAACATAAGATGATTTGTTCCCATCTGTTCTAGCATTGATGGACAGAGTTACCTGCTACCTGGTATTATTCCATTTTCTCATGTTAGCAATGTACAGTGGTCAAATTGGATCATTTTCATCTCAGGACCTTTTACTTTGTTTCATCATGTGGGAGTTAGAATTAATTCGTGTTTATCTACTTCTAGCCATGTGGGGAGGGTAGATGATAGGTATTCCGTGAAATAAGTCGGGGTGCGCGCGAGTTGGCGCAGACACTGCTTTTATTAAAAAAAAAAGGCATGAACTAAAACCACTGCACATTTCAAGTTGCAAGTTAGAATAAATGTTTAGATACGCAGCAGAGCTGTAACATCGACATGATAATCTCACAACTAGGGGTGTACAACGGAAACTGACAAACCGTACCAAATCGATAATTTGAACCAAATTGAGAAAGAAACTCGATTAGTGGTTTGGTTTTAAAAAGAAAAATAAGACCATTATTGGTTTGATTCGGTTTTAACTAAAAACAAAAGGCAAATCGAATCAAATTGACCCGATATTACATTTTTTAAATTTCAAAAATATTTTATACATAAAGTTATTTATTTATAATGTAATTTATAAATATTTCTTAATTTTTTTTTCATAGTTTTTTTTATCTTTTAACATATTATTTCACTTGGGGTTAGAATTTTGAATGATCAATAAGTTTTATAGCCCATAAATAGTAGTAACTCAAATAAAATTCAACAAAAATCAAATCAATACTAATGTTAACAAAAGAAATTCAATTCTAATACTAGGGATGACAATAATGTTGTATATCAATTCTTTAGTTTTATATTGGTTTAGAAAGTGAAAATACATAACTTAATTTTATTTTATTTTTTCTTTAATATTTAGTCATGTAATTAATAATTATTAGCTGTATTTATTTTAGCATGACTTAGTATTTTTAGATTATGATCATTTTCTATATGCTTTATAATTTAAACGTACTTATTATAGCATGACTTAGCACTTTTAAATTATGATCATTTTATTTTATGCAATTTCATTACTTTTTTTTGTTGAATATTTTGGTACAATGTCATCTCTCATCTTACATTTTGTGTTATTTTTAGGACTAAAAAAATATTTGAAATACAAGTTATATATTTAATACAAAGACTTTACTGGAAACAAACCTGAGCAACCCGAAAAATTTGAGAAAATCGAGAAAATCCGAGGTCAAAAAATTCGACTTTTATTGGTTTGAATTGATTTATAAATTTAACAACCCGATGCAATTAATTTGATTTGATTTTTAAAAATCCGAATCAATCCGATCCATAAACACCCCTACTCACAGCCAATGTGGCGTGGAGCGTAGTTTTCGTGCCATTAACACGATGTCCCTGACTGGTGTTTTATCCCAGTCATTAACCAGCTGTTCCTTTTAATTATTGCCCTCTAGATTCTTCTTAACGGTTGTAGCATTTAGTAAGAAGAAAATGGAAAGCAAATCATTAATGAATTGGGATGGAAATAATTGGTGACTAGGATTATAATTTTAGTCGAGACAAAAACATAGTATTAGGTAATTTCTTCCACATGTACTCGATTGAATTGAGGCTTCCTCAGGTTTAGATGGTCTTCCTCCGATTCTACAAGTTAGGCCCGCATGACTAATTAAACTTAGAGAAATCTATATGGTATAGAGAACATTAGGGCTTATTTATAATTAGTAGCTATACTTTGCCCAAATTACATTTTATAGCTAAATTTTGCATGTCAATTACATAAGGTAACTAATTTAAAACCCATCTCCTCTTATTTCATTGTATCAATATTTTCCCTCAACACCCTCTCTCTTCTCCCTCAACTGCCTCACCACTGTCTCCTCCACCACCGCTGCCGCCGGCCACCATGGAGATCTCCGGCGAGTTCCATTGCGTTGCCGTCTCTGTCTCTAATCTCCGGCGACAATCGCCGCCGTCAAACACCCTAAACACCCAGATCCCCATGAGTGTAGAAATTAATGCACCCGTGACCGCCGTCTCTTTAATCTCTGGTGACCAAACGCCGCCACAATAATCACAATCGCCATCTCTCAGTCGTCTTCTTCACTACTTTGGTTCACCAGAGCAGTCACCACCTTTGCTCTGTTCGCTCCGACCAAAAGCCACGAACAGTCACACAAGCAGTCACTAGATCTGACCGAAAAATACACTGTATTATTGTATACATATAGTGTATACAATATTTTTCGCCTATACTTCGAAGCTCTTTTTGTATACAAATGAATACAATGAATTTGAAGTGTATACAAATGAATACAGTGAATTCTATTTCTTATATTCAGTATTTGAGTGTATTCGTTAATTTTTTTAGTGCAAAATTTAGTGTTTGGGGGTGTATTTTGAAGGATATTTTTTTTTGTATACAACCGATTTTAAATATAATAAAGTGAATACAGTGTAAAAGTAGCTACAAATGAATACAGTTGAGTTGAATACATTTGACTTGAATACAACTTAGTTGAATACATCTGAATTGAATACATCAAAATCTGACTTGAATACAGCGAAATCTAAACTTGAATACAGCAAAATCTGAGTCAGTCGAATTTTGAATACAACCCGAATTTTAAATACAATCTACTGTAGCGCGCCAATACAATATACTGTAGCTACGAAATGTAATTAGCTAAAGTGTAGCCTCAAGCTGATAAGTCATCATCTTCGAGAATTTCGAAAGAAGAGCTGAGGGCTGATCTACGACCACCCTCTCACTCACAGCACACATGCTATATGTGTGTTGCCGACACCCTGATCTAGACATCCACTCCAGACTATTTACCTTATTTATGATCTTCTTACGGCCATCACGCTATTCTATAATTAACCATGCTATTTATGCTAAAGATAGCCCTTCATAGATCTCTACGACCTACCTCTACGAACAACCTTAGACCAAAAAAAAAGGCCAAAATATAGTCATTTATGTAAGTTTCCCTTAAACTTATGCCAACATAAATTCGACTTCAACAACAACAACATACCAGTGGAATCCCACAATGTAAGGTATGGGGAAGGTAAAGTGTACGCAGACCTTATTCCTACCTTGAAAGGTAGGGAGGCTGTTTCGGAAAGATCCTCGGCTCAAGAGAGAACAAGGCAAAAAGGTCAAATAAGGACAAGCATATCAAAGCAATATGAAAATGAGAAATAACAAAAACGAGAAAGTCATGATAAAACAGTCTGGAAACAAAAGAAGCAGTAGCTATCATAGATAAATAATATAATCGAGGTACAAGACAAATTCGATTGCCAAAGGGCAAAAATGACCAGCCCATTTGAAGGATAGTTCGTGCAATTTCTTAATTTTCACCTCATAAAAAATTCTGTATTTTTCTTTTTAAAAAACAGACCTCTTACATTCAAAATTTTGTCGAAAAACTGTTCTCACTCTTCCTCGTGGTTTTAGTTGCTGTCAGAAGACTCCTATATTGTCTGTTGTTGAGTAGGACATGCAATATTTAGAGTTTAAGTTAATATGGTCCGTGCAAGGAATGATGAATGTTTTATATTATCATGTCATTTACCTATTATAATTATGAAACAAACCTTATTGTTAATATAACTTTTTTTTTTTCTATAGTGATAATATATAATACGTTACTTACGAGGAGATATATTACAATTTTATTTTGAATAAAGGGAACAACATAAGAAAAGAACAAATATGTGAGGTTTAAATATACTGTCACTCAAATCATAGTATTAAGCAACGTTATAATTGAAAATCTACACTCACTCTTAACTCATATCAATAAAAGGAAATACCCTCTGTCTTAGTACATATGGCACATTTGAAATTCCGAGATTTTTCAATTTTCACTGTGAATTTGGACATAGAAGTTTTAAGAATTTTGAAATAAAATTATATTCGGAAACTACGTAAATAGTGTTCTCTCCATCTCAATTATTTGTCGCTTTTTTGTTTTACACACCCCTTAATAGATATTAATTAGGAGAAGTATTTAACTACTTTATCCTTCTCTATGTCTAAGTCATAACCTCTATCCATTAAATGTTTACTTTATTTATGTATCACTCTATTAATGACACAATTCCACTAAGGAATAAAATGAGAAAAAAAAAATTAATTGTGCCTTGAATTTCTAAAACGACAAATAATTTGAGACAATTATTTTTAGTAATCACGACATATAATTTGAGACGGAGGGAGTAATATAAATCACAATTATTAACAATTTATAATATTAAGTATATAAAGAAATTCAAATTTTAAATAAACTTGATTGACTCTCGAAATTTTACGTGTGCCATATATACTGAGACTGACGAAATAAAACAGAGATAATGGATAAAAACACACCTCTAAGTATCAATTATTTTTGAGTTTCCTACCTAAACTATCAGAGTTTACTACTTAAGCTGTCACTAATTAGTTTGCAAAACACAGCTCAACTATCAGTTGTGAGAGTTTCTTACTTAAATTATTAACAACTAGTTTGCGAAACACACCTCAAAACTGTTAGTTGAGGTGTATTTTGCAAGCCGAGAAGAAAAAGTGAACAAGTGATAATTCATGTGTATTTTACAAATTAATTTGTGATAGTTTAGGTGAGAAACTCTCATAATTCAGACAGAAAAAAAAGAAAAAGTGATATCCTTGACCCACGTCACACTCCATTTCTCATAATTGTCGCTATCACACTCCAATACTCCTTCACCCAGGTAACCAAACGCATCACAAAAGAAATGTTCCTCCTTAAAACCACCACCACCGTAACCATAACCAACCCTTCTCTTTTCCTTTCCCTCTCTGAAAAAACCCCAATTCCATTCCTCCGAAATTCACCATTCTCCCTTCCCCAAACATGAATTCCCCAAAGACCAATTCCCCAAAGATGAGTAGTTGGCTCAGCAAACTTGGTTTCGGTTCCCGATCCGAATCCGAATTAAACTCACCTACTTCTTCTTCATCTGCAATTCCTCAAGGACCCGACGACGACACACCCGACCCGGGTCAACAATTCGCCCAATTCGGGGCGGGTTGTTTCTGGGGAGCTGAATTGGGGTATCAGAGAGTGACGGGTGTTACAAAGACTGAAGTTGGGTACTCACAGGGTTACTTGGATAATCCTAGATATGAAGATGTGTGTTCTGGTACTAGTAATCATAGTGAGATTGTTAGGGTTCAGTATGATCCTAAAGAATGTGATTATGATACTTTGCTTGATGTCTTTTGGGCTCGTCATGATCCTACCACCCTCAATCGTCAGGTGGGGTTTCGATTTTCGTGTTTTTTTTTTTTTTTTTTAGTAAAGAGTGTCTCTTTCTATATGTGTTAAGTAGATAATTTAAACCATAAGTTAGGAATTCTAGCTTATGCTTTTGGCTTATTTTTATTATTTTGGCTTAAAAATAAGTGCACTTTTTAATTTACCCAAACACTTCAAAATTGCTTAAAAGCTATTTTGGCTTAAAGACACATAAAATAAGGCAATCCAAACAGGCTCTTAGTAAAGAGTGTCTCTTGTTATATGTAGTAAGTTGACAATTCAAACATAACAAGTTTGAATCCACAAGATTCAAAGGACATTTTAGTGCGTTACACACCTTTTTAATTTGCGACCGCCTTATTCAAAAGTCTCTTTTATTCCTTAAACTTTGTGCCTAGTTAAACTAAGACACTTAAATTTGGATGGAGGGATTATACTCTTTGGTCTTTTGGGGGTTATTATGGATGGTTCTTGGTTGAATATATTTTTTACTGAGCTTATTTGTGAAATCATATGCGGAAGTTTAATTAGTAATTAAGAAAATTTTGATGAATTACCTGTCATTTTTTGTTTTGATGATTTGATGTTAGAATGATGTGCTTACCTAGGTGTTTTACTTTGATTGATTTATAGAGTTGGAAGGTCAGCAGTGAAGTTGGAAGCTTTATTGAGTGTTTTGTGAGGTGAATAAAAAGTTATCATTGGAAAAAGAGTTAATGGTTAAAAAACACATCTAAACTAGTATTTTCTCGCGAGTTTCATACCTCAACTATCCGTTGTTCCCTTCACCTACCTAAACTATCATCCCCTTTGTATTAAAACACACCTCGATGCTGATTTGTACAAAAAGAGTGATAGTCTAGGTAGGTAAATGGAACAATGGATTGTTGAGGTTTGGAACTCGCGAAAAGGTGATAGTTTATGTGTGTTTTTTTACCATTAACTCTTCGAAAAAACCATCAGATCTCTTTTTGAAAAATAGGATTTCTATTTGAAAACATCCACAAGCCATTTCTTAAGAAACAACCTTTTAAAAAGTTCTTCAAAAAGATTGGAAAAACAAGTTTTTGCAAGATCTCAAAGAATGTTCCATAAACAAAGGCCACCTAGTATTGGGAAGGCACTGTTTTGGTGATAATTTAGTGAAGGTCAGGTCTTCATTTAATGTTTAATCAAATTTGATGTACTTTTATATAGATGACCGTAGCTTTTCACCCATTAAAGTAATTTCATGTGAATATCATCAAACCTCTGGTTGCTTCTGCCTCAGGTTGATATTTAAATAAGATCTTGCTTGTTTGCTTCTCCTGTGATGGTTATGCATGTAGTTCTCTTGCTCCAAGGAGGGAACAGTAGCAGAGTAAGCCGGAGTTGTAATTTTGTGGCAGCATAAGGCTTGGCAACACTTTTTACATGTTATTTAAGTGTTTGTGGAGATACTCTCACGATGTGGAAAGAAATTGTAAATGCTATATATGAAAGGAAAATTGAAGCAAAATAGGGTCTATGGCCACATGGATGAGGTTTATGGAAACATATCAGGTATTTGTGGAAAAAATTCAAGAGTTATACTGGATTCAAAGTTGGCGATGAGCAAAAATAAAATGATGGACTGGACACTCCCCCTAAAAAGATATATATCCAGGTCTATAAACTCATGCCTTTTATTCGATGCCTCCATAGAACAGTTTAGAGAAAAGAACAATAGGAGCATTGTGTTAATGAGATAGTTTCAGGACTGTGAGGTTTATAGTTAGATGCAACTATGAGGGTGGAAGGTTAGTAGGTAGCTAATTGCTGTCGCACTCTGTGTGGGAGAGGGGGCTAGTCTCCTCCACTCCTCTATTCCCTTTAGTAGTAGTATTCAGTTATCGCATAGTTCTTATTTATTGATGTGTATTACTATCTGTTGCCCCATTTGTTTTGTATCGCTATTTTGCTGTTTCTTCTCTTACCATCCAGCGTTAGTTACTTTTCTTTTGCGCTGAGGGTCTATCAGAAATAGCCTCTCTACCGTGGAAGGTAAGGGTAAGGTCTGCGGATCACACTAGGTTTGTTGTTGTTGCAACTATTTTGCTGACTAGCAGAGAGGAATGGGTAAATGGGGGAAAGGATTTGTTCTGGTTTAGAGACAACAGTGGTAAATACACCAGCAAACTCAGGTGGTTAGACTAATAGATGGCGATGGAAGACATTGTGGAAATTAAAGGTACCTTCAAGTGTGGCTTATTTTGATAGAATAGCTTAGAATGAAGCATGTATTAACATAAGGCAACCTAGCAAAAGGAGGTATTCCTCTATGTGACTTATGTTCGTCATGTGAAGGAGAAGCAGAATCTGTAAATCACCTGTTTCTCCATTGTCCTGTTGCTGGGTAATTATGTTTCTATTTCTAAACCTGCTTTAAACCAAGTTGGGACTACCCAAAAGTGAGCTTGGAACAGGTATTTTGTAGCTGGAAAGGGAAGAGCACGAACTTGTGCAATCTGATTCTTCTATGTATTAGTTGGGTGATATGGAGATAATTGGCAGAAGCAGGAGTTTAGTTCATCAACTAGAATATGCTTGTCTATACCATGTGTCTTTTTGTCCAAGTATGATAGACTTTATCACCATCCTTCATAGCTATATAGAGAAGCTTTTGCTCACTCGTAATTTTTCTTTTGTAACTCAGCATCCTCATGGTGTGATTCATATCAATAAAATCACATTAGCTTCTTGTCGAGAAAAGAAAAAAGTACTTCTTAGTTGACATGTTCAAGGCATAAAATATAATCAGAAAGCTCAACTTTGTCTTATCTGACCTGTTGACCTTTAATACTTCAGTAATTAAAATTCTAGGTAAACCCTGATAACATTTAAGATCTTATTAATTATCATTGGCTATCTCTTATTACTTAATCATTGATAATAAGAAATTCTGTGTCTCAAGTATTTAGTTTGGGGACTTACCCTCTTAGGTCCTCTAATAGAGATCAATACAAGCAACATTATTGGGATCTTCTTACTTTATCAAAAGGAAAACAACATTATCGGAACCTTCCTTCTAGTTTCTTGCTAAATCATGCAACATTTCTCTATTAACTGTTTCCCTCACCCCCCCCCCCCCCCCCCCCCTTTTTTTTTTTCCCTGTACTTCTGTTCCTGCAGTTTAGCAACGTATAACTTAACTTTTGTGCATTTTAGTTCAATTTAAACCTATATTTTTGCATGCTGCTTCTCCTAGTAGAAAGCCAAGGAAATTCTTTACAGTTGTTAAGGCAGATATTGACATACTTTTGCATAATTGCATCCAAAGACGATGAACTTTTATGCATCTGAAGAATATGAAAAAAGACCTCTCACCGTCTCTCTGATTCTCTCTCTACTATTCAGCAGCAATTGCACTGTCTCTTTACTCTGTCAAGTTTCAATATTTGAACTTTTGCTTATACTGATGAACGTTCTTCAGTAGAGTTAGTTGCTTGACAGGTCAGTGTTTTACCTTCTTATCATGCATTAACAGGATGCTTCCGTTGTTTGTAGGGAAATGATGTGGGCACTCAGTACAGGTCTGGGATTTACTTCTACACACCCGAGCAAGAGAAGGCAGCACTAGAATCCCGAGACCGACAGCAAAAGCTTCTGAACAGGAAGATTGTTACTGAGATTTTGCCCGCTAAGAAATTTTACAGAGCCGAGGAATATCATCAGCAGTACCTTGCAAAGGGGGGTCGGTTTGGCTCAAAGCAGTCTGCTGACAAAGGCTGCAATGATCCTATCCGATGCTATGGTTAAGACCTTTTCATTCGAAGAACAAAAATAAAAGTTAGATGTGTTTATTCTTCTAAGCTATGCTTGTTATTATAGGCTTTAAATTGTGCTTCTCCAGTGACGTATTTAGTCTACCCGCTTATGCTTGCTTCAGGAAAATCCAATGTTTGTAGCTTCACCATAGATTTGTAATGTATATATGGTTTCAGATTCGTGTCGTTTCATGTTTGTATATGTTTATTGATGCCCTCGCCATAAGTTGGAATAGTGTCTGTCGATCACCTGGGTCGAGTTGAAATTATGAAAGCCAATGGCGGGCCTAATTATATTGTCTTAGGAGTTATTAACTAAGTGATGATGCTATTGATAATCTTTAGAGAATCCTTCCCCAAACAAAGGGAAATAGAATTACTGTTCTCTATAAATCTATGAAGTGAATTAGATGCAAGTTATTTAAAACTCCAAAACTGTTTAATGTAAGGTTTTCTTCACAGATTGAACTTAAAATCTTGTGGATTGACCATGTGATCCCTGCAATATAATTCTTGCATTACTACTTTGTGAACCAAACGGTCCCTAGAACAAAAGCAAATACATCCTGTGATGCCTATTTATGAAAAACATTTACGTGTGGATGTGGGAACCAAATGAGAGTTATGAAAAACATCATCATTATTACTATATGAAACTAAGTGTAGGCCCCTTTATAAATTAAGTTTGTTACTAGAACTAGCTGACTAACCAAAGATTAAATAGAAAAGTGGCGAGACGTTTAAACGATGTAAGATGGAATTTGTTTAAGACATCAACAAGATGCCCATCATTCATCTGAAATATACACACCTTGAATAATATAAGTCTGTTCAATCGAAGACATTATAGTACGAATTCGAATATTTGAAACATGAAAATTATTCATAGACCAGACTTAACTTATTAGAAGTAAACATAACCAAAACAAAGTACTAATAACATGGGGCCTTTCAGGCGTACACGTCTTCAAATACTTGTTGCAACTTCATATTCCGTGTGATCAAAATTAGTGAAGTTTAGGTTTCAGATGAGTATTTCCACCATTATTTTCAGTGCTAATAGGACCTTCTTCGTGCATAGGATTTACACGATGTTCATGACTTGTGGTAGGAGTCATTATAATATTACCAAAACGATTTGTAATCGTTTTGGAAGCCTCTTCATTAATGCCACTGTTACGATGGCCTGTGGTCGTAACAACAAAAAGGAGGATGACGCAGATGGCTACTGTGATTTCTTTACCCATGCTTGAGACCATTTGGTTTGTCAACTGATAGATATTTTGTAAATTTGTGCTTGTAACAGAGGGTTCCTATATGCACATTATATAGGAATATTGGGAGAAAGAGAGTTCATTGCAGAATTGTTCATATGTGCCTTTTACAATACAAAATCCATCTACTTTTCGACAATATTTGATCCTTGAGCAACAATATTTAACCTAAGTAATTTAGACTGATAGGGTTCATTGGAGAATTATTTGTATATGCCTTCTCTTTAGCAAAAATCCAATCGCTATTAGACAATCTTAGGGTTCATTGGAGAATTATTTGTATATGCCTTCTCTTTAGCAAAAATCCAATCGCTATTAGACAATCTTGAATACTTGATCCATTAGTTAACCTAACAAGGTAAAATCATTTCGGAATGTCAAATCATCTTCTATGATGAGGGCTCGAAGGCATAATATGTCTAAAATAAGTTTCAACGAGAGTCATCACTCAATTACATTTGATGAGTTATAGCATTTCATAAGTTTTGATGATTGACAAACGATCCAAGGACCAGGTCCTCCATCAGGTCCCATGAGAGTAATGCACGGTACTTAAGAGCTGTAAAGCTGTTGCACTGTTCAGGCAGAACTGCAACAGCACAGCTGTATGTATGATGGAAACTAAAAGCCCTTGAGAAGTCACTATTCATGGTCACATGTTTCTCACATGCTCTCTATTTTGTCTAATATTTATACAACATGTTGGGTATCATTTTGACCTAACACTTGCAAATCTAAAAAGATGTATTTCTCTCAAGTGTGGCGGCTACCTTTCACAAAGTGCCTACAAGAACAAGATCTCAACAATCCAAGGGACCAGTTCCTGCTACTGAAGACATCTGAAGCCCTAGGATAGTTGAGTCTTGTTTTATGCTCTTAATTTGTATTCCTACATTGCTTGTCAAGAAGCATCATAGTAGGACAAATTTCACTCTTTGTAACTTTGTTTTCTTGGCTAGAGTTGGCTAAGTATCAGTTGGGTCGTTGACTAGAGGTAGTCAAGACTCAAGACTTGGAGCTTTGCAATAGAGTTATTGTAAAGGTGCTTGCAATAGGTGTATTGTAAGGGTTAGAGATTAAGAGTTTAATTCCTAGGTTGCAATAGGTTGTAATATGAAGTTGCTCAGTTTAGTGAAGTTGGAAATCCTACTAGGGAAGGTCGTGGTTTTTAATCCCTTGAGCAAGGAGTTTTCCATATAAATATCTTGCCTTATTTACTTTCCATAACTATCTCCGTGAAAACAACTTAGGGACTAGATCCCTTAGACTGTTTTGGTGAACTGAGCTCTAAAAGGGTGAACTCATAGGTTCTAACAACATTCCTGTTATATCCCGTGTTTGCGCATTCGGAATTTGTTTTTTGGAATAATCTTGCTTTGTAGGAAATGAGGGCTATATTTGATTTTATTTCATATATGTGTGTTATTCATGAAAAATATTGATGCGGAAATACGGAAGAAGGCCAAGGGCGAAATTGAAATTTCGGGAATTAGTTTCGAGAATTACAAATAAAAATCCACAATGAATTGGGCTCAAAAAATAAGAGAAAAATTGAAGCCCAAATTGTATGGGGTGACCGGCTATATACTAGCCCAAGCCCATAATTGATTATCCATGTGATAATTAATTAAGAGGGCTTATTATTTATCTCTTAGTAGAACATTCAAGAAAGGGAAAATAAAACAAAGAAGGAGAGCAAGAACAAGAGAGGGGTTTCGGCCCCCTCCAAGAAAATAAAAATAAAAATTTCAAGTCCTTCAAATGTGACCCAAAAATCATAATTTTCTAGCAATACTACTAACTCAAGGATGCTCTTCAACATGTCATAATTTTTAAGGCAAGAAAGTGCTTGTGTTGGCAAGTGGAAGTTTGAAGAAAAAGGTAAGAAATCTATTCTTTTGTGTTATGGAATAAATATATATGTTGTAAGGATTGGAATTAGATGAGAATTATGGAGTTGTGATGTGTGTGTGCATAGCCGTGTATGTGTGTGGGTGTGTGCATGGCCGTGTGCCATGATGATGAGGGGAGAACATGAATTAAATTCAATTTAGTTTGTTAGTTGTGTTGTTGTGGTGTTTGTGATGTAAATAAGGGTTTAATAAATCAAGTTGGTATGGAAAATGGTTGTGGATTGTTATGGGAAATTATGTGATTTTAATATAGATTTTATGTAATTGTGAAAATAAGGTTCTAAATGTGAATTATGATTGTTGTTAATGAACTTGGACGAAAACAATGCGAATTGGTAGTTTTGTTGCATTTGTAGAAGTTTCGGATGGAATATGGAATTGGCGAGATGACTTGAATCCTTGAATATTGTTTGGAATACAATCGAATTATGTTCAAATGATCTTAAGTTAGATAATGAATATGGAAAGATGTTGATATTAGTTTGATGTTGTGAAGTTCGAATGAAAGTCGTCGCTTTATGTAGAAAAGAAGAATATTGACGTTAGACCTATTTTGTTGTGATTCGTGATGTCTTTGGTATTGTGGGTTGTTGTTGATGATATATTGAGCCGAGCTAAGCCTCGGGGATGTTATATGTATAGGGGAAGTGCTGCCGAAATTTCGGTAGACAAATATAAAGTTAAGTGAATTCTTAAAGCCTCGCAATTCCTAATTGGTAACTTTGACCATTTGTAGATTCTGAGCGAAACGGGATTTGAGTTTTGGACGAGCATAAGACGCATATAAGGTATGTAAGGCTACCCCATTCCTTCTTTTGGCATGTCCTAGGTATACTAGGTCGATATTTGAGCCCCGGAGGCAATTCTGTTCATGGAAATCCGACTTGGAAATCGAGTACTATTCATTCAATTGAATTGAACTATAAAACTCATATTTTGTTGAAAAGTGATCAAATGTCCGAAACTTTTGTAAACGTAATCTAATCGCTTCGAAACCTCCATGTATGATCCCATTGACCCCAATTGTCTGTGATTCATGTCCGCCACCTCTACTTGACCCGAGGTGGGTCCGCTAACATCGAGACCCCTTTGTTTGCTCTATTAGTCTCATTTTTGTATAATGTTGGCAAAACACTTTTGGTTATGAATTTGGCTATCATAAAATAATGTTTTGACTGCCACGATATTCTAAATTATATTTTGAACCATAAATACTGTTTTGGAAAGACTTTTGCGAAACGCACCCCGTATTGACTAGTTGTCCGAACTATTTGACTACTGAGTTAGCATATGATATTGTCAAGTTTCTAAAGGTGTTTTGATATATAAATTGCATTGTTTGCTCACGACTCCGCTCGTGCCCTTATTATGACTTCGTTCACCGGTTCCCGGGCCGGTTATGGTTCGTGCGCGCTATGATAAATTCGGCCGTATGCTGTGTTACGGTTCCCGAGACCTCGCCATAGGACCGGGTTCCGTTTGGAGTTATGCTGTGATATGGATGGTGATATGTTATGATGATATGTGTGTTCGGGGATGTACGGAGATTTGAACTTTCTGGTGTTATGCTGTGTGTGGCACCAGCGTCGGAGTGGTGACCACGTTCCTGAGCCTTATGCATGATTTTTACTTGCATGATATATATACATATGCTTTCAGCACAGACTCTGATGTACTGATTCGGTATTTTCTCTCTGTACCTTTTTATGTCAGTTATGGTTCGTATTTCTGTGCTCTATGCTTTACATACTCAGTACATCTTTCGTACTGACCCCCCTTTCTTCGGGGGGCTGCGTTTCATGCCCGCAGGTACAGAGGTTCGCGATCCGCCAGTGTAGGCCACATATTCTGCTACCACAGAGTGCTCCTTTTGATCCGGAGCCCACACTTTGGTACATATGTCTTTTGCTACGTATATGTTTCTGCACATTTGACTATTTGGGGTACGGCGGGGCCCTGTCCCGTCATATGTCTTCGTTTTGATTTGTAGAGGCCTGTAGTCATATATGTGGGTCATGGGTCATTGTGTGTGTGCGTTTGTTTGTGATCTACGTCTTAATGCGGTCCCGTTTGCTATTATGGCCAACACGGCCCATTTGTCTGTATACGTGTATGTATCTGGCGATGTATATTCCGCCAACCTATCAGATTTGGATACGGCTAAAATGGCCCGTATATGTGTATATGTGCATATGTTCGGCGATGTGTATTCCGCCGCCTCTTTTGGCTTTGACATGATATTTTTGCGCACGCGACCGCTTAAGATAATATTCGTTTTCAGTTCTGTTTAAAATGTTGAATATGAAACCCGACTAAGCTATAGTATGACGATTTGATATGTATGTCTGTTTGGGTGTCCAAGTAGGGCACTGTCACGGCCCACGGGGCTGGGTCGTGACAATTCCCTTTCTGTAAATACCTAGAGTCATGAAGCATCTAATGGTTACATTATGCATAAATAGAAACAGGAGCTAGGTCTCTATTATTTATAAAGACAGAAAAATGTAAGAATACTTCCAAAGACTTGCTCCAAAGGTAGGCTGAGGGAGTGTGTCGATGAACTTGCTCATAGTTACTGCGTGTGCGCAGGTACAGTAAGCGGGATTCAGTTGTTGATCAGTGATTCCAGCCAGTTGTTGCTCCCAATTAAGGTGAGCCACCACTAGTACGTGAGGCAACATCTACTGATACCATTTATTATTCTTTGTTTTTTAATCGAGTTGCGTCTCGTATCAGTGATACTCAGATTAGTGCTCCATGACTTAGCCTTTTGTTGGGGGTGGTATACTTGGCTATGTCTACTTTATATTATGTTTTCGCACTTATATATATTTGAGACATCATTAGTAGTAATCTATCTCCTTTATTTCTACGTTCCGCGCGTGCTTTAACCTAGATGGTTCGCCTAATTGGTAGTGACTTGTTTGGTGCCCTGCTGCGGCCAAAATCCTAGTTTGAATCGTGACATCATTAGATTGCGACTCTAATCTCAATGCATCAAATTATTGGAGGTAATCTTTTTCTCTTTGTTCCTTTCCTACTTTATTTACTTGTCATCCAGGATTAAGAAAAATGTTTGACCAACGATTAATTTCCTTTCCTAGTCACGTTCCTACTTCATTTCCTTGTCAACCAAGAATTAAGCCAATTTCTTCTTCTTCTTCTTCTTCTTCTTCTTCTTCTTCTTCTTCTTCTTCTTCTTTTAATTAGTTGGTAACTTTGTTTTCCTTTAACAAAGAATATTGTTGGTGTGGTTCTTCGATGTAGTCCCTCATGTTTTATGAACAAAGAAAAGAAGAAGAAAAAGACGACGATTTTTGCTTTCATCAGTTCATGTTCATATACCATGAGAAGTACCCCCTTTTAAACAATGACAATTAGCTGTTAATCAGGTACAAAACAAAATACTGAAAAATTCTTCCTTGTCCCAAAAGTGAAAAAGAAAGGAAACTCTATGTGAAAACATTCCTAAGCAGAGATGAGATGGTACATTTCAACTGTTTAGATTTTCTAGAACGCGCCCCACGTGCCTAAGTACTCTCTCTCTTTAACACCGATTGGGCCATGGGGCCGCCGATTGGCACCCCACCGACACAACTAACCAAATGGTATCCTCTAATGAGGTGATCCTGATGCATTCTATAGAATCGTATGCTACTACTCTCACTGATTCTCTGATTTCATCTGTGACCCCAAATCGCATTGAACCCGATTTGATTAAAGCTCATAAGACAACTCATAATGTCAAGGCGGTAGTTATATTCAAAGCAAAGGATTTCTATGGAATGATGGCAAACCATTGTAGAAGAACTATCGTGGGTAGATTTCTCAAGCACAGACCACAAATTGACTATCTTAGGTCAAAATTCAAGGAGAAATTTCTAATGAAAGGCGCGGCAAAAATAGGTGTGTTTGACAATTTCAATGTTTTTCTAAACTTTACCAATGAAGATGACTGGAAACAAAAAAAAAGAATCTATTCGAGGGAGAATTTCATTCCATATAAAAGACTGATTGAGGTAGATGGTCATCAAATATGGCTCCAAAAATGGACACCGAATTTTTTAGCCAGAAGAAGATCTTCCAATAGTGCCAATTTGGATTCTGATGCCAGGATTACCTTTTCATTTAAATAATTGACATTATGTTAGGCAGATTGCTAGTGAAATAGGAACCCCTTTGGAAATAGATGCTGCAACTAAGGAGATGACTAGACTTAGTATGGCAAAAGTAAGGGTGGAAGTTGATTTACTTACACATTTGGTGAAGAGTGTTTGGATTGGGATTGAGGATGACAATACTCCATTGAAGGCATTTGAACAAAAGATTGAATATGAGAATAGCCCAAAATACTACAAGCATTGCAGGAAATTGGGGCATAATATAGCTGAATGGCGAGTTCTAGAAAAGAAAAAGTTGGAGGAAAAAAAGGATGAAGAGGACAAGAATTATGCTAACAATATGGAGAATCAAAGGAAGGACCAGAACACAAAGAAAGCTGAACACGATGGAAATGCTGGTCCTCAAGAACAAAAAGAGAAATCCATTGACAAACAACAAGTTGAAAGAGGAAGGGAGGCACAAATTGACAAAAATAAGCAGCATAGAATGCCTAGAGGGAAGAGTAAACCTCTCAAAACTGCCTTTCAACCTACAGGTGCCATACTTGGGGTTAATAAACCAATGCCTGAGAATGTGCAACATAAAAAAGGTATTCGCAATTCTGAGAAGCATGATGAGAACAGAAAGAAGAAACAAAGGGAGAGTCTTGAAAGTGATAAAGAGGAACAAGGAAAAGACAAGGGCTATGATGTGAATAACGAAGATCAGGCCAATTCCATTGCCAAAAATCCCAATAATGTTGACAATACTAAGAAAGACAAGACACCAGGAGGGAATAAGAGACAAGAAAATGCCAATCCTGAAATCAGAATATGATAAATGATCCAAGTGAGTTGGAAGTGGTTCTGTATGAAGATGGTTGCGAAGCTGCTGGAAGTAAGAAAGCTAAAAGAAATTCTAGCAAAAAAGCTAGAAAAGAAGAGCAATCAAGAAAAGAAAAAGAAAAGAAAAGGCAAGAAAGCATTATTACCCAGAATAGCTTTGATGAACTGCTTCAGGAAGAGACCAATCAAAAGGATAAATCAGGTCAAGATGCTGAGAAACAAAAATCAAACAAAGTGGGGATCACAAAATGAAGATGAATGGGCTGATGTATCATCTCCTGAAGAGGAAAACACTTTAGATGAGTCAGAAGAGGATGAATATGAAGAAAGTGAGGAGGAGGAGAGAACTGGTATAGGTACATCTGGAAAAAATGATTAATCCAACATAAAGATGGGTATACAAGAAAGTGAAGCAACCAAGAATTTGACAGGAAACAAAGATGAAACACATATCAAAATGAATCCTGTTTCAAGAAATCAAAAGAAGAATCTTACAAAACCTAGCAAAAATCCCCTTAATGATTAAGTGTCTCAATTGGAATATTTGGGGGATGAAATCTCAGGTTGCTACTGAGAGTTGAAGTATTTAATAAAAGAGCACAAGATTTCATTTGTTGCTCTACAAGAACCTTTTATAAATGAATCAAAAATTGAGTCTTACAAACAAACTCTAGGAATGCAAGGACCTTTTCCTAGTGTTAACAATAAGATATGGATTTTTTGGGGAAAAGATATTTATTGCTCAGTATATTGTGCAGAAGATCAGATGGTCACTTGCAGAATAGTCTTGAATACTTCTCAGCAGGTTTTTAGCTATGTTGTGTATGCTAAATCCAGATAAATTGGAAAGGAGGATTAATGGAGATATATGAGAGTGATTGCTTCTACTATAGATGATCCATGGGCAGTTTGTGGTGATTTCAACTATATTCTTTCTGTTGAAGAAAAACTAGGAGGCAAACCTCATAGTCTGAAGAAAAGCATCCCTTTTATAGAATGTTTGCAGGATTATGGTTTGAAAGGATAATGGGTTTTCTGGTTGTGCTTTTACTTGGTCAAATGAAAGAATGGAAGAGGAGGTGATTTTGAAGAGATTGGATAGAATGATCAGTAATGAAAAATGGTCAGAATGTTTTGACACCTAAGATATCATCAACTACCAAGAGTAAGCCTCAGATCACTGTCCTCTCTAGATCACCTGCAAGACTAATCAACAGAATGATGTGAAATACTTCATATTTCTGAACTTTTGGACTGAAATTGATGGTTATCAAGATGTAGTTAAGGCTCATTGGTTCTCTCATTCTAAGGGGAACTTTTTCTGGAAAGTACAACAGAATCTTAAAAATACCAGCAAAGCTTTAGGTGAATGGTTCAAAACAAAAGTGGGGAATATCTTTGATAGAGTGCAACAACTAGAGGAGGAAGTGAAAAAGGCTGAGGAGAAATATATGGAAACACTAGACCAAAATGACAGGATGCTTATGAACGAAACAAAAGAAGAACTTATTATACAACATAAGCATGTAGACAGTTTTTGGAGGCAAAAGGTAAATTTGAAATGGAGCTTGGAAGGGAATGAAAACACTAAATTCTTCCATTCAGTGGTAAAGGGACGAAGGAAGTATCTACATATCAACAAAATTTGTGACAATGGTGCATGGATAGAGGGTGAAGAAGAGATTGGCAATGTTGTAGCTCAGTTTTATCAGAACCTCCTCACAACAGGACAACAATATTGATCTTGATATCCTTAAATATGTTCCTAAATGCATTAGTTCCATAGATAAAAAATTTATTTCAAAAGATCCTTCTGTTGAGGAGGTGAAAAAAGCAGTTTTTGACATAAATTCAAACAGTGCTGCTGGACCTGATGGATTTAGTGGTCTGTTTTTTCAAAAATCTTGGGATTTAGTTGGACCTGATATTTTAAACTTAGTTAGGAATGTTTTCAATGGCAAACAGCTTCCTAGATATTTCACTAACACTTGTTCGATTTTACTTTCCAAAATTGATTCTTCACAAATTTTTTTAGATTTTAGGCCTATAAGCCTCAATAATGTGACTCAGAAAATCATTTCAAAAGTGATGTCTGATAGGCTAGCTAGTATTATTCCCAAAATTATTTCTACAAACCAAAGTGGATTTGTGGAAGGTAGATCAATTGGGAAAAGTATTTTATTAGCCCAAGAGATCATTCATGAAATTAAGCAAGATAACAATGAGGGTAATGTGGTTTTCAAATTGATATGAACAAGGCTTATGATAGATTGTCTTGGTACTTTTTGTGTTCTGTAATGAGAAAAAATGGATTTGAGGAAAAATGGATTTTTATAATATGGAATCTTCTTTCAAATAATTGGCATAGTGTAGTTATAAATGGTAAGAGGTATGGATTTTTTAAATCACAAAGGGGAGTAAAGCAAGGAGATCCTATATCTCCAACTTTATTCATTATTACTGCCGAAACTCTGTCATGTATGCTGAATGATCTATATAACAATCTTAGGTTCAGAGGTTTCACTATGCAAGCTAATGGACCTAAGATCAATCATTTAGCATATGCTGATGATTAAATCATTTTTTGTGCAGGAAAATCCAAAACTCTGAATTTGGTTATGAAGGTTCTGGAGGATTATTGGACAGAAAATCAATAGAGGCAATTGAGTTGTTTTCTAATGGACAAGAATATCTCTGAAAACAGAATCAACATTGTCTCAAATATTCTGCAGGTTCAAAAACAGGAATTTACCATCACCTACTTGGGATGTCCATTAGTCAAAGGTAGGAAATTGATTCAATAATTTCCTGATCTGGCAACTAAGATTCTTAAAAAGGTAAATTCTTGGAATTATGGTAGACTATCCACTGGTGGGAAGATTATTTTGATCAAACATGTTCTTTTTGCTATGCTATATGTCAACCTCCTAAAACTATTTTCAAACAAATGGAGCAAATTTTTTTGCTAACTTTTTATGGGGTAATAATGAAGGCAAGCAAAAATACCACTGGGCAAAGTGGCCCAGTCTATGCTTGCCTACTTTGGAAGGAGGTGTTGGAATAAGATCTTTGAATGATATATCTGATTCTTTTGCAGTTAAGTTATGATGGCAACTTAGAACCAAGGAATCTTTGTGGTCTGAGTTTTTGAAAGCCAAATATGCTAGAAGAATCCACCCTGTTACTAGAAAGTGGAGTTATGTGTAATCTCATAATTGGAGAAGGATGATGAAAATCAAAGAGAAGATAGATCTTTTAATATTATGGAGAGTTAATAAAGGCAATGCTAGTTTTTGGTGGGATAACTGGTCTGGTTTAGGTGAATTGGCTCAGTTTAGTACTGCTAATACCTCAATTAGGGGCAGTGTATTAGAATATAATGATGAAGGGGTGTGGAATGTTCAAAAGCTTAAGCAAAAGCTTCCTGATAATGTGGTGAACCACATCCAGAGAATTACAATTAACTCTTCTGGTTTTAGTGATAAACCTGTTTGGACAGTTACTTAAGATGGGAGATTTAGTTGTAAATCAGAATGGAACATTATCATAACGGCTCAGAATCCTTCTTTAGTCAACAAGATGATGTGGCACAAAAAGTCCCCTTTCAAAGTTTCATTCTTTCTGTGGAAAGTTTTCAAGAATAAGGTGGTTGTTGATCTAAACTTAAGGGGATTCAAAGTACACTTACCTTCTATTTGTTCTTGCTGTACTAATCACGATGAGGAAGATGTGGAGCATCTGTTTCATAAGAGCAGTATCAGTCAAGAAATATGAAAGCATTTTAAACAGTGCTTTAGGATTTATCAGGTTTTTAATAGTCTGAGACATCTAGTGATCACTTGGTGGCTTACTAAAGGCAAAAATCCCATTAAAAACATGGCTCTACAAATTCTGCCAGGAATCATCATCTGGAAGATATGGAAAGATAGATGTAAAGCAAGCTTTGAAGACCAGAAAATGTCCATTCAGAGAATTAAAATAAGGATTTAATTATCAGCAAGTGGTCATGGTGATACATGAACAGTTCCCCAGTATCAATCCTTTTATGCATTGGTCTCAGTTTATTCAAATCATGGAAGAGGCTAAATATTACTTTAAATCATTTCCTGTTAAATGGTTATTTCCTATGAAAGATTGGGTGAAATTGAATACTAATGGTTGTTCTAAAGGGAATCCTGAAAACAGTGGAGGAGGTGGAGTGTTAAGAGATCATAGAGGTTATCTGATTGCAGCTTTTGGTGTAAACATTGGAATTACTACAAACAATGTTGCCAAAGCACAAGAAATGGAAATTGGAATTGAATGCTGTGTGCTGAATGGTTATAAGTTGTTGGAGTTAGAAAGTGATTCAAAAATGCTAGTGGATTGGATCATGAATAGCAGTAATCCACCTTGGAACATTATGGATATCATTTTGAGAATCAAGAGTTTACTAGATCAAGCAGAGAGATGGAGCATGGTGCATTGTCTCAGAGAGGGTAATAGAGTGGCTGATTGTTTATCCAACCGGGGCCTCGAATGCAATGCTATTACATGGATAAATGAATTTCAACTATTGTCACAGGAGGTTAGAGGAGAGATGAATATGGATAGACTACAACTTCCTACATTCCAGAATAATATCAATAAGAAATCTTGTAACATAGACAGGAAGTTAGAGAGAAATTATTCTTTTGATGTTCCTTGAGTACATACTTTGTATAGATGAAGAGTTACAACTCTTCTAGTGTACAACATTTTTGTAAGCTAATCTGAAATCCTACCATGAAGCTAGTATGTGATCTGTCCATACAAGGTAGGTGCAGGGAGTTAGATTTCCTCTGACATGTACTTTAAATGAAGTATGAAAAAAATAGCTACTTGTTTAGAGGGGTTGATTGATTTGAAAAAGAAAAAAAAAAAACAGCTTCATTCTCTCCTTTGTGTCGTCAAAGCTTTGCTAGATATTAATTAAGCCTATAAGAATTGTTTTGTTATTATTGTTTAGCTTAATTCCAAGATTCTCCTATTTGAAGAAGTTATTTACACCTCTAGTACGGTACTTATTAATACTTTTCACAGTGGTTTCACCAGTTAGGTTATAACAGTTACTTTATATAGTACTCCTATAGGATTTATAATTCATACGTTTATGTAAAGAGGATGTTTTTTTCTTCTATCTTATATTTAGTGATGTTAGATTGATGCCCGTCTTGACCTTTGCTTTTTATTGTGCTTCAAGTCCTTATTCTAACTAGATTACATGCAGTTCTTCCTCGAATTTTAATTATTCAGTCTTTATTCTGATTGCGTAAAAACAAATTAGTTTATATATACTGAACTAATGAACTTGAAGTAAAATTTACTACATGTAACAGTTACTAATTATATTGTGCTTCAAGTTCAACTTGCTACATGTATAATTGTCATATTTAGCAAATTTTGCTTGCCTCTGACATATATGTCAGTGGTTATAATTGTCAAGAGAAGATTGATGTCTGTTTGTCTTTTGGGTTGGTAAACTACAAAGCGATGCAAGATACCCTCAAAATCAATTTTTAAATGATGAATTGCCAAATTGGTTTAAAGAAAGACCAGAAAATAGAAAGAAAATCAGACGTCAACGCTATTTAGAAAGAATACTATATATCCCTCCTATAGATACATCTGAACACATCTTATTCCTTTTTCTTGTTTCGTATTCGACTTAGGTTTGACCACAAAATGTTGTCGATTAATGAGTAATCAATGGTCAGTGCAACATCCAATTTTAGGATTCTCTTCACTCTCAATCTCTGGAGTGATCAACAGTACGTAGTTAAATATATGGTTGAAAGAGACAGGAAATGACTTTTGGATGAAAAGACAACGAAATTCTGAACCAAAAAAAAAAAAAAAAGACATGTCTATTCTATTATTTTGGAATTATCGCTACGACAGAATGGGAACAATGACATTTACATGTTTTACTTTGACCCTTTCTCAGTCTCACATGCTGTTGAATATTCTTCCATAATAAGACAGAGAAATTAAGGTTATTGTGTTGAACTTGGCTTGGTGGCCTTAATAGTACTAGCATACAATATATGCATACTTAATTTTAACAAATCTATATATGCATACTTAATTTTAACAAATCAATCTCAAACTCTGAGACGTATGCATATGAATAACGAAGGCTTAATATATCAATAGCCCCTTAAATTGGTCAGTAAATTTCATTTACACATTTGAATTATAATCTATTCCAATTGAACGCCTGAACACATGATAAAATATTCTTATTAGACACTTTCGACTCATATATTGAAGATATTTTTGTCCATGTTCTCAAACGTCAATTACGTAGATAATCTAATCACATAAAATATGTCTCATTTTTTAATTATATACATCAACATCAATTGGAACTGGTCTAAGGACTTATGGATTGAGGCTAACGCATATGGGAATATTATAAGTGGTTAACTTATCTACGTAATGAGCGTTCGAGAACACGAGCAAAAGCTTTTCAAAAGTTTTGAGTTGGAAGTGTCTAATAAGACACTTTATCATGTGCTCAATTGAAACATGTCATAATATAAATGTCTAAATAAAATTTAATAAGAACAGTAAATTTAAGGGGTGTTGATATATTCAGCCAATAAGAAACTAATCATCCCGAGGTGATCATGGGAGATTAATGTCTCATGCGACTAACATGGTATTTTTGCCCATACATGCTTTGCCTCTTGGATTAATTTCATGTCTAGTGCTCTCCCGAAATTTCTCATGCATAATTACATCTTGTATTGTTCTCCATGTACGTCTCCAAGCATTTTTTAAAGGATTTCCGGTTAACATTTCACTATAAATATTATAGGTAGGTCGTCACGTCTTACGCTTTCACCTTTTAAAATATAATAATTAATATTAGTGCAAATTATGCAATGTAAAGTCAACATGGAAGGAGCAAAGTTGGAACCATAAATCTGTTTCAACTGCATGAACATAGTAAAGCTAATCATTTACCCTTGCTTTTGTGTATTCAGCACGTTTCTAAATTAACTGATCACCTATCAATTGGTATTTAAAAAAAGTATTAGAACTTTGATTCGTCGTACCTCGTCATTTGGTTGAGTCAAAATTAAGGAAAAATTGAAGAAGAAAAAAAGGGCTCTATTTGCGTTGTTTCTTCTTCTATTCATAGTAAAAAGGTAAAAGTAGTACTAAATTGTTTCTTCTCCTATCCGTAGTAAAAAGGTAAAAGTAGTACTAAAAGTCTTCTTAATTAAACTTTTCCTAAGCTAGCCTTCTAATCAAATATAGCACTATTTAAAAGAATCTCTAGTTTCTCCAAGCAAGCCGCCTTGACCTTTGAATTATTTGTACTTTTGCATTCCCTGGATGTAACCACCAATATATACTGGCGGTTGAATTCATTAAAGGAAATTTGCTGTGAAATTTGCATTAAACAAAACTCCTGCATCGTAATAAGAGCATAAATTTAGTGGGGCGTATAAGAGCGAGTTCAAGATTTAAAATGTTAACGTGCCTTCTAAGTTGAAACCCAAGGGTACAAAACACGAGGACCAAAAGTTTGAGGGGATCTAGAAGGGTTGGGCCAAGCCCATTACTTAAGAACTGTTAAGAGAATTCACTGTGAAATTAGTCAAATCCTCTACTATTAAAATAGAAGGAAAAAGTTAGGAGTCATATAAGAGCAAATCGTTTGATTGCTGATTAGAGTTAATGTTAGTAATATGTTAATTTGATACTCCTAATGAAAGTTATTTAATTACATTTCGTTGAGTCTTTCTCTGCATGGTATAGTTAGTACTGCACTTGATTAGCAAGCAAACCTCACTTCTCCTCAATCTCCACTGACCTGTCACCAGTGGTGGAGCCAGGATTTTCATTCATGGGGTTCAAAAAATATGAAGAAGTAAATACATGAAGAATCCAAGAGAGTTCAACAACTACTATATATACATAAAAAAATAATTTTAATCTTGTATATACACTGTAATTTTTCGACGATGACCCCCTGGAACCTACCTAACTCCGCCCCTGCCTGTCACCATCACAGCTTCTTCCTTTTTTTGTTCTCTCTGTTTTCCCCCAAAAAACAACTCCTATGCTTAAGGGCGGCTAATCGATTAAAAAAAAAATCATTCATGTCAATGTTAAATCGTTACATTTATTTTATTGAAAGCCAACACACAAGAACCAGCTAACTAGCTCCGACTAAGTGATTTTTAACACATAGAAGCATTATTTATGCTCCGTAAAGATTAGTTATTGCTGAGTTTGATCAAAGATATGTAGTGGAAATATTGACTGCAATTTTTCACCACAGGAATCTTGTTTTCCCGGAGAAGTACTCACCGTTCTAGAAGTGCACATTAATGTAGTATGAAAAACATCACTCTTTTGAACATTTATTAATGTTTTGTGTTTGTTAGAGTTTCTAGAGAATTTGGAGAAATAATTAAGCAGAAAAAGACAGGATGATAAGCGTAGAAAGAAGGTGGTGGGTGAAGACCACATAACCCAAAATGAGAGTGTGAGAAGTCCCACAACTAAATAACTTAGCTTTCAACTAAGTGCACCACTAAGCTTTTTGTAGCATGGGTATCTGAATATAATAATAGATATATTTTAAGAATTATACATACATTATACGGAATTTAATCGGGTGATCATGAGTTCACGTGACTCTTTTTAACACATAAATTCGCCACTGCCTCTAATCAGGAATTAGTGTTAGAATCAGATACGACTAGTCCAATTATTTTGTAAGCTGATACTTTTATCAATCTGTATGAGAGCACTAAGCGTGTTTAAGTAACTTTTTTTGTTTTAGTAATAGTCTAGAACAGAGTAAGGCTATCCCTGTTACACTTTGTAATGGACTATACTTGTCCAACCTGATATAATCGCGATTGTTGATGGATCCATTTGGGTGTTAATTTTGAAATTATCCCATATATTAAAAGAAGTAGTCAATGAAATATTAATTAATTAAGTTAATTCCTTCGATGATTATCCAAATTATGAAATGTCGTACCTCGTCATTTGGTTGAGTCAAAATTAAGGAAAAATTGAAGAAGAAAAAAGAGGCTCTATTTGCGTTGTTTGTTCTGCTATTCATGCTGAAAAGGTTAAAGTAAATAGAAAAAAGTCTTCTTATTTAAACTTTTTCCTAAGCCTTCTAAGTTCTAATCAGACATAGCATTATAAAAACAAGGCCAAACCTATCGACAAACATATGTAGTCGTCCACTTCTTTCACTTGAGCACCTAAAGTGACCCTTGTTCCATTTAGACATACGTGGATTAAGTGGCCAATTAAATTGTGCCAGCTCATTTAAATTGTGCCAATTCAATTTAATTGTAAATTCACTAATTTGTAAATTCACTAATTTGTAAATTCGTGGAGTTTTGACCATTAAAAATTGGGGCTTTTGGGCTGGTTGGATGTGCAATGAGGTGGCGCCCCCTTTGGTGTTGGTTTAGCTCCGATAACGGTGCAAAAAGTGTCTAAGTGGAATAGGAATGACCCACCTGAAGTGTCTAAATGGAACAAAGGTAACTTTAGGTGCTCAAGTGAAAGAAGTGAACGATCACAGGTGTCTGTCGATGGATTTGGCCAAAAAACAATCTCTAATTTCTCCAAGCAAGCCGTCGTAATCTTTGAATTATTTGCACTTTTGCATTCTTTGGAGGTAACAACCTATAGATCTTGGCAGTTGAAGTCAATAAGAAAATTTACTGTGAAACTCAGGATTAGACAAATCCTGCATCATAATAAGAGCGACAAGTTAGGGGCATGTAAGAATGAGTTCAAGATTCAACTGTTAACATGCCTTTTAGGTTGAAACCCAGGGGTACAAAAACGTAAGGATCAAAAGCTTGAGGTGATCTAGAAGGGCCAAGCGAATAATATCTTGACAGTTGGACCTGGGCCATTATAGGGACCTCCCATAATACGGTGATAATGCAAACTTTAATGAGGACATTGAGTTCCTGGAGGAAGGGGGCGAGTTAGAAGTCAACTTTCGAGACGTCTTTTGAGTTAACATCCAAGAGAGTATATTGATAGTTAGGCCTAGGCCCTTACAAGTAAGGGTGTGCAAAAGCCGATTTAACCGATAAACCAAACTGGAAAAAAATGTTATTGGTTCATTGATATCGGGTTATTGGGTTAATGGTTTTTAAACGATTTTGTAATTTTTCTTATTAGACTATCAGTTCGGTTTCCGGTTTTTAAATTTTAGTTAATGGTTAAACCAATAACAAAATAAGGTCATATTAAAATTACATTTTTACTCTAATTAAATAAAAGAGAGTGTGAGAAGTCCAACAACTAAATAACTTAGCTTTCAACTAAGTGCACCACTAAGCTTTTTGTAGCATGGGTACCTGAATATAATAGTAGATATATTTTAAGAATTATACATACATTATACGGAATTTAATCGGGTGATCATGAGTTCACGTGACTCTTTTTAACACATAAATTCGCCACTGCCTCTAATCAGGAATTAGTGTTAGAATCAGATACGACTAGTCCAATTATTTTGTAAGCTGATACTTTTGTCAATCTGTATGAGAGCACTAAGCGTGTTTAAGTAACTTTTTTTGTTTTAGTAATAGTCTAGAACAGAGTAAGGCTATCCCTGTTACACTTTGTAATGGACTATACTTGTCCAACCTGATATAATCGCGATTGTTGATGGATCCATTTGGGTGTTAATTTTGAAATTATCCCATATATTAAAAGAGGTAGTCAATGAAATATTAATTAATTAAGTTAATTCCTTCTATGATTATCCAAATTATGAAATGTCGTACCTCGTCATTTGGTTGAGTCAAAATTAAGGAAAAATTGAAGAAGAAAAAAGAGGCTCTATTTGCGTTGTTTGTTCTGCTGTTCATGCTGAAAAGGTCAAAGTAAATAGTAAAAAGTCTTCTTATTTAAACTTTTTCCTACGCCTTCTAAGTTCTAATCAGACATAGCATTATAAAAAACAAAGGCCAAACCTATCCACAAATATCTGTAGTCGTTCACTTCTTTCACTTGAGCACCTAAAGTGACCCTTGTTCCATTTAGACACTTCAAGTGGGTCATTCTTATTCCACTTACACACTTTTTGCACCGTTATCGGAGCAAAACCAACACCAGTCGTCTCCTACGTGGATTAAGTGGCCAATTAAATTGTGCCAACTCATTTAAATTGTGTCAACTCAATTAAATTGTGCAAACTCATTTTAATTGTAAATTCACTAATTTGTAAATTCGTGAAGTTTTGACCATTAAAAATTGGGGCTTTTGGGCTGGTTGGATGTGCAATGAGGTGGCGCCCCCTTTGGTGTTGGTTTAGCTCCGATAACGGTGCAAAAAGTGTCTAGGTGGAATAGGAATGATCCACCTGAAGTGTTTAAATGGAACAAATGTCACTTTAGGTGCTCAAGTGAAAGAAGTGGACGACCACATATGTTTGTCGATGGGTTTGGCCAAAGAACAATCTCTAATTTCTCCAAGCAAGCCGCCTTAATCTTTGAATTATTTGCACTTTTGCATTCTTTGGAGGTAACAACCTATAGATCTTGGCAGTTGAAGTCAATAAGAAAATTTACTGTGAAACTCGGATTAGACAAATCCTGCATCATAATAAGAGCGACAAGTTAGGGGCATGTAAGAATGAGTTCAAGATTCAACTGTTAACATGCCTTTTAGGTTGAAACCCAGGGGTACAAAAACGTAAGGATCAAAAGCTTGAGGTGATCTAGAAGGACCAAGCGAATAATATCTTGACAGTTGGACCTGGGCCATTATAGGGACCTCCCATAGTACAAGTACAGTGATAATGCAAACTTTAATGAGGACATTGAGTTCCTGGAGGAAGGGGGCGAGTTAGAAGTCAACTTTCGCGACGTCTTTTGAGTTAACATCCAAGAGAATATATTGACAGTTAGGCCTAGGCCCTTACAAGTAAGGGTGTGCAAAAGCCGATTTAACCGATAAACCAAACTGGAAAAAAATGTTATTGGTTCATTGGTATCGGGTTATTGGGTGAATGGTTTTTAAACGATTTTGTAATTTTTTTTATTAGACTATCAGTTCGGTTTCCGGTTTTTAGATTTTAGTTAATGGTTAAACCAATAACAAAATAAGGTCATATTAAAATTACATTTTTACTCTAATTAAATAAAAGAGGCTTTAGATAGATACTCTATTCCTAATTTCCTATTTCCTAAATTCTATTTTAAATACAGAGCCTTTTGCAAGTTGCAACATCTTTGAATTTTCTTCCGGCTAGACATTTACGCTAAGGGGCACTGTTTCTGCTTAGTCCCTTGCAAAATATTAGTCTTTTAATTTAATTCAACTGAGCACCTCTTTAATTTACTACATCTTGCATAAGGCATTGTCATATATGGTTTGATCATTCATCTAAATTTCATGCCACATTGACATATAAGACAATATCTTGTGTAGTGAATTAAAGAGAAGCATTTCTTATCGCTTAAACCGAAAAGCAAGCAAACCTCACTTCTTCAGTTCTCCTCAATCTCCACTGACCTGTCACCATCACAGCTTCTTCCTATTTTTGTTCTCTGTGTTTTTCCAAAAAACAATTGCTATGCTTAGGTAGTAGGGGCGGCTAATCGACAAAAAACAATTCATTCATGTCAATGCAAAATCGTCACATTTATTTTATTGAAAACCAACACACAAGAACCAGCGACCTAGCTCCGACAAAGTGATTTTTAACACATAGAAGCATTATTTATGCTCCGTAAAGATTAGTTATTGCTGAGTTTGATCAAAGATATTGTTATGTTGCACAAGCAGTTATCTATCCTACTGTATATCATATTTTCGCCTATAGGATAGACAAGGTTACTCTACTTGTTTCAAGCTAGCGTTTGCGGAATAGTAATAACAAGAAAGTAAGGACACAACAACTTTTACGTGGAAACCAGCCAGCTCACAAAGGGTAAAAAAAACACGACCTACAATTCTGTAGGATTTTCTACAAAATTCCAATACAACTGTGAGTCTTTGCAAATTCAAGTTACAAACTCTGTAACCTATGAACTAAACGCTAATTCCTATCTCGCTAGACTAATGAACTCATTTCAAGTTATTCCAACTTGAAGTTGAATTTGACTAACGTTTATATCTATTGGATATTGCTTCTATGAAAGCTGACTCGATAAACAATCCTAATACACAAATCTAGACTCAAGACTGTAAAACATAAACTCTGTAGAATACGTTCTTCAATCTTCTTCTTTGTATTAGATCACACTTTAGTAATCGGAACTCTTAATTGCTTGCACTGATAGTGTTTGCTCAATCTCTAATTTTCTCTCTATGTGAGTGCGGGAACTTCTTCATGGCGGGACTTGGATATCTGCTTTAGTTTGCATCAAGTTGGCTGAACTCAATCCCTATGTGGTAAGGTCCATTATGAGAGTTAGGGTTGGAGTTGACTTGGGATTCTTGCTTTTAACAAGGCTTTAGTGTCCTTAAAGGAATCTGAAATATCTTGATAATTATGGCAAGAAATCCTACAACTTGTTCACCAAGTCTTTGCCATAAATCACAAATCCTATTCGTAGTAGGACTTTGAGCTGGAACATGTTCTTTGACCTTATTCATTCACCTCTGATCGTCTTATTGTCTGAGATGGGACATGTTCATAGACCTGTTTCATTCGCCCTTGTCTTGCATCTCCTGGTTCATTCACTTCACCTTGCATCTGTCTCTGAGATAGAACACATCTGCAAACCTAGTTCATCCACTTGGTTCAGTCACTTTTTCCATCATTTTTCTGTGTTTAGTTCATTCGCTTTATCTCAAGCATCTTTCTCTATACCTGGTTTACTCGCCTGGTTCATTTGTCAATCATCAAAACTACACGTGCTTATGCCAACAAATATGTAGTGGATTGGGCTGCAATTTTTCACCGCCAGAATCTTGTTCTCCCGGTGAAGGCTTACAGAGAATGACTGTTATACACCCATAAAACATTTGATATTTAAATAATAGTTGGCTGTTATAGGCAAAAAAGATGAATAAATTTTTTTTTTTTAATCTTATAAAAAATAACAAAATTATTTAAATTTTAAATCTCAAAGATATGCATACTTCACTAACTTAACATTAAAGAAAGTCAATACAATTTCAATAATTCATCACTGAATGTATAAAGTTTTAAGATCTAAGACACACATTTTAAATCTATTTGAAAATTACAGTCTTTCAAGATTGATGAAAGAAATTGATAATTGTAGCTTGTTTCCAATTTATTAGTGGTGATATAACGCTTGTTTTTTGGTTTGAAAATATTTTATAAATAAAAATAGAAGACAATGATAATTTTAGATTAGAAATAAATATGTATTTATATGTAATATTTTGTCATGAATATAGTGTATTAAAGTATCAAATTAAATATTTGGTCAAAATCTTTACACTTATTATTGATAATTATAGATATTCTATTTTTATAAAGATGATTAATTATTATATTAGCAAAAAGAAAAAGCTATTATATAGGGGATAATTTTACAAAGACCTTTTTTTTTTTAAATTATTATTTAATCCAATCACCCAGGATATGGTTCCTGAGGTGTTGGGGGGGGGGGGGGGGGGGGTATGGCATTGGCCCCTAGCTTGTATATTAATCAACAAAATGAAGTTACACTTAGAGGGGGACATAGACCAAAACCTCCAAAGGATAAAACTCAAAGCATACACAATCCGAAGTACTGGTTGCTTAGAGTTTGGGGCACCAAAAAAGGGGGACAGAGCACAGCGCCCTGTCTTCCTAGCTCACTCAAGGGGGTTCAAAGTGCCACCCTGAGTGTTTCTTGGGTCTAATCCTGAAAGAGGGGACTTGAATTTTTTCCATCCTCAAGGTCCCTCTTATGTCAGGTGGTAGTTCATCCCCCATCAGGAAAATCTTCTGTACGCTTAGTCTTGTGGCATGCTTGGATAGTAAGTCTGCTGACTCATTTCCTTCTCTGTATGTATGCTTTACATTGAAGTGATATTGTTGCATTTTTCCTAATGGTTGCAATGTCTTTTTGAAATTTCCATGGGATCTTGTATGTACCTAGAATCATATTCACAACAAGCAAAGAGGCTAGCTCAAGAGTTAGTGTAGTAAAATTATGATCACAACACCATATGACCTTGAAGGGCAGCTTGAATTTCTGAGATGTTGTTGGAAACTGCTTGAATAGGAGAGGAAAATGCCATTATCATATGACCATGGTGGTTTCTAAGAATGCCACCTACCCCTGCTCCATTTCCATTAGCCATGTAACTTACATCAGTATTGATCTTCCAAGAGTTATGATCGGGTTCAAGCCAGAGAACCATCTTGCTAAATATAGGAGTTTTGTAGTGTTCCACCACATTGCACACTTTAAACCAGTCCCATTTCCAGCTCAAGTTGCTGAACCTCTGGCCAATAGTAATCTTGACGTGGAATAAAATTTGCTGGTGCATTCTGTAAAAGGAGATGGATTTGTGTCCATATTTCTTCTTACATCTTTCCTTCTAGATTTCCCATAGAACAATGAGAGGAGTGACTTGGAGGAGAAGTTTATGTGCACCATTTTTAGCTTTGTAGGACCACCAAGTGTTGAGGAGATGCATAATACTTCTGTTGTTGACGTTGATTCCCAGAGGAGTAGCAAAGAATTGCCAAGTTTTGGTGGCAAGATCACTAGTGATAAAGAGGTGGCTAATGGTTTCCTGAGTGGAAACACTACAACAGCAATTAGATTGAAGATTTGGGTTGAACCTTTGAACAATATTATCTATGGGAAGTTTCCTTTTCATGACTCTCCAGCAGTTGAAAGAAATTTTGAAGGGAAGGTGATTGATCCATATTTTGTTCAAAAAAGGAGTAGGATCTCTTTTTCCCTAAAGGTGTTGTATGCAGAAGAGCAAGAGAAGTTTCCCTGTAGATTTGGGCTCCATATAGGGAGATCTTTTTTGTAAGAGGGACCAATGTCCACAAGGGAAATTTCCTGAGCAAGAGCTGGATTGACAGTAAGATGCAGCAAGTTCAGATCCCAAATTCGGTCTTGAAAAAATTACTTTATTGGTGTGTTTCCAGGTTTGGAATTGAGCTCAATCTGTGAATGTATAGGTCCCGTAGGAGTCCACTTATCCCACAAGAAGAGGATTTTACATTCAAAGATTTTCCAAGAGATGTAAGGCTTCATTATAGCTCAAGTTTTCATGAGATTTCTCCAGGAACTAGAGTCTTTAGGAACTGGGACTTTTGATATGGGGTTTGATCTAGGGCAGTATTTGGCCTTGAGGAATCTGGTCCAAAAGTTATCTTCCACCCTAAATCTCCACCATCTTTTAGCAGCGAATGAAAAACAAATGTATTGCAATTTCCTAAACCCCACTCCTCCTTCCTCGTAAGGAAAACTTAAGTTATCCTAGGAGCTCCAGTGGTAGTTATTTTTCCGCTCTTCCCCCCCCCAAAAAAAAAGTTTGAAAAGTACATTTCAATATGTTCAATGACAGTTTTGTGAGGGGACAGGGCAGCAAATAGATGAAAGGTTTGGGATTGGAGAATATGCTTGATTATGATAGCTTTACCTCCAAAAGATAAGAATTTGCCTTGCCAGGCACCAACTTTGTTCTACACTTTGGATGTGAGCTCATTGAAATAAGAAGCTCTCTTGTAGCCAATGAAAATTGGACAGCTTAGATAGGTGAAAGGGAACTCTTTCTGGGAGTAACCTATCCTGAATTCTGCTGTTGTGCCTTATAGAGGTGGAATTGTGGGACAAAAAGAAGCTCTTATCAATGTTAACTTCTTGTCCTGAAGCTTGCTGATATTTCTTAAGAACTTTCATGATGAGCTTGATTGATTTATTCTCCCCAGATTAGAACAGAACTATGTCATCAACATAGCTAAGATGGTTAATTTGAGGGCCTCTAGAGTTCATGTAGAAACCTTTGAAATTATCATTGTCATATAGCTTATTAAGACCTCTAGAGAGAGCCTCAGCAGCTAAGATAAAAAGTGAAGGTGACAAAAGGTCACCTTGTTTAAGACCTCTTGTGGATTTGAAGAAACCAAACTTGGTGCCATTAATCAGAATAAAGTACCAATTATTAGCAAGCAACCTGTAGATGTAGTCAACAAAGAATTCAGAGAAGTTAATCTTCCTTAGAACAGCCATGAGGGAGCTCCATGACAGCTTGTCATAAGATTTAGACATATCTATCTTCATGACAATATTTCCTTTGGGGTTGTTTTTTCCAATGCCATGAACAATTTCTTGGGCCAAAAAGATGTTTTCAATGATCAATCTTCCCTTCACAAAGCCTGACTGGTTGTCAGAGATGAGGTTTGGAAGAACAAGGGATAGCCTAGAGGAAATAATTTTTGAGATGATCTTATTTGTGACATTACAAAGACTAATGGGCCTTAATTGGGATAAAGATGTGGGGGATGGTACCTTAGGAATAAGGACAAGGTTGGTATGAGTGAAGTATTTGGTGAGGCTGGTTCCAGCGAAGAAGTCTTGGACAAAGTTGCATACATCACTCTTAATGATCATCCATGAAGCTTGAAAGAAGTATCCATTGAATCCATCTGGACCCGCAGCACTATTGGAATCAATGGAGAAGACTGCATCTTTAATTTCCACCTCATCAGGCATTCTTGTCAAGGACCTGTTATCCTCCTCAGTAATAAGGGCTTATATGTTGTTAAGAATGGAGGTATGATCTCTACTGAGAGTAGGTTCAGAGCAAAGTTCAGTAAAATGGTCAACTGCTGCACCAGAAATGGTATCCTTAGTTTCCATCCAGTGACTTTGATTTTTTTTTATTCTGTGAATATGAAATCTTCTCCTTTTCTCCCTTATAACACTATGGAATTATTTGGAGTTTGTGTCTCCCTCTTCAGCCCATTTGATGCTAGCTTTCTGCTTTAGGATAGAATCCTTAAGTTTGAGCCATTTGGTATATTCTGCATGTGCTTTGTAAAGAGCCTGCCTGTTGAGATCAGTGTTGTTATTTTCATATCGTTGTTCCAACTGGTCAATATCATGTTCATACTGCTTAACAGCAGCAAAGACATCACCAATAGTTTGTTTGGACCATGTGTTAAGCCCTTTAGTAGTTTCTTTGAGCTTTTGTTGTAAAATCCATAGAGTATTGCCATGAACCTGTGTATTCCATAAGCTGTCAAGAGCTGAGAGATAGTCCTCCTAGTTTGTCCAGAAATTTAGAAACCTAAAGCACTTTATAGGCTCATCATTATCGTTTCTGGTCTGGTAAAGAAGAAGTTTGTGATCAGAACCAGTTTTGGCTTTGTGGACTACTCTGTTAATCTGAAGCCATTCACCCCATTCTTCATTAATAAAAATTCTATCTAGCCTCTTGTAGATTCTGTGCCTTCTTCCTCGGCCATTACACCATGTGAAAATGCCTCCACTATAGCTAATGTCTACCAAATTACAATATGCATGTGATAAAATCAACACTCTCTCTAAGTCTATGAGGAACACCACCTTGTTTCTCATCAGCACTAAATATTGAGTTGAAATCCCCTAGTACTGTCCAGGGGGCATTAATAGAGGAGTGAAGTTTTCTCAACCTCCTCCATAGTCTTTTTCTTTTAGCTTCTGTTGATTTAGCATACAACTCTGTAACATAGAAATTTTTTCCATCAAAGTTCCCTTGCATAGTAAGCTCTTGTCTGCTGTTATTGGCGACTGATAAGTTGAGGCAGTCATTCCAAAAGAACCAAACTTTACTATTCTTGTTGGATGCAGCTTTATCAAAACCCAGGAAGGTTCTGAAGAATTCAATGTGTGAAGAATCTAAGAAAGGCTCTTGCAACACTACTAAGTTAACTTTGTGCAGTCTCACAAGTTTTTCGAGCCTTATACTTGCTCCTTTTGAAACCATTCCCCTGATATTCCAGTTGATGATGTTAATCATTAAAACTGGTTGGGGATTTGTTTAGCACCTTGATCATGTGTGGTATTAGAGGGTTGTGATCACCTCCTTTACATTTTGTTGTTTTGATGTTGATCCCTCTTGGAGATAGATTCTGTTGTTTAATGATTAGATCTCTTTCTTTGGCAACAGGATCTTCTATGTCATCTGAGTCCTTAACATATTCCTCAACCTGATCAGGTAGACCATTGACCATATTTTCCTCTTCACCATCCCCATCACTTAATTCATATTCTTCTGTTGCACTAGCATAGTTTTTTTTTTCTTCGAGTTGTCCAGTATTATCTTCAGGTTTTCCCTCCTCAATGTTTCTACTTTGTATATCACGACCATGTTTGTCAAGAGACTCAGATTCCTCAATAGTTTCTAAGGATCCCAAGTCCACCATCAGTTTGCCAGCAAGTCCCTCTAAGTTAAAATCAGTGATCTTGACAAAAGTATCAAATTCTTTAGAGACTTGGTGGTTGCTGGAGTTGCACTCTTCTTCAGTGTTGTTGGTGTTCTTTTCAAAGGTATTGGGCTGTTGTGAAATATCATTATTGTTTGGGTGACTCTGAGGTACCTCCTTTTTCTTTTGCCCTTTTGTTTCCACATACTGCTTGGGTTTCGGCTTGGTCCAAAGTAAACTTTTCATGTTCATAAGACTAGCCCTTCTGCTTTGTTTCCTTCTTTTGTTTTTCAGGATTTTTCCCTATTTTTCCCGATCCATTTCAGCTGCTGTTTTGGGAGCTTTTCCATAGGTATTGGAGTTGCACATGGGTTTAAATTTTCCAGTAGCTTGAAAGGCCTTGGTGTTATCATTGTAGTTAAGGTTGGCAAAGTTTTTTTCCTTGGTATTGGGAGTGATTTGGGAATAGGTTTTATATTTTCTTTGTAATTGGGGTTGGTAGTGTTTTTTCCTCTGGTATTGGGAGTGATATTGGGAATGGGTTTTGTGTTGATTTTTGGGGTGAGTATGTTACACCTTGGAAATTTCCCGTTAACGTACAGTGATAGACTAACAAAGGGCACAACGTTTACGATGTTTTGATAAGTAAGAAATAGCATTTGATGATTCTAAATGAGATTTCAAAGACATGTGAGGTAGGAGACGGAAGTTGTTAAGGAAAGCAAGGTATATGTTGTGTGTTGGGCAAGATTTACGAGTATCGAATTAATGATGGCTTAATGATGTTTTGGAGAAGAGTTATAATGTCCCTTAGATTTTTAACGAGGTGTTAAACAAGTGTCAAGAAGGTTCCATAAGGATTGGAGCTCAAACGAACGACGGAGATCATTTCAGGGAGATGGGGTTATACGACCGACTTATACGGTCCGTATAACATTATACGGTCCGTATAAGGGTTCGTATAACACCCAGAAGAGATGAAGTTTGCCTGGTGGTGAACCACGACCACTTACACGGGCAGTGCAATGTTATACAGACCGTATAAGTGTTTGTGGAAGTCCCGACGGGCTGAGTTAAGTTCAATTATATAAATGTGATCCCACTTCACTAATTTCATTTCCCATACTTCTTCATCTCTCTCAAGGTTTCTAGAGGGTTCCACACACTTTATCCATAAGAACTCAAGAGAGATTCAAGATCAACTTCATCAAACTAAGAGAGTTAAGTGTAAGAAGCTCACTAGAGTTCATCCAAGACAAGGAATCTAAGTAGAAGTGAAGCTAGGGTTTTAGTGCAAGAGGAGTATCTTCTCTCAAGGCTTATTCTTACACTATCTAAGGTAAGTTTTATGATCATTCCATGTTGTTTAAAGTAAGGAGAGGTTGAAAGACTTGGATTGTAGAAGGATATAGAAAATGGGTCATGAATGTGAGGATAGTGATATTTTGGTTGGTAGTTTGGAATAAGTCATGAATATTGATATGTTGTGATTATAAATATGTTATAAATGCCATTTAGGTCGTGGGATAAGCATTATATGTGAGAAAACGTACTAGTATACTACGACCATGATTATGGATGAATTGAAGTGAAATTGTGGAATGTGGGTAATGTAGATGAATGAAGATTGTTGGTTATAATGTTGTGAATGTTATTACAGACGTTTGGGAATTGATATATAATATGAGGAAAGTTGTATAAACTAAGGGAATGCTGCCCAATTTTCTCTAGCTTTAGTAAGCACGTTCATATAATTGATTAGCTAATGTTAATGCGAATTCTCTTGAAGGTAGAAACGTGAGCATTGAAGGAGAACAATCAAGCGATGGAATTGTTAAACGAAAGAGGTATGTAAGGCTAGTCCCTTCTTTCTAAGGCATGACTCCTATGGCACGAATCCTCCTATCTTTCCATGATTTTCCTACATATCGGAAATTATGAGTCTACGATTATAAAGAGCTTCATACAAGATAAAGAAAAGAGATACGTTACGAGCATGACAATACTGATGATGAATCTAAGTCTAGAAGTCCTAAAGCTCATGATATGACATTTCTACGAAGCTAATGATCCTTATATGATTCCTATGATATTATTTTCCCTACCTCACCATGACTTTCTTACATTCTGAGAACTATGAGTCAATATTGATAAAGAGCTTCTTATGAGATAAAGATGAGAAATATGACATGAATATGATAATAATGATGATAAGTCTAAGCCTAGATATTCTAAAGCAAGGTATGATGTCCATGAAGTTAATGATCCTATTTACGATCCCTTGATGTTGTTCATGGTGTACACTTACCTTAAAATGGTAGTTCTTTCAAGGTGAGATATGATGATTATGATCACTCCATAATGTAATCGGGGGGTTCACGACCTTACGAAATCCCGACATAGCTATAGTTGCCTTCAAGTTCTAATGTATGTTTTAACGCGTACATAACCACAACTAGTGGGCTGCTATGAGTACACCGTGCCTAGAGGGCCGAACATGACCACCACTAGTGCGCGACGTATGATGGTTACCCGGACGCGGGTTAACGATGATGGTATATATACGATATGGTGATGTATGTGCTACGACGATATATGTACTACGATTATATATGTTATATGTATGAAATGCATCCACTCTTAAAGGTTAAGCAGGGTATGTCTTCATCTTATGTCTTCTGATTTCTCTATTACGTTCATTTCATTCATGCCTTACATACTCAGTACAACGTTCGTACTGACGTCCGTTTTCTTTGGACGCTGTTCTCATGCCCACAGGTAAACAGGGAGGAGATCCAGACTCGTAGGAGCTGTTAGCAGGCCTTGAGAGCACTCCATTATTCCGGAGGTGCCATTGCTTATTGTTTTGTGTATACGTATTTTGGGCACGGCGGGGTCCTGTCCCGTCCCTATGTCTAGCATTCTAGTAGAGGCTCTAGATACGTATGTGTGGGTAGTATGGTCTCACAATGTCCTTATTGTATGTATATTATTTTGATAGTCGAAGGGCTTATGTATATAAAGGTAATTATGTTCAAAGTGAAAAATGGTTTTCCTATGATTTGAGTATAAGATTAATGAATGAACGCTTGATGTGTACGATGGGTAATGGTACGAGCGATGCTCGGTGGTTCGCCCCGGGTACCCGTTATGGCCCCTAGTCGGGTCATGACAAAAGTGGTATCAGAGCAGTTCAGTCCTAGGAAGTGTCTACGAGCCGTATCTAGTAGAGTCTTTTTTATGGTGTGTTGCGCGCCACATCTATAAACAGTAGGCTACAAGGCATTTAGGATGGTTACTCTTCTTTCATCTCTAAGATCGTGCGACAGAGCTAAGCCATAAGAAATGAGATTCCTTATACTAACCCCTGATTGCAGCAGAATAACAGTATTGACAGAAGAAAGTGATTGATGACATTGAAAGTTACGGAGGTAAGTCCCTTCGTTGAGGCTACGTTATCAGAATATGTATTTATATGATAATGGATTCGTTGTCATAGAGGTAAGTCGGTGTAAGTACAACATAGGAATTGACTAAAGGTATCTCTTGATGATAAGTTCAGTTATAAGTTTGTGAACTAAACAAATTGAATGAATCAGAACAAAGGTAAGGGACGGTACGAAAGATGTGTGTCGAGTAAGGTAAGAATATTGAGGTATGATTGAAATGTAAAGCTGAAGGATGAACGGGAAAGTAAATAGGAAGGGATAACAGGGCAGATCGCTAAAGGATCAGGTACATCTCGAAGTGTGATATATGAGGTAAGTTTCGACATCTTTGTGCTTTTACTTGAAAGTGGGAGAGTTGTGTGGCTGAGATATGTCGTACATATATATTGGCCCTGTGAGGCATTGTTGGTATTTGATGCGTGCAGGTTTTGGGATAGTAAGAAATATAGAGGAAACTTCATTGAAATTTTCCTAGAATCTAAAGGAGATAAGATATAAGCTTGTAATATGTCCTAACGGGAAAAGATGTTGTGCAAAAAGTAATGGCAGGACGAGATTAAGTTAGGAGTATCGTTAAAAACTACAAGTGATGAGTTAAATACTATTGAATTGATAGTAATGGTAATTATAAGATCGACATTGATACGGTAAAGAGAAATGCTAGAGTAAATTAGGGAGAGTGGTAGTGCTAAAACACGGCATAGGAGAGGAATGGTAACTCTAATAGAGTACGATACTAGAGTATTGATTGGATGGATAAGCACGAGTAAGATACGATAAGTCTATTAGCAAAATAAAGTAACAGCATGACTGAGGCAGGGGTATGAAATACGAAGGGGTATAACGAATGTGAATCCATTGGTAAAACAACTTATATGGTAAGTGTAATAGGGCTGATTAGAAAGAGTAACAGGTTGAGTATGCTTACTTCGCAAGGTTTATTCTATTTTATGAGCAGGTTTGCGAATGAGGTAAAGAAGTGGCACTCTATAGCGTTGATTACGATCAAGATATAATGAGGGCATGACAAGAACTGTAATACAATGTAAATAAAGTATAGTGAGGGAACGACTAAAGATGTGACATGTTCTATATGAATAAAGAATGAATGCAAGTGTGAAACCAGCAAACAAGCCATGGGGCAGTAGATAAGAAAGCTTATAAGACCTTGTTAGAAAAATCCAGTATAGAGGTTTCGCAATGACAGAAATGATAGCAAGCAAACTTGAAAAAGGAATCAAAGAAATGTGATATGGCAAAGTAGTAGTAGTTTGTGATTTGAATAATCAAGAGTATGAGTGATATCTTTAGCTGGATGTAAAAGACCAAGACTACAGAAAGATGAATAACGAAATAGGATGATTGTTAGGAAAAGGTCAACACAATAAGGATGAGAGGGGATGATCAGAATGAACATAATAAGTTTTGGAAGCGAAGAATTGATTGTACAAAGGTAGTATATTCTAAAGGACAAAGCGGTACTAAGTTAAGAATAGGGTTTCTCGTGTGAAGAATAGAGGATTGATTATAAAACGGAAGGAAATAAGATAAATTGAAGAGGAAAGAATGTAAAGGAATAAGAATGGGAATAGAAAGAGAAGGAAATGCGCCGCAAAGTACGCGCACTTAAGAAGTAGTCGTGTTATGATTAAAGGAAGATGCATCTCCTACGAATATCCTATACCAAGTTAGAACGAGTAAAGTATATGAAGTAATGAGTTGAAAAGAAAAAGGTGGCCATGAGTTATGAGTTTACCGTACGACGATAAAGCGATAGAGCAAAGCTATCATCAACGACAAATACAATATGATTATGATTGGTTTTGAAATCAATGTTGAGTGCAACACAAGAGTAAAAGAGTATGAGGCATAAGGGGTATTAGTTGCGCATGAGACTTAGGCCCTGGAAAACAAAGATGACGTTACAAGTGAACTTTGAGCACCGAAGAAGAAGGCAAGTGACATTGCATGGATGGTATGGATAACTAGACATACTACTATTGTGAGCATCCCTATGGGACAAAAGTTATTAATTGGAGCGGATTTAGACATTGACTCATAACTACCAGATGAGCTAAGTAAAATACATCCTTGTTCGGATTGCTATGTCGGTTGTATTACTTGATTACAAAACTGCAAGATAAGTATGTTAAGACTTCACACATGAATTATCGTAGCTATAAATTATGGGAAACGACATGAATAAGATGTAGTATAGTAAGGGATATATGAATTCAAGATTTGAAGGTGAGGCAACGGATTTGAGAATGGTACAAGTAAAACCCTTAAAGGGGTGAAGCGAGTAAAGAGAATACAAGTGTAGAGATTGAAACGATGGACCCTAAGATGTGACAGATATAGACTCTAAAACAAAGAGTGAGAGTTACGCAGGAATGAGTCTAATAACTAGTATATAAACAAACACAAATTGAGCAGGCATCTGAGACTGTACTGGAAAACATTCGCGAAGACCTTGAACCACGTGACATTGAGAGCAAATAACTCAAGGGGTATTGTAAAAGATAGCGATGCTATATTAGAATAGAGGCAAAGGCACTAATGGTAGAGTCGTTGTTAATGATATTTCGATTTATAAGCGACAATTAATAAAGGGACCTAAGGTTTTCTATAGTAGAACATAAGATATGATAATCAAGGGAAAAATAAAGGAAGGAAAAGAGCATGACGAGATAAGTTACTACAGATAGACAAAAGAGTTTGGTATGTATGACACCGAGCCTTGTCGTGGCCGGGTATACGAAAACCGCCGAACCTTTAAGGTCGGGTATGTTATGGATATGAATATGGACACGAATATGTATACGGATATGGATACATGTATATGTATAGATGTGTATGTACACGAATCACGCAAGAATGATTATTTAACTTGCAAGTATTTATACGTCGTCAATGAAACCAAGTGGGTACTTAAAAAGAAGAGTAAGAGGTAAACAAGAATAGTGTGGTCATGATACTCCGGTTCAGTTGAAGGAAACTATATGGTGAATTGAGTTGAAATGTTGAGTTGGGATTATCGTTAAGGATAAATAGGACAATTACTTGGAATATGATATAAGTACATTCTATATGCTTCCTACGGTAGCCCTGGGGTGTGACAACTTACAAATGCAATAAGATCACTGAATGAAGGGGGCTTTTACCAAAAGAATATTACGCCTTGGAATTTTCATTTTTGTACCATTATGGTTACAGCAAATTTCCGACAGTTACCAAAGGGTTATGAAATCCTCAAAAATTATGAGGCCTTCGAGGAAGTCGACGACGGACACCTATGACAGGACACCTCGGATTGAGTTTATCTAGACTCTACAGATGTGGGTCAATGCCATTATCATGGTCAAAGGGAAGAAAGGAAAGCGGAAGGGATTTGTAAACCATGTGGAACTTAATACCATTATTGAGCAAGAAAAAGGACTGATGAGTCCGAGTATCAACGAGGATTATATCAGGAAAGCAACTCACTTATATCTCTTGAAAGGATATTTCTGAGGAATCGGGGAAGTATTGCACCCGAGAGTCATTACTAAGAAGAAAAACTCATTTTTGAGCTATTCAAGGGGAATGATATAGATAGTGTGTGTTAGAATATTAAAATGATGGCTCCCACAGGAGGCTCAAGATGAAACACTGTTGCCCCAGGTAAGCAATGCAATACCTTACTTTTAATGCTTTTGGTCGTGTATGACCATATTGTCTGTTGTGGTGTTGTAGCCCCGAGTGGCAGTGTTATTTTAGACTCTTGTGACAGGATGGTAGTGCCATATTACAGGGGAAACTTTGGCGAAATTTTCGTAGAATTCCCGAGTGCTTAACATTCGAGGACGAATGTTCCAAAAGGGGGGAAAAATGTTACACCTTGGAAATTTCCCGTTAACGTACAGTGAATAGACTAACGAAGGGCACGACGTATACGATGTTTTGATAAGAAATAACATTTGATGATTCTAAATGAGATTTCAAAGACATGTGAGGTAGGAGACGGAAGTTGTTAAGAAAAGCAAGGTATATGTTGTGTGTCAGGCAAGATTTACGAGTATCGAATTAATGATGTCTTAATAATGTTTTGGAGAAGAGTTATAATGTCCCTTATATTTTTAACGAGGTGTTAAACAAGTGTCAAGAAGCTTCCATAAGGATTGGAGATCAAACGAACGACGAAGATCATTTCAAGGAGATGGGTTATACGACCGACTTATACGGTCCGTATAAGGGTCTGTATAACACCCATCAGAGATGATGTTTGCCTGGTGGTGAACCACGACCACTTACACGGGCCGTGCAATGTTATACGGACCGTATAAGTGTCCGTGGAAGTCCCGACGGGCTGAGTTAAGTTCCATTATATAAATGTGATCCCACTTCACTAATTTCATTTCCCACACTTCTTCATCTCTCTCAAGGCTTCTAGAGGGTTCCACACACTTCTTCCATAAGAACTCAAGAGAGATTCAAGATCAACTTCATCAAACTAAGAGAGTTAAGTGTAAGAAGCTCACTAGAGTTCATCCAAGACAAGGAATCTAAGTAGAAGTGAAGCTAGGGTTTTGGTGCAAGAGGAGTATCTCCGCTCAAGGCTTATTCTTACAGTATCTAAGGTAAGTTTTATGATCATTCCATGCTGTTTAAATTAATGAGAGGTTGAAAGACTTGGATTGTAGAAGGATATAGAAAATGGGTCATGAATGTGAGGATAGTGACATTTTGAGTCGATAGTTTGGAATAAGTCATGAATATTGATATGTTGTGATTATAAATATGTTATAAATGCCATTTAGGTCGTGGGATAAGCATTATATGTGAGAAAACGTACTAGTATACTACGACCATGATTATGGATGAATTGAAGTGAAATTGTGGAATGTGGGTAATGTAGATGAATGAAGATTGTTGGTTATAATGTTGTGAATGTTATTACAGACGTTTGGGAATTGATATATAATATGAGGAAAGTTGTATAAACTAAGGGAATGCTGCCCAATTTTCTCTAGCTTTAGTAAGCACGTTCATATAATTGATTAGCTAATGTTAATGCGAATTCTCTTGAAGGTAGAAACGTGAGCATTGAAGGAGAACAATCAAGCGAAGGAATTGTTAAACGAAAGAGGTATGTAAGGCTAGTCCCTTCTTTCTAAGGCATGAATCCTATGGCACGAATCCTCCTATCTTTCCATGATTTTCCTACATATCGGAAATTATGAGTCTACGATTATAAAGAGCTTCATACAAGATAAAGAAAAGAGATACGTTACGAGCATGACAATATTGATGATGAATCTAAGTCTAGAAGTCCTAAAGCTCATGATATACATTCCTACGAAGCTAATGATCCTTATATGATTCCTATGATATTATTTTCCCTACCTCTCCATGACTTTCTTAAATTCTGGGAACTATGAGTCAACATTCATAAAGAGCTTCTTATGAGATAAATATGAGAAATATGACATGAATACGATAATAATGATGATAAGTCTAAGCCTAGATATTCTAAAGCAAGATATGATGTCCATGAAGTTAATGATCCTATTTACGATCCCTTGATGTTGTTCATGGTGTACACTCACCTTAAAATGGTAGTTCTTTCAAGGTGAGATATAATGATTATGATCACTCCATAATGTAATCGGGGGAGGGGGGGTGGTTCACTACCTTACGTCACCCCGACATAGCTATAGTTGCCTTCAAGTTCTAATGTATGTTTTAACGATAAATGTATGATAATGCTAAGTTTATGATAAGGTTACGGTAAGCTTATGATAAGGTCATGATGTGTCTATGAGGTGTATGATAATGATAATTTATGAGATATATGTGATGATATGATTCTACCGCGCCTAGATGGCCGGACGTGGCACCGCTAGGGCGGGATGCTTATGGTTCCACCGTTCCTGAATGGTCGGACATGACCACCACTAGTGGGATGCGTATGAGTACATCGTACCTAGAGGGCCGGACATGACCACCACTAGTGGGCGGCGTATGATGGTTACCCGGACGCGAGTTAATGATGATGGTATATATACGATATGGTGATGTATGTGCTACGAAGATATATGTACTACAATTATATATGTTATATGTATGAAATGCATCCACTCTTAAAGGTTAAGCAGGGTATGTCTTCATCTTATGTCTTCTGATTTCTCTGTTATGTTCATTTCATTCATGCCTTACATACTCAGTACAACGTTCGTACTGACGTCCATTTTCTTTGGACGCTGTGTTCATGCCCACTAGTAAACAGGGAGGAGATCCAGACTCGTAGGAGCTGTTAGCAGGCCTTGAGAGCACTCCATTATTCCGGAGGTGCCATTTCTTATTGTTTTGTGTATATGTATTTTGGGCACGGCGGGATCCTGTCCCGTCCTTATGTCTAGCACTCTAGTAGAGGCTCATAGATACGTATGTGTGGGTAGTATGGTCTCGCGATGTCCATATTGTATGTATATTATTTTGACAGCCGAAGGGCTTATGTATATAAAGGTAATTATGTTCAAAGTGAAAAATGGTTTTCCTATGATTTGTGTATAAGATTAATGAATGAACACTTGATGTGTACGATGGGTAATGGTACGAGCGGTGCTCGGTGGTTAGCCCCGGGTACCCGTCATGGCCCCTAGTCGGGTCGTGACAGAGTACTTCTTTTTGTTTTTTCCCTCCTTTGTAAGTATGCTCTTTATACTGTTTTGCACCACTGCTTTGTCCCCCTTCATGGCTAGTTCTACATTGTTGGTTTCCATCAGTTTCTAGGTCCACTTTGGCTGTGTCAAGTTTTTCAGTTCTAGCATCTTTGTTTTCTGGTTTATCTTTATGAGCATTGTTCTTTCTGGATTCAGCTTTGCAGGTGGTGTTGTCATGTCCTTGTAGTTCACAAGTTTTACAGTATGCTGGAACTCCTTCATACTCCAGAACTTGTTCATACCCCTTTCTTCCAACTCCCTTCTTTTCATGTCCTATGAACACTGAATTAGGCAGAGCTTTGGTTAAATCGACTTCTATACGAACCTTCGCCATACTTGGTCTGGACTTTGTAGATGTTGCCATATCCTCTTTCAGCGGGGTTCCCACTTGTGCCAGAATTTGTTTTAGATAATCCCAATAATATAGATGTTACTTCAATCTAGGAAGCAATACCCATATAGGCGCAAGAGGCGTTTCTTCATTAGGGTCAAAATCAGGTGACCACTTAAAAGTGTGCATCTTACTATTCGAGATGGTAATGAATCGTTGAAAATAAACAAAGTTGAAATCGCATTAACGGGTAAAGTTGATGAAAACATGTCGGTAATCGAATACTCCAATGGTGGCCGTACCTTTTAAGGGAATCTGATCCTTGAATTTAGTTCAGATGGTTTCGATTTGCGGCCTTCCGTAGGTGAATTTTCCGACCAGAGTAAGCTTGCATTCTTCTGTCATAATTCCAGAATACTCGTTATCTTGGAAAAATACAGCCGGAGCCGTTGTGGGCTGTCTGTTGAGCAATGATTTTCGAGCTGGGTCTGGCTACGGGTGGAATTGGGGGAGCTTGTAGGGCATTGCGATAGTGAGGAGTGTTTTGATTGTTTTCTGTGGGAGGGTTCGTATCTGGTGGGGGGTCTTGAGGCTGGTCAATACGCACCGGAATTGCGGGCGCCGGAGCAGTCATTGAGGGTGAAGCGTGATAACACGCGTTGAAATTGAAAGTAGGAGTCGGTGGATCGACCGTTATAGAGTATAACGTAATTGAACTGTAATATTAGAGTTAGTGAGAAGACAGACCTTATTTTACAAAGAGCTTACTGTTATAAAGTTGATTATTGGTGTTATAGGAAATATGATGTTATAGAGAAAGAAAATATAACTAAAAAAAACGGTTCGGTTCCAAAAAACTTAGCTATTATAGACATATAACATTATATGTGGATGTTGTTATAGAGAGTCTGTAGACTAGTCTAGAACAGGGTGAGTAAGGCTATCCTTGTCACACTTTGTAATAGACAAAACATATTACTAGTCCAACCTGATGTAATCGCGTTGTTGATGGAATAATATGATCACCCACGCTGGGTGTTAATTTCGAATTTATCCCATATATTAAAAGAGGTAGTCAAAGAAATATTAATTAATTAATTAAGTTAATTCCTTCAATGATTATCCAAATTATGAAAATTACTCCGAAAGAAACTTTTAATATTATTTATGACGACAAAATCTTTCAAATATACTCATATTCTCAGCTAATACCCTAGTCAAATTTCCACCTGTCAGTACCCATTAAACCTATTTTAAGAAGTTACTATATCCAAAATCCAAACCCGAATCAAAATAAATCTTCTATTATAATCTATATATAATATAAAGCTAGGCATAGACAAGGTGATGTGGCACCTCTCAATGGTCTTCATTCTTATTTATCTTTTTTCTCCTTTTTTTGACCTTTTCCCCTTCATTTATCTATTTATTTTTATTTTTAATAGCTAAAAAGTTCTTTAATTCAATTAATCAACTTTTCACCACCCACTCTAATTGTCTTCTTTATTAGATATCTTAATATGTATTTATGTGTTGTTACACCTTATCCCTGCCCCACGTTGTGAACATAAAACGTAAGATTTGCTTCTAGGAAATTAAGGAGTCCAACATTACTTGAGTGGAAAAGATTAAATCAAATGAGAAATGTTGAGAGTGCAGTTTCATTATCAAACACCAGCCTCAAGGTAAATATCACGTTTGCATGTCAAATACTCCTATATATGATCAAAAACACGTACTCTATCAATTTTATCTTGAAATAATTTGCATCAACTAAGGATCGGTGATTGTTTAGAAGTAATCTGTATATTAAAACAATTTGTCTTAGTTAGCAAAATCTCCTCTCTCTTTATCACAAATTTCTTTTACCGTTTATAATTTTTTAAACGTTTTTTTTTAAGGTTTCAGATGATGACATTGTCATTCCTTTAATTTGACGCCAGGTTAATCCTTTTGAAATCATTTTTTATTTATCTTTTGGTTTATAATAATGTTTTTGTCTTACAAAATTATTACTTTGAATGTAATTATATTCTATTTACTGCTGCTGAGCAGGAAGATATGATGGCATGAAACTTGATTACGTGCATTGATTGTTCGTCCACTTCAAGCACTCAAAATGGATCTTCACAGGGGGTTTGATTTGATTACTTAGGTAATTCTAGGCAAAGACCTTATTTTCAAATTCTGTTTTTGTTCTCTTCTATTCTTTGAGTTCATGAATGTATTCTTCTTTACCGTGAATGTATTCTTCTTTACCGTGTTATGTTTTTGGAGATTCATTTTGTGATGTTTTGGTTTCAAATTAATGTTGTTCTCTCTCTTTTTTTTTTTTTTTTTTTTTTTTTTTATTTCTTTGTTCTGAACAAAGATCTTTGATAAGATGTATGATTCCATTTTATCTATCAATAATGAATTATGAAACTTTCTCTCTGGGATGTGAAACTAACAAGTCTATTAGAAAGTGAATGAGAAATTTTCACACGAATTTTAATTATGTATTTTTAATTGCTATTAACTTTGCTCCTCCTCCTCTTCTTCTTCTTCCTCTTCTTCTTCTTCCTCCTCTTCTTCGTCCTCTTCCTCTTCTTCCTCCTCTTCTTCTTCTTCTTCTTCTTCTTCTTCTTCTTCTTCTTCTTCTTCTTCTTCTTATCTTGCGATGATGAAAAACGTGTTTATGTTATTGTAAACTTCTAAATTAAGTTGACTATGTTATTATTCCTTTTTTCTTTTCAATGAATTTAAAGTTATATTGCAATATTTTTGTTAGGAACGATATTTTAAGTTTTTTGTAGGGTTGGAAGCCATACTGCCTATGGTACAATATTTCGCGTAGTTATTGGTTGTTAATGCCCCCAAAAAATATGACACAGTCTAATAAACATTAGAAGCCAGCCAAAGAATAAGCAATTAAGTTATCTTTTTAGTCTTTTAGAACTTTTATAGTAGTTATACATTTTCATGAGCACATAGTTTTAATATTTTTTAATGTGAATGAATAAATTAAATATGACAATGTGTGGTAGCAATGAAATCACACGAGAATGTTTTCAAATGGTTGGTTGTAAAACTTATCAAATGCGTGTAATTTATGACAAAATAGATGTTATCCATATACAAATTAATTTTTATATAAGCAATTCTGGAGAGAGAAAATTGAGGATTTTGCAACCAAAAAAAAAAAAGAGGATACAACATGGGAGTTGTTTCACTAGAGAAGAATAAGAGAGAGACTAGGATTGTATAGAAAGAATTCTTTTCTCAATTTAAAGGAAGTGGCGGGGGGTGTCAAGTGGGTCGGGCCGGGCCGGGCCATTTAAATGTGGGCCACAAGGGGCCGGGCCGTAAGTTAAGTGGGCCGGGCTGGGGGTCGGGCTTGGAGAGGGAAAGGGTGTCTGGCCCAGCCCACCTCGGATAGGGGCTACACGTCGGGCTAACCGGGCCCGTTAGTGGGCCGGGCTGGGTTTTAGTTAGTGGGCCGGGCCGGGTTTTAGTTAGTGGGCCGAGCCGGATTTTAATTATTTTTAAAAAAAATTCTAATGCTAAAATTTATTAAGTTTAATACTTTAAAATCTAGTTGTTGTCAACTTTATTTTAACCTTCAAGTTCCTTAAATTATACTTTGGCCCTATTTTCAAACTATAAATACCATTCATTCTTCTCCATATTATCTCACAATTCCCTACTCTCCTCTTTCTCTAAATTTCCTACTCATCTAAATGGGAACTAAATGGGAACAATGCACATGAGTTTTGATACTAAACCAAAGTTCTTAATTTAATTATCTCATCTGATCCTAAGTCCTAATGTCATGTGCAGATTGTCACGTCTCCATCATCGGTGGAGACATTTCAATATGCTAAAAAATATTTAATTATTATATATAAAATATTTGAAACTAATAAGATTATATTAATATATTATTATATATATAACTAATAGTTTATATTATTATATAGTATACTGTATAACCTATTGAAATATTTTTGAACTTGTGTAAGCCAACAACAAGATAGTAACTTAAAAGGGGTATTTGATTTATTTCACGCATCAGCAATTTCAGAGGTAAATTATTTTTCATTTAGTAGCAATTAAATATTAACGAATTCGATTCCTCTTCATTTTTATTGTCTCCATTTTTCTCAAGTTCTTACTTGAATAAGAGACACATTACACGAGTTAAAATTAATGGTTAAGTTTTAATTAACTAAAGTAAGATTCTAACTATGGTTTGAATAATTAATAAATATTTCATATATTTGCTTCCAAAATTTTAAGAATCCCACAATTATAGCTACAACTATTTTATTGGGATACAATGCTTTTAAAATACTTATTATTAGTAATAAATGTAATACTTATCACCCGGGCTTATGGTGGGCCGGGCTGGTGGGCTGTCCACCTTGTCTGGCCCAGCCCCCTAATAAAACCCACCTAGCCCAGCCCCTTACACCTATTAGTGGGCTTGGGCCGGGCCGGTGGTGGGCCGGGTTCGGGCTGGCCCGACCCACTTGACACCCTTAGGTGCATGATAAATGCTAGGAAGTTAGCTAGAAAACGAAGCACGTATTTTAAGCTTTTGTTTAAAATTTGGGAAGCAAATGAGGCAAGGGAATATAAGAAGATATAAATTATAAGATATTACAAAAACAAGGTCATTTGATTCCCAGAGTAAATAGGTGCTCTAGAGGATTTAAAGCACACTAAAGAAAAAACCCATTTCACTATATGTAACTATTAGGAATAGTAAAGGTGATGTGATACATCTCTTTCACCAAGCAACACAATTATAGCAACACAATTTGTTTTTTCTTCTTTTTTGGCCTTTTCTCTATTTCCCCCCCACCCCCCCCCCCCCCCCCCTCGTTTATGTGATATAAAAATGCTCAAAAATCTCTCCTTTAACACTCTTAATCACGCTAAATAACTATGTTAAAAAACTAAAAAATCATTTCGTTAACTCTCTTAATTATTATAAAAGTTTCCGACCTTCCTTATTTGGTTCTCCTAATTACACATCTATATTCAGAGTATTGAAGAAGGGTCAGATTTTTCTTTCTAATAACGTAAATGAGGTATAAATAAGGATAATAAAGAGTCATATTTTTTCTTTTCTTATTCGATAATGAATGTGAATATATGATTAATGTGTATCAAACCTATTATTATTAAAAGCCAAAAAAAAAAAAAAATCCCCTTTAGTGTCCCCACATCAAAGGAGTTATCTTTTGGAGAGTTATTACCACAACAATGTTGCAAATTGCAATAATCATCGTATTAATGTTGTTAAACTCTTCCACTTCCCTACATATTGAATATATATTTAAGGGCACTTTTAATACTTTTTCTACTTCTTCGACACTACATGCACATATTCTATTCGGAAATCTAATGCTTTGTTGCTCTCTGATAATCTCCATAGGATGAGAGTAGGTAAATACCATACCAAGTCACTAAATGGTATCATGACTTGTCTTTTACATTACATTTTGCGTCATGTGCGTTTTTTTTTTTTTTTTTTTCTATGATAAAGCATAACCTCCACGGTAATGTTTCACTATCGCAACTTAATTCTAGCAATGCTCTCTTCAACAAATACCGGTATAAGAATGAGAGTTGAGATATGTGAGCTTTAATATTAGTGAATCTTACACGATGCAAAGACGCAGTAGATGAGCCTCAGTACGGGTACCGAGTACGAGAGAAAACCAACAAAAATAAAGTTCTCTCTAACTTTTAAATTTCCTGCATAACTATATTGGAATATAATTCAAGTATTTCCTCACCCTAATTTGTCGAGAATATATCTTTATTTATTTATTTTTATTACGGTCATTTGAAAGTCAGGTAATTTATGATCAAGTAAACTTAATGTTGTTGTTGGTTGAACCACTAATATTGCTATAATATTCATTGAATTTAGTATGAAGTTACAATAATTAAATGATTAATTTATTGGAACTTTTCATATCAACTTTTTTATGTTTTCCTTCTTTCTATCGGCAGTTTTTAGTTTGAAATTACAGCTTGAGAATATCTCTTTAGCAATTTTCTTGAACATGCAATCTCAGGATCGGGACTTAATTTGTATTTCTGTATTTCTCTCTTTTATTACACTAACTACACTGCTTATTGCAATATTTATCAAATAGTGACATTAATTATTTAACAATATATTTTAATCTTTGTTTATAACCGCGCGAAGCGCGGACAAGTACACTAGTATAATATTAAAGAATACATATAGATGACGGCTTCACTTTGTTACATTACTTTCCAACCTGTAACTCAATTGACATTAACTAAAAATAAGGGGAAAAAAAGTAATAATCTAACAAAGTACTTCAATTTGATAAAGGGAACACCTCTTTTAGCTTTGACCTCTCAACTGAAGCCTTGTTCGGCAAAAATCTATAACACTTCATAGGAATAAGCAAAAAATAAATAAATATTGCAATATAGTACAAACAAATTATTATGATAAAACGTATAAAAAACTCACCACGATTCAAAGAATTCTTTTTTTATCCCAATTGCCCTTTATAAATTACCATTTTTATGCAAGAGAAATGATTGACTTTTACCATAAAAAGCAGTACGTATTTTAATGTTAATCAAATAATATGAAAATCACAGACTAAGAAATTCAACTAATGTCAATATCAGAAACATTGTTATATTGACAATATTTTTAGGATGTTTTTCTCCTCAAGTATGGTATACAACTAACTTCATTCCTATTTTATATTTATTACATTCAGAATATTTTGGTCCATATCGGTGATGAAACAAGCCTTATTTTGAAATTCCGTATATTGTATGAAGTTCGTGTCTTTAAAAAAAGTTATAGAAGACCCATTTTCATTTGGGTTAGGGTCTTCGGTACAGTAACTTCTCAGATTTGGTTAATTAAATAAGAGATAATGGTCAAAAACACATATCAAGTATCATCTTTTTTTGAGTTTCTTACTTGAACTATCAGGTGTGAAAGTTTGCTACCTAAACTATCACCAACTACTTTGCAAAACACACCTCAACTATCGGTTGTTCACTTTTCCTACATGAACTATCACCAACTAGTATGCAAAACACACCTCATTAAAAGTGAACAAAGGTGTGTTTTGCAAACTAGTGGGTGATAGTTTAGATAGGAAAAGTGAAGTTGAGGTGTATTTTGCAAACTAGTTGCGATAGTTTAAGTAGGAAACTCTCACACCTGATAATTTATGTAGGAAACTAAAAAAAAGGTCATACTTGAGGTGTGTTTTTGACCCTTAACTCATTAAATAATGATCACCAATAGGTAGAGTTTTAACTTGAATTATTTTATAGGAGATATATAAATACTTGGATGGTTTTATTAAATAATTTTCATAATTTAGATAACCATTCAAGGAATTAACTCTTGCCAACTCTTTAAATATCCATGATAGTGTTATATGAAGTTTACAAGAGTGGCAGGATATGACACAAAGAAGAAATAGTAAGTTGGGAAAAAATTTCATTTCACATAACTAGAAGTAAAAAAAAAAAAAAAAAAGGACGAAGAAGAAGCACTTATACAAGAAGTCTTAGTGCAGACCAAGACTGGAACTAATTTTGTTTGGCTTAGACAGTCTTCTTTTATCTCGGTTTGTAATAACTATAACTAAACTTTACCTTACTCAAGTGCTAGCTAGTAATAGCATGCATATAGTATATATAAAATAAATAAATAATCTTCTTGTAGACCAAAGGAAAAAAAAAAAAAAAGGAAGACAACAAGTCAGATTAGGAACTTTCTTGGAAATGAAGGCTCTAAACTAAATTTCCCCTTATATATAACCAATTAATTAAGCTTTGTGAAGTAGGTGACTTTGGATTCGAAGTCCCATAATTATGGCAGAATTAGTGTTCCAGCAACATGGCAAAAACGTGGACTATGTAAAGAAAGGGGAGTGGTCGCCCGAGGAAGACCAAAAATTGATCGCTTATATCAAAAGATATGGCATTTGGAATTGGACCCAAATGCCCAAATATGCAGGTCCAAAACCAAAAGATTTTTGTAACAAAAACCTATTTGATTCACTGGTCTTTCTTTAGGGTGCATTTACTCAATTCTCCTTCATTCCCAAAAAAGGGAAAGAATTAAACTAACAAACAAGAAAAAAGCAGAAAATTTTAACCATTTAAAAAAAAAAAAAAAAAACAGATCCTAACTTTTATTGTTGCTTTAGTGCTTTTAGGGTTTCAGTAATGTAGTGCTTAGGCTCATATATATTTGGTTGGTACAGGGCTATCAAGAACTGGAAAGAGTTGCAGACTACGATGGGTCTGTTGCCAAAAAATAATCTGTATAAGTCTAAATAAAGTTTCTGAATCTATAAAACACTTAGTAAAAGCAGATTACACAATCTGTAAAAATTTAAAATCAGTAAATTACAGAAACTGGAAAAATGAACAGAAACAGTGCTGGAAAAAAAATATATTCAGAATATAATCGAGCCACTTAGTTCAAAGTGTGTCCTTAAGGAAATTATTCCCCTCACAGTACTCGAGGTTTGATGGAATATCCCCTCCCAGGATAGAACGATTATCTTACCAGAATAGTAGTACTGCAAATTCTGGTAGCGGCGAACCACTCAATGGCAGTATATCACACAGAAAAGAAACTTTTAAGAAGAGTAGAAGAATAGAGAATATCAGAAAAGTCGTAAAGCATAATCTGAATATTAATTGGAATTTATAGCCATTAACGCACTGGTTGGGAAAAGGTTTGCACCTTTTCAGAAAGGTTTGCAACCTTTCAGAAAATATACGTTTTTTTTTTTTTTTAAAAAAGGAGGGAAATTTAAATTAATCCGGGAAGAAACGGGTCGCGGGTCAGACACGCGGATCCGGGTCACTAACGGGTCAGGATTTGGAAATAATTAATTAATTAATTAATAATTAATTAAATTAAAACTAAAGGAATTTTGGTCCAAAAAGATTATCAATCAATCAGATCATTTGACCAAATCCAAATCCAAAGCCAAAGCCAAAGCCGAGCTGAGCGAGCAACGACGACGGCGCGAGGGGTTCTTTCCCCCTCAACCCTTTTAGCGACTAGAGAAGGTGTAATGTAATATATACACCTCTCTTTTCCTCTATTTTTTTCCTATGTGGGACAAATGCTTTAACAAAAGTACAAGGGACCTTTTACATTCCCCAAAGCAAAAAGGAACCTTTTATATTCCCTTCACTTTTCATCCCATCATTTCCCATTCACCAATATCAAAACCCAACAATCCCCCACATGAATGGGGAATGGCCATAATATAAAAGAATGCGCGGACAAGTGTGATATACAAGCGAAGATTGACTGCATCTGGATAAGTAGGTTTCCCTTTGAACTTTCCGTAGTGAACTTATATCGGATATACTCGATCAATCGGTAGATTTGATATCTTTGAACCGTCGAACTTTGTTGTATACCTAGACAACATAAATCACACAATCAACCTTCAACCATTTATGGTTCTCACGGTTGTGTTCGTTTCAGCCATGAACACCGCCTGGTTTCATGAGTGCATAGAGAATGGGCCTTCACTGTCATTCCCTTTTAAAGCGGCTTACACTTAACACTCACATAGGTGATTTCTAAACATGTGGTCCTATAGCCACATTATCTGGTCATACACTGCCAGATTTAGATAATCATTAAAAATCTTAATGCTTTATTAACTCATTAACAAGCCATAAATTTTTATCCTTATTTCTGAACATTGTCTTCAGCCGAGAATGGGTTGAGTTGTTTGACAATGTTGAACCGTCAGTCATAACTTTGTTTGATCTCCTTGAACCTAGCTCTTGAGATCTCCAGTCTGCTAGGTAGATTTACCGCCATGATGACTTGTCCTCGGCCTTAACCCCATTCCCATTGATGATCTACTAACTCCCTCTCTAGATAAGCCTTTTGTAAGCGGATCCGCTACGTTATCTCTTGAATTTACATAGTTAATCGTGATAACGCCACTAGAGAGGAGTTATCTAACGGTATTGTGTCTTCGTCGTATGTGACGAGATTTTCCGTTATACATTACGCTCCCTGCCCTACCTATTGCTGCTTGACTGTCACAATGTATGCATATAGGAGCCAAAGGTTTGGGCCAAAATGGAATATTTTCTAAGAAATTCCGGAGCCATTCAGCTTCTTCACCGGCCTTGTCTAAAGCTATGAATTCAGATTCCATAGTGGAACGGGCGATGCAAGTCTGTTTGGATGATTTCCAAGACACTGCCCCACTCCCAATTGTGAAAACATACCCACTTGTGGATTTAAATTCAGACGATCCAGTGATCCAATTTGCATCACTATATCCCTCAATCACTTCGGGATATTTATTATAATGCAAAGCATAGTCTTGAGTATGTTTCAGATACCCCAAAACTCGTTTCATTGCCATCCAATGTGTGTAATTGGGATTACTTGTAAACCGACTCAGTTTGCTAATAGCACATGCTATATCTGGTCGTGTACAATTCATGATATACATTAGACTTCCCAACACTTTCGCATAGTCCCCTTGTGATTTACTTTCACCTTCATTCTTTTGAAGTGCGTAACTCACATCAATTGGAGTTCTGACAATCTTGAAATCCAAGTACTTGAACTTGTTAAGTACTTTCTCTATGTAGTGAGACTGTGATAATGCTATACCTTGTGGAGTTCTATGAATTCTAACTCCTAAGATTACATCAGCAACTCCTAAGTCTTTCATATCAAATTTGCTAGCCAGCATGCGCTTTGTAGCATTTATATCTGCCATTTCTTTGCTCATTATCAGCATGTCATCAACATACAAACAAACAATGACTTCGTGACCTGGAGTGTTTTTAATGTAAACACATTTATCACACTCATTGATTTTAAAGCCATTTGCCAACATGGTTTGGTCGAATTTAGCATGCCATTGTTTGGGTGCTTGTTTAAGTCCATAAAACGACTTTACAAGTTTTCACACTTTCTTTTCTTTACCAGGAACCACAAAACCCTCGGGTTGTTCCATGTAAATTTCTTCCTCCAAATCACCATTTAAGGAAGCTGTTTTAACATCCATTTGGTGAATTTCAAGACCATACACGGCTGCCAGAGCCACTAATACCCGAATGGACGTTATTCTTGTTACAGGCGAGTATGTGTCAAAATAATCAAGGCCTTCTTTTTGTCTGTAACCTTTGACCACAAGTCTTGCCTTGTATTTATCAATAGTGCCATCAACTTTCATTTTCCTTTTAAAAATCCATTTAGAACCTAAAGGCTTGTTTCCAGGAGGAAGATTAACCACTTCCCATGTGTGGTTATCTAAGATTGATTGAATCTCACTATTGACTGCCTCTTTCCAAAATGCTGAATCAGAAGAAGACATCGCTGCTTTAAATGTTTGAGGCTCATCTTTAAGCAAGAATGTCACAAAATCTGGTCCAAAGGAAGTAGATGTCCTTTGACGTTTGCTACGCCTTGGATCCTTTTCACTTGGTGTACTTTCCTTTGGTTCTTCCCGCGGTCGTTTAGATCTTTCACTTGACGACTCACATTCAATTTTATACGGATAAATATTTTCAAAGAATTCAACATTATCTGATTCAATTACCGTATTAACATGAATTTCGGGATTGTCGGATTTGTGAACCAAAAACCGACAAGCTTTGCTGTTTGCATATCCAATAAAAACACAATCCACAGTTTTTGGTCCGATTTTTACCCTTTTAGGTAAAGGAACTTGTACCTTTGCTAAACACCCCCACACTTTGAAATATTTCAAGTTGGGTTTTCTTCCTTTCCATAGTTCATATGGAATGGATTGTGTTTTGCTGTGGGGTACTCTGTTGAGTATTCAGTTAGCTGTAAGGATAGCTTCCCCCCACAAGCTCAGCGGTAAACCAGAACTTATTAGTAAAGCATTCATCATTTCTTTCAATGTCCGATTTTTCCTTTCCGCAACTCCATTGGATTGTGGTGTGTAGGGGGCAGTGGTTTGATGAATAATTCCATATTCTAAACATATCTCTGCAAAAGGAGATTCGTATTCTCTACCCCTATCACTTCTAATCATTTTTATCTTTTTATTCAGTTGATTTTCGACTTCATTCTTATATTGCTTAAATGCTTCTATTGCTTCATCCTTACTGTTTAGCAAGTAAACATAACAATATCGAGTGCAATTGTCAATAAAAGTTATGAAATACTTTTTCCCACCGCGAGATGGTATTGACTTCATATCACAAATTTCAGTGTGTATTAAGTCTAAAGGATTTGAATTCTTTTGAACGGACTTATACGAATGCTTAACAAACTTTGATTCAACACATATTTGACATTTAGATATATTACACTCAAATTTAGGCAATATTTCAAGATTAATCATTTTCCGCAAGGTTTTGTAATTGACATGTCCTAAACGAACATGCCATAAATTATTTGACTCCAATAAGTAAGAAGAAGCAGATTTTCCATTAATACTGGCAACAACCATTACATTAAGTTTGAAAAGGCCCTCGGTGAGGTAGCCCTTTCCTACAAACATATCATTCTTACTAAGTACAAATTTATCACTAACCAGCACGCACTTAAACCCATTTTTCACGAGTAGTGCGGCTGAAACTAGGTTCTTCCTAATTGATGGAACATGCATGACGTTGTTGAGAGTCAGCACTTTGCCGGATGTCATCTTCAACAGAACCTTTCCATATCCTTCAACTTTGGCTGTTGCAGTATTTCCCATGTATAGCTCCTCCTCGGGTCCAGCGGGAGTGTAGGTTGTAAATGCTTCCCTAACGGCACACACATGTCGAGTGGCGCCAGAATCAAGCCACCACTCCTTTGGGTTACCAACCAGGTTGCACTCAGACAGCATTGCACACAGGTCATCAACATCTTCCACCATGTTTGCTTGACCCTTGTTTTTCTCTTTGTCCTTCTTGGGGGCACGACAGTCGGGAGCTTTATGGCCTGCTTTACCACAATTATAACAGTTGCCCTTGAACTTTTTCTTGTTAGGATACTTCTCCTTTCCAGAATGCCTCTTCCTTTTATTGTTCTTTTTCGGAGCAGCATCTTCAACGACGTTTGCCCCTTCAATCGGTGAACTCTTACGGTACCTCTTATCAGCGGTTTTGTTATCTTCCTCGATCTTGAGACGAATCACAAGATCCTCCAATTTCATTTCCTTTCTCTTGTGCTTAAGATAATTCTTGAAATCTTTCCATGAGGGTGGCAACTTCTCAATCATTGCAGCCACTTGGAATGCTTCATTCACTACCATACCTTCAGCAATAAGGTCATGGAAGATAAGTTGAAGCTCTTGAACTTGGGTTCCAACAGTTTTTCCATCCACCATTTTGTAGTCTAGGAATTTGGCAACCACAAACTTCTTCAAGCAAGCATCTTCGGTTTTGTACTTCTTTTCCAGTGCACTCCATAATTCTTTGGAGGTCTCTACTGCACTGTAGACGTTGTACAAATCATCTTCTAAGGCACTCAAAATGTAGCCTTTGCACAAAAAATCAGCTTGTTTCCAAGCCTCAGTAACCATGAACTTCTGGTTGTCAGGCATGTCGGCGGCAGGCACGGGAGGTGAACTTTTGCATACCAAGGGTCGTAAGCCAAAAGAACATTCTCTGCTGCCATCCTTTAAAGTTGGCACCGGTGAACTTCGCAGGTTTCTCAGCCGGTGGCACAGCGGTACGGGTTGTAGGAGTAGCCACTGGTGCAATACCCGTAGAGGGAGTTCCAGTCGCAGAGGGAGTTCCAGTCTCAATTGCCATTATTTCTTTGTCACTGTGAAATGGACAAACTGTTTTAGTTAATAAAACCAGAATAGCAATTAAATCACAAACTTTAGCGATGAAGATTTTATTTCTTCAAATCGCAGTATAATTATGAACTTTGGTATTCCAACGAAGTTTTTATAACTTCGAGTCAGAATACTAATATTCATATGGAGTAGAAAACTACACAAGTTTTAATCTCCTTAAACAGAATACAGAATACAGATTATAATATTATATAGATAATTTCCTTAAGATTGTTGCCAAAAAATAATCTGTATAAGTCTAAATAAAGTTTCTGAATCTATAAAACACTTAGTAAAAGCATATTACACAATCTGTAAAAACTTAAAATCAGTAAATTACAGAAACTGAAAAAATGAACAGAAACAGTGTTGGAAAAAAAAATATTCAGAATATAATCGAGCCCACTTAGTTCAAAGTGTGTCCTTAAGGAAATTATTCCCCTCACAGTACTCGAGGTTTGATGGAATATCCCCTCCCAGGATAGAACGATTATCTTACCAGAATAGTAGTACTGCAAATTCTGGTAGCGGCGAACCACTCAATGGCAGTATATCACACAGAAAAGAAACTTTTAAGAAGAGTAGAAGAATAGAGAATATCAGAAAATTCGTAAAGCATAATCTGAATATTAATTGGAATTTATAGCCATTAACGCACTGGTTGGGAAAAGGTTTGCACCTTTTCAGAAAGGTTTGCAACCTTTCAGAAAATATACGTTTTTTTTTTTAAAAAGAGGGAAATTTAAATTAATCCGGGAAGAAACGGGTCGCGGGTCAGACACGCGGATCTGGGTCACTTTTGGTCCAAAAAGATTATCAATCAATCAGATCATTTGACCAAATCCAAATCCAAATCCAAATCCAAATCCAAACCCAAATCCAAATCCAAACCCGAAGCCGAAGCCGAGCCGAGCCGAGCCGAGCCGAGCGAGCGACGACGGCGCGAGGGGTCCTTTCCCCCTCAACCCTTTTAGCGACTAGAGAAGGTGTAATGTAATATATACACCTCTCTTTTCCTCTCTTTTTTCCTATGTGGGACAAATGCTTTAACCAAAGTCAAGGGACCTTTTACAATCCCCAAAGCAAAAAGGGACCTTTTATATTCCCTTCACTTTTCATCCCATCATTTCCCATTCACCAATATCAAAACCCAACAATCCCCCACATGAATGGGGAATGGCCATAATATAAAAGAATGCGCGGACAAGTGTGATATACAAGCGAAGATTGACTGCATCTGGATAAGTAGGTTTCCCTTTGAACTTTCCGTAGTGAACTTATATCGGATATACTCGATCAATCGGTAGATTTGATATCTTTGAACCGTCGAACTTTGTTGTATACCTAGACAACATAAATCACACAATCAACCTTCAACCATTTATGGTTCTCACGGTTGTGTTCGTTTCAGCCATGAACACCGCCTGGTTTCATGAGTGCATAGAGAATGGGCCTTCACTGTCATTCCCTTTTAAAGCGACTTACACTTAACACTCACATAGGTAATTTCTAAACATGTGGTCCTATAGCCACATTATCTGGTCATACACTGCCAGATTTAGATAATCATTAAAAATCTTAATGCTTTATTAACTCATTAACAAGCCATAAAGTTTTATCCTTATTTCTGAACATTGTCTTCATCCGTGAATGGGTTGAGTTGTTTGACAATGTTGAACCGTCAGTCTAACTTTGTTTGATCACCTTGAACCTAGCTCTTGGGATCTCCAGTCTGCTAGGTAGAGTTACCGCCATGATGACTTGTCCTCGGCCTTAACCCCATTCCCATTGATGATCTACTAACTCCCTCTCTAGATAAGCCTTTTGTAAGCGGATCCGCTACGTTATCTCTTGACTTTACATAGTCAATCGTGATAACGCCACTAGAGAGGAGTTGTCTAACGGTATTGTGTCTTCGTCGTATGTGACGAGATTTTCCGTTATACATTACGCTCCCTACCCTACCTATTGTTGCTTGACTGTCACAATGTATGCATATAGGAGCCAAAGGTTTGGGCCAGAATGGAATATCTTCTAAGAAATTCCGAAGCCATTCAGCTTCTTCACCGGCCTTGTCTAAATCCAAATCCAAATCCAAAGCCAAAGCCGAGCGAGCGACAACGGCGGCGCGAGGGGTCCTTTCTCCCTCAACCCTTTTAGCGACTAGAGAAGGTGTAATGTAATATATACACCTCTCTTTTCCTCTCTTTTTTCCTATGTGGGACAAATGCTTTAACCAAAGTACAAGGGACCTTTTACATTCCCCAAAGCAAAAAGGGACCTTTTATATTCCCTTCACTTTTCATCCCATCATTTCTCATTCACCAATATCAAAACCCAACAGGGTCAACTACCTGAGGCCTGATTTAAAGAGAGGACTTCTTAGCATGGAGGAGATGGAAACCGTGATCAGAATGTATCAATCGTTTGGTAGCAGGTGAAAATTAAACCCTAAGTTTTGCATTATTGCAGATTATATTAAGTGGAGTAAATTAATAATCGTATAGTCTCTCTAACAGTTTAGACTTTTTAGATGCTTGAGTCACACGATTCAACATTTTTCAAAATTGATTGACCAGTATTCAAAGTGAACTATTATGTAATTATCTGTCTGACATATATAATTAATGTTTTGTCTTGTTGAAGGTGGTCAGTTATAGCTAAAGAACTTCCTGGAAGGACTGACAACCAAATCAAGAATTTCTACCATACACATTTAAAGAAGCAGCTAGGGACAAAGGTTAATCATGTTCAAGAAAAACCTAAGGCAAGCTCCAAAAAAGCCAAGAAAGTTAAACAAATGAAGATGGGTCAGAAGAAGAAGCCTTTATTAGCTAATAGTAGTCCTCATGAATCTTTTGATTTCACCAAGTCCTCGGCCAGCAACATCACATTTGACCCAGACAACTATGTAAGTAGTTCAATTGTCAATGATCAACAAGTTCCAACTGAAAACAGAGTTGTAGTGGAGAGTAATCCAGACACATCTGCAAATCTTGATTTTTACATACAAGATACTATCATGGATCATGTGAATGTTCATTCAACTAATGTGGATTTCTGGTTTGAGCTATATATGGCAGCAGAAAATGTGAAGATCTAGAAGCTGAATCTACTTTGGAAGGTTCAGTTAAGGAAGTTTAATTATGAATACTTGAGGAGAGTAGTTATATGGCAGCAGACTATGCTCCTTTTGTAGTCTTCTTAACTTTTTGTGTTATTAAATTAGTACTACGAGTTTTTGTTACTATCTGCTGCTTCTTGTACTTCGATTACCAATATTGATGTAGTAACTGTTTAAAATGTTTTGTTATGCTTTCTATAGTATTTTGTCATGGCTTCTTCATTTCTATTATTTCCTTTTTCAAACTGCTTGGAACTGTTTTTCTTGAGTCGAGACCTCTCCACCTCCAAAGTAGGGTAAGGTCTGCATATACTCTATCCTCCCTAGACCCCAGGGATTACACATTTACACTAGGTTTGTTGTTGTATATTTGTAGTACGAGCAACATATATGTGCCTATGTAGTATGCATTTTATGGCCACTATGTTAAGTTTTTATACCATAACTAAGCAATATGAGGTTTCAATAAGCAATGATTCAGAGATATTATACTAGCCAGACAATATTCAGATTGAATCTTAAGTTGAAATTTCATCTCTCATCAAATATAAATGCTGATATGCATTCTCCTCAGTCCTTTTCGACTTCTTTGATGCTTTTAAAATTAGTTTACTCTCCCAAAGCTTAATTTCAACTAAGCAATTAACAATCCATGCTTTTATCACACAAAAATTATCACATGGAGTTTCATGTATGTTAGGATTGGGAAGCTGCGTAGTGCGGAGTTAAAGTCAAACAACGTTATAATGACTAAGTTTAAAAAATAAATGAGGCGCATATTTAACGTGGTTTGATGAATGTGACTTACGTCTACAAGCGGAGAGGAGCAAATTTATTATAACAATTGATAAACAAAAGAGAGTACAAAATTTGAGATAAACTCCAATTAATTCCAAAATATCCCTAGAGAATATACCTCAACATTATCACTCCAAAAAAGAGGTTCACTCAAAGTATTTCACAATACGAACTGTATTGAATATAAAACACTCTCTATTGCAAAAAAGAAAAAAAAGTTACTGAAGTCGAGTTTCTTACAAAAGATGGGATCATTCAAATGAAGAAAAAAAACCAATATTTATTGGGGAAAGTTCTTGGTCCCCTAGTAAAGAAAAAAGAATCAAAGAAAATACTTTTATTCTTTGGCTCCAAGAACACTTGGTCATCACGCAAGTATTTTGCACATTATCAAATTTAGGTCATATCAAAATACTTTTATTCTTTGGCTCCAAAATATTTTACTTTGGCTCCAAGAACACTTGGTCATCACACAAGTATTTTGCACATTATCAAAGTTAGGTCATATCTTGCCATGTATATGTTAATTATATATGATTATCCAAATTAAGATCTAATGTGTTTAAAACAACTTCAGTTGAATTTCTTTCAAATCTTTACTGATGAACGCATATAACGAAGAGGGAAGAAGTTGCATGCTGGTTACTCACAAGCCCCACACCTTTCGAATTAGTCTTCCTTCTTGTTTATCGTTTTCTTTTCCTTTTGGTGAGACGTACTTTTCCCTATTATTATTATTACTTCCTCTATCCCAATTTACGTGGCGGGTCTCGGACTACGAGAATCAAAACATTTGATATTTTTTGTGAACTCTGGCATAGTTTTTAAAATAAAGTTAAAATAAAATTTACAAATCTGAATCTATACAAAAAATATCACAAATCAACATAGCTAATGATTCAAAATATTCTTAAAAAAAATTGAGAAAATTATATTAAAAAAAAAACTATTCGACTCCCCCAATCAGTAACACCTTCACATAAAATGAAATAAAGAAATTATTTATTATGTACGGGTTGGATAATAGAATCTTCCTTCAGCCTATTTTCCTTGTTTATCAATCTATACCATGTTATAATTTGAAAGATTGTAAAGACAATGTTTCCCGATATAATCATTGCGTTTCGAAGCCTTTAGGACCAACTAATCATATTTATGTTGGATAAATTAAGGGAATAAAGCGTTTTTTGTAAAAAATAAATAAAACAAAATGAAGAATTTGAATTGAAGACCTCCAATAATTAAAGTTGAACGAATCCTAACTATCCCTCGCACCCCTTGAATTGGTGTTTATAAAGATATTCTTCTATATGCTAGAATATGACCCAAAGGCCAAAGGTAACTTATCTACTACTGGTAAAAGTTAATTCCTCTGTATTCGAGACTTCCTGAAATAGGGGTGCGCAAAAACCCATTTAATCGATAAATTGAACCAATAAAAATGATATTGGTTTATTGATATCGGATTATTGGGTTAACGGTTTGTAAACGGTTTTGTAAATTTTTTTATTGGGTTATCGGTTCGATTTTCAATTTTATTTAGTTAATGGTTAAACTGATAACGCAATAAGCTTATATTAAAATTACCTTTTTATCCCTAATTATTATTAGTGGCTTTAAATTTAAATTTTTAAATACAAAACTATTTCTATATTACTTTATGCTTATTCTGTCAATTCTCATACGGAAACTAGGGCTTGCGCCTTCCGATGCCTATCAGTCTGCTGCTTATTACTTTCTTTTTCATTTTATAGTTTTTGTCTTGCTGCTGATGTCTTCCTTATAAAGAAGTTGGCCTTGTTTATGAACAAATTAACTATGAACTGGAATTGTTTTGTTTTTGAAAGATTGCTAAAGTGCATTTCATAATTTTTTGTCGTGTAACTTTTGTAGACTTTATGTATGAAAGCAGTGTATATATAACAAATGAAAATAAGAGAAAGCAAAAAAAAATAAAAATTAGCGGAGCATTTTCTTATTGGTTAAACCGAAAACCGAACCGTTAAGGACCAAAAATCGATAAATCGAAAACCGATAACGAATATCTTATCGATTGGATTTCAGTTTAGCATATTTACAAATCGAAAACCGATAAAACGAACCGATAATTCACAAAACCGAACCGAACTGACCGATAAGCACCCCTATCCTGAAATGCTTATTTCAGCATCAATAAGAATTTCAAGGAAAACTCTCTCTCTCTCTCTATCTCTCTCTCTCTCTCTACTTTAACGGCTAGAGAACGCTCCCTTCATCTCAGATTATCTGTCATAATTCTCTTTTATGTGCCTTTTAAGAAATATTAATTAGGAGGAGTTTAAATATGTTATCCTTTATTGGTATTTGAATAATCATAACATTGCCCAGCAATGAAGATGTTTGTAATTTTCAAGAACAATAGTTACTAAAGGCGAAATGGCTGGAAAAATATAATCAATTTTCTCTTGAACTTCTAAAATGATAAATAATTTGAGACAACTATTTAAAAAAAATCACGATGGATAATTTGAGACGGAACAAAGTCAACGAAATAGCTTGTAGCTAACAAAATTATTTGATAATCAGTCACTAATTTGTTACTCTACTAAATAGAATTAGCAATGGATTGTGTTGTTTAGGTATTGCATTTGTTCGTCACTAATTCCTGTTTTTTTAGTAGTGTCACGTCTCTTACAAATGTGCCAAATACTAGTGCAATAAAACCGTTAAAATCGAGTCAGGGACGATAATTTAGAGAGATACCAGAATAATGAGAGAATTCTTTCTGCTTTATATTCATCATCATGACCTCCTAATATACAAGTAAGGTCCTCCTTACCCTAGTCTAATAAGGTAACTCTATTCTAGTAGAACTACAAATTCTTTATTACCATAATTACAAATTCACCATAAATAGACCAAACCTATTACAATTAGACTAGAATAGGGTTCCCGCCGACTCACCTATAAATCCGGTCTTAATACCCCCTCAAGTTGGAGCATGAGGGTTCCGAGTGCCCCACTTGCCAAGCAAATATTGATGTTGCAATTTTCCAAAGCCGTAGACGCATCGGCAAATTGCTCACTAGTTACCACATAAATAAGAAGTATTATACCGGATTGGAGTGAGTCCAGGAGATAGTGACAGTCGACTTCAATGTGCTTAGTCCATTCATGAAACACCGGATTTCGTGCAATATATAATGCTGCTTGACTATCACAGTACAATTTCACCAGAGATTTATGTTCAACGCCCAACCTATGTAAAATTCCCTTTGACCATTTTAATTTACAAACTATCATTAACATTGATCGGTATTTCGCCTCCGCTGACGAGTGAGATACAATGTGCTGCTTCTTAGTTTTCCATGATATGGGTGACATCTCGAGGGAGAAAAACCAACCGGTAAGTGATTTTCGAGTCAACGGACATCCGTCCCAGTCTGAATCACACCATCCATGCAGCTGGAGATCACAATCTTTTCTCATAACAATGCCTTGTCCTGAGTTCTTCTTCAAGTAGCGCACCACATGGAGAGCCGTATTCCAGTATGTTTCCTTTGGTTGCTGTATGAATTGAGAAAGAACATGCACGCAATATGACAACTCAAGTCGCGTAAAACTGAGGTATATCATTCTACCGACGAGATGTCAGTATGGTTTCGGATCTCCCAAATTGGCTCTTTCGGCCAACGCCAAATCGTGATTCTGTTCCATGGGAGTATAGATTGGTTTAGCTCCCAGTAATCTGAACTCGGAGATTATATCAAAGGCATATTTCCGTTGACAGAGAAATAACCCAGTTGGTGCACATGCAACTTCAACTCTTAGAAAATACTTCAGAGGGCCCAAATCCTTCATGTTAAAACGTGCGCAGAGATAGTCTTTAAATCGTTCAATGGCACTATGATCGTTTCCGGAAATAATCAAGTCATCCACATAGACTAAGACGTTAAGTTGCATACCTATTTGATGCATCATGATGAGAGAATAATCCGAGTACAACTTTTTGGACCCATATTTCATCAAAGTACTTGATAATTTCCCAAACTAGCATCGCGGGGCTTGTTTCAAACCATACAAATATTTTCGAAGTCGACATACTTGGCTCGCACAAGGAACACGAAATCCCTATTGAAATTTCATATAAACTTCATCCGTAATGTCACCATGCAAGAAGGAATTATGAACATCCATTTGATACAACTCCAATTTCGCGCAACGGCAACTACCGGGAAGGTCCGAACGATTACTACCTTAGCAACCGGAGAAAATGTTTCATTGTAGTCAATTCCTTCCTCTTGTTTATTTTCGAAAATGACTAACCGAGCTTTATATCGCTCGATTGTGCTATCACAGTTGTACTTGATCTTATACACCCATTGACATCCGAGCTCTTTCTTATCTGGTGGCAATGTTTCTAATGTCCACGTTCCATTGTCCTCCAATGCTTGGATCTCTTGCTGCATGGTTTTTCTCCAATATTCCTTTTTTATTGCCTCTGAGAAGATTTTTGGCTCGGTTCCTGTGGTGATTGCTGCAAGGAATCTTTGGTCTTGCGAGGAAAACTTATGACAAGATATATAGTGAGCTAAAAGATAAGGTGCACCTGAGGATTGGGCGGACGCGTTGATGGACTTTCTTTCCGGAATGTTTCAGTGACGTAGTCGTGCAATCGAATTGATTCATTCTTTTGACGTTTACCCTGACCCAATGCATTCCGGTGGTATTTCATTGGTTCCGGACACCTTCCGTCTGTACTGCCTCCATGTTCTTACATCTCCTTTTTGATTTCCTGACCACCAATCCAGATAGCCAATGAGTCGAAAACATCTGTCCACAACGTGTCCGGATCTCTTGCAATGTGTGCAGAATGCACCATCATTTTCCCGTCACCTTGTTCATTGTAAGAATTTCTCCCTTGTATGGCAAAAGTCATGGTTTCACTCCGATCTTCCGTTTTTCGTGTGATTTCTCTCACACGCTCTTCTTGCACCAGCTTCGAATAGGCCTTGTTCAATGATGGCAACGGTTCCTGGGCTAATATGTTCGACCTCACCGTTCCATACATTGTTTCATCCAATCCCATAAGGAAAAATGCACTTTTTCTTCTTATCTTTTAGCTTCTAGGATTGTTCCTAGATTTCACGTGCACTTTCTGCACTTACTAGTTGGAATTTGTTCGTAATTCGCTAATTCCTCCCATAGCATAGTGGGTTTTCCATAGTAATCCACTATGGTCCTTCTCTTCTTCTTGCACTCAGTAAGTTCTACTTTTAGTTGTTTCATTCGAGTGCCGTTAATAACGGCGAACCACTCTCGGATGCTCGTCCATTATTTTTTCGCTTCCTCTTTATTGAAATTGTTGAGCGAAGTGTTGGTTCTATGGTGTTGCGAATTCATGACACAACAGTGAGTTTAGAGTCCACTAGTCTTCCAAGTCCGGCGACTCTTCTTCCGGCTTCTTCATCGTACCATCAATGAAGCTGAATTTCTTCCTTGCTCTTAGGGTTGTCCTCATGGATCTAGCCCATTCTTCATAATTTTCACCTTTCAATTGGATTTGTGTCACCACAATTCCAGGGTTATCATTCGATGTAATGTCATAGGGTGAGATTGTTTTTCTTTGGGTTTTGTTTTCTTCACCGGCAATTCCTTTGCCTTTATCGCCGGTTCTCTGTCACCTGCCATTGTTTTAGCTTTTTTGTGTTCTTTCTAACGTGGATCTGATACCATGTTAAAATCGAGACAGGGACGAGAATTTAGAGCGAGCCAATAATAATGGGAGAATTGTTTCCTCTTTATATTCATCATAATGATCTCCTTATCTATAAGTAAGGTCTCCCTTACCCTAGTCTAATAAGGTAACCCTATTATAATAGAACTATAAATTTTATATTATCATAATTACAAATTCACTATAAATAGACTAGAATAGGGTTCCCATGACTTAGGGATTCTCCGACTCACTTCGTGATCGGACAAACTGGTCTGATCATATCCGATCTCAATAAAAACCAAGCTTCACAATGATGGTGCGATACCTACAATCCACAATGGCAACGCGATACATATAATCCACAATGGCATACTGACAGGCATATCCCAGACTTCCGACTACTATGGGTGTAATGGCAGGTGAGTGCAAATTAACAGGGTAAATTCATAGATGGAAGGCCTCTAATTGAAAAAATTAGGCCAAAATTCTTGAAACAAACTCCATTAAAAGAAAAGTATGAATCGGGGCCTAAGATTATATTCATGTATTCATTGTTTTCAATCATAAAATATATTTCAGTGAGGTGTATTTCAAGCATTCATGAGCATCACAGGCTCAAAAATCAGGATGTTTAAGTAGTCGCCAAACTTCGATCGAAATGGAGAAGAGTTAGTATCTAAAAGTCCCCCTAAACTATCTATATTTTGTCTGTTTAATACTTAAACCAATTCTTGTTGTTCTTATCCCCTTGAATTATAATATTTCATATCTAGAACCCTCATGCAGTGCTAAGTCGCATCGAGAGTGGCTTCAGTTCTCTCTTTGTAGGATGTGAGAGCTATAAAAAGTAGGCCAAAAAGAGCATCCATATGACATTTTATATTCTTTAAAAAAAATTATTTATGTTTTTTTCTCTTATTTATTATTCCATTAGTCCAAATTTAAGTGTCTTAGTTTGATTGGCCAAGAAGTTTAAGAAATAAAGGGAGACTTTTGAATCTTGTAGTCTTAAATTAAAGATATATGTAGCCCTTTAAATCTTGTGATCTTAAACTTTCCATGTAGAATGTTGAAATTGGAAAACTTACTAAATATAGAAAGAAACATTATTTTTAGAACAGACCAAAAAGGAAAGTAAGACACTTTAATTGGGACGGATGAAGTATTTATTATTTATTACTTTTTCTTGTGTAAAAAAAGAAATATTATTTTGACCTGGCTCAACATGTACATTGTCCAACCCACAAAATCAAGGGAATTTTACATAGTGTAGAGATTATATAAGAGATATTTATATTTAGTAACTACACTTTATTTTAATTACATCTAGCAGCTAAATGTTGCATTTCAGTTACACAAGCTAACTAATACAATAACTCCTCTACTTCTTCTCTTTTCACTGGTCTCTTCCCTCTTCTCTCTCCTTCTCTCTCGTCCATCTTCTCTCGCCCATGAAGATAAGCAACTACTCCGGCAAATAACTTGTCGCATACCCTATCCACATCTACCAATAATATCAATCAACTAAATCTCTAGTAGCAATCAGCTTATAAATAATGTACCCCTTCCGTTCTTGAAAAATTCAGCATCATTATATCACTCCTAATCGTTAACACAAGAGCAACCATCCTTCGTCATCCAACATAATTAGATTACTCATATGCTCAACTCTAATTTTGTGTAAAGCAAAATAATAATATGGACTCGTTTCCTCTCCATCTTCTCCGGCGAGTTCTAACCGCGGTCAGTAAGGCCCAGATCTGACCGGAACAGTGGGCCCCTATGATCTCCGACGTATTTTATGCCTTGTATCTCAGATTTGAGCGCATTTTATTTCTTGTATCTCAGATCTGAATGTATTCATTATTTTTTTAGTGTAAAATTCAGCGTTTCTTTATGTATTTTTTGCCTGTATTTCGCAGGAGATTTTCTTTGTGTACAAATAAATACAATGAATTTTGAATACAGCTGAATATCTCTGTATTCTTTTGCATTATTGTTGTTTGAATGCAACTGAATTTAAATACAATAAGTTGAATACAATGTAAAAGCAGCTACAAATGAATACAACCGAATTGAATATAGCGAATATAGCCGAATTTGAATACACGCTACTGTAGCTACGAAATGTAATTAGCAAAAGTGTAGCTATGCCTAAATAAACTTTAAAGTGTAGTCATTTATGTAAGTTGCCCCAAAATCAATGCGAACTATTTGGCCCAATTAGTAATATCTAAAAATCATTTAGATCATTTTCTCAAAACAATTTTACAGGTCAGATTTGCCCCTTTACTCTCACAAATAAGCTATATTTGCCCTTCGTTATATTTTTTGGATATATTTGCCCTTGTCATCCAACTTTAGAGCCATATTTGCCCCTGTACTCTATTTTCAGGTCATATATACCCTACGTCCGTTAAATCTCCTTGTCCTCATCTTTATTTTCCTATGTGGCGCCTATGTAGAATGTTTTTCTCCCAATTTAAATTAAAAATAACCCCCCCCCCCCCCCGGGTCGGTTGTCTTCTCCACTTATTTTATTGAACAGTCTTTTCTCCATGGCAAAAAGAAAAAAAAATGTGTTTCAGCGCTGAAAAAAGTGCTGAAGGAAAAGTCTTGTGTGGGTTCTGAACTTCCCTGCCAAAGTACTCACATTATTCCTAAATTTCAAATGCCAAGACAGAGAATTGAAGAACAATGATACATAGATTAAACCGGTACACCACTATAGAAATGTTTATTTTTAATTTAAATTGGGAGAAAAAAATTCCACGTAGGCGCCACGTAGAAAATAAAGGTGGAGGCAAGGAGATTTAACAGAGGGAGGGCAAATATGACCCGAAAATAGAGTACAGGGTAAATATGGTCCTAAAGTTGGATGACAAGGATAAATATATCAAAAAAGTAAAACGAAGGGCAAATATAACTTATTTGTGAGAGTACAGGGGCAAATCTGACCCTTTTCCGTAATTAAAAAGTATGTCTCTTTTCTTTTTTGACAACACTTTAATTCTAACTTTTCAAATGACATATTTAAGACCACCAGATTGAAGGGCATTTTGGTATATTTTACATATTTCTAATTTAAAGCCACAAGATTAAAAAAATTTCTTCATCTCCATACCAAATCAAAACCGGACAAACAAATTGAAACTGAGGGAATAGCAAAATATCACATGAATCAACAATTCAACAAAATAAGGAAAGCAACGAAGAGAATTTTGCAAAGCAAACAAAAAGGTCAAGCCGCGTTAAAGATAAATTAGAGACCTTCCCCTGATTAATACCCTTAATCAGTGTTTAAAAAGACTCTTTAGTATTTACTTTGACTTAATAATTATTTATGGGAGGACAGACAGAGAAGGACAACCTTTTTTTCATCCATTCATTTTTTTTTTTTTTACCCCAGCAGACGAAACACAAGGTATTACAATCACAAATTTAATCCTTGTTAAAGATATCACTGGATCTTTCATTAGTTTAATAAAAAATGCTGAAAGACAGTTGGCTTTTGTAGGAATATAGATATATTTGGTTAAAGTTGAAAAAATAATATGTGAAATTGAAGTTGAAAAAAACATTTTGGCGGAAGATGGTGTTACCAGAAACTCTTGTAGGATAAACAATTGTTTCACTTCAAATATTTCTCAAACCAATGTCTCAACTTGTTTATCAATATTTCAAATATTGAAGTTCTCATATTTGCAAATAGGCCAAATCAATATTCAGAATACTGAAATTTTGGTATTTGAAAGATTGAAATGATATTTGATGGCCAAATGTGACCTTTAGAAAAGGTTTAGAAACAAATGGTTAAACTTTAGTACTTCCGTGGAGATGCATGATACGGCAGGTATATTGCTATTTTTGCAAATAGGCCAAATCAATATATCGACTTTACATAGGTTCACATGTTCTTGCTTATGTAGAACTTTTAATATCTTATAATATATCTGAACATTATTTTAGAGTAATTGTTCAAGACGAGGTATTTTTCTATCATGATCAGAGCGTTAGCCGGGAGGCGAGGTTTAATTCGAGTCCGAGTCCCAACTTGTTTCCTTAGTAAATCACTTTTTATTACTAGTGTGTATGCATATATATACTAGTGTATTTGTCTGCGCTTGGCACCGTTATAAAGAAAATAAAAAATAATTAAATAGTTACGTTATAATTTCTAAATACAAATATGTTTGCTAATCATACATGTTTTTACATGATATTACCATATTTTCATGTTTCATTTCAAACCTTACATAAGTTTTTGATAATGAAATCTTTCTTTGGTTCTTTTTGATTAAACTCTATATAAAACTTTTTGATAGAAAGAAATTATAAGAATTATTCAGGTTAATATGAAACAACTCATTTAGTTCAATATATGTGAAATTGAATTGTAAAATATAAAATAAGAATAAAAACTAATGAAAAAGAGAAAAAACGATAATGTAAAAATCTTGAAATCTACCCTAACATTTTCTTTCTCAAAGGCCTTTTTCTTACTAATACTAGACGGAATATGCCTGTGCTACGCACGGGCCCAACACTTTAGATTATAGTGCATCTATGTGTATGTAGTTGTCTTTGAATAGTGATATATATATATATATATATTATGTTCAAAACACGATTAATATAACATTGTAGTTTGTGCTCCGTATCTAAAATTTTTTTTACTTTTTTTTTTAATATTGGTTGGTGTTTTTATAATTTGACTAATTTACCTTATTCATTATTTGATCTCCATTTGATATATATTTTTTACGACATTAATCTCTTTTCACATTTATTAGAGTAAGAATAAAAATAAAAAAGTAATTAAATTCTATCTTATTTTAAAATATAAATATTTTAAGTATACTTATTTTAGTAAACATAACAAATAAATGACATGGCGGAATAGCAAATACAACAGTTTAATATCTAGATTAGATCTCAGGCTAATATAAAAAAAGAAAAAAATTATATGGTTTGACTACTTAACCTTTTGAAGAAAAGCAATTTCATTTGCTCCCATTAATGGATTGATATGAACGTGGTAATGAATCCATCATTATTGACTTAATGAGATACTTTGGAAATTACATGAATATTGGTTGATTTTTTAATATGTGGTGCACTTTTTTTTGACATTATTAATTTGCACTATATATACTATGTTCAAAACACGATTAATATTGTAGTTTGTACTCCGTATCTAAAACTTTATTATATTAGTGTTTACTACGAATACAAAGTCTGCACTTTTTTTTTGACATTATTTTTTTTTAATATGGGGTTCACTTTTTTTTTTTTTTTTGATATTGCTTGATTTTGTTAATATGGGATCCACTTTTTTTAAGCGTGAGTTTAGAGATGGTGGATTCCACTTTTTTTTTTTTTTTTTAATACGGCAAAGGCTCAAATATGCCCCTGAACTATACGAAATTGCACACATTTGCCCGTCGTTAAAAGGTTGGTGCAAAGATGCCCCTAACGTTTTTTTTTTTTTTTTTGCCATACATGCCATTGAGTTAACGGAAAATATTGGAGGGCATATTTGTTCAATTCGCATAGTATAGGGGCATATTTGAGCCTTTGAAATTCCAGAATATTATGGCACAAAATATCATTGCATTCCAAAACATAAAAAAACATTTGTAATTACAATCCATCCACCATTGTATTACATCAAAATGATACAACTAAAAGAGCAGATGCAATTACAAACATCTTTTAAAGACTGTTTTCACAACAAGAGCTTCATTTTCCCTTTTCAAAAGATTTTTTTTACTAATGATAATACCATTTTTATTTTTCAATTTATTGTTCTTTCTGGATATTTTGTCTTCTCAGTCCCAATATCTACACAATAATGGATGCAACAATTACCGCAATAAAACATAAACATAAAAAAGGAGATAACTTATATTAGACTTATGACATATGAAAAAATGTTTCTCGCAGTGCTCAAAATTTTGATAATAATAATAGAAAGAGTATCACATCTTAAGCATTTATATAGTTTCTTACATAACATTCAATGTGGTTTGGCTCTTTCGTGAATTTCACGCATAACCGAAATTTAGTAGAATTATTTGAAGCTCATAAGTGAGATGGAGTGCAGTAACTCCACATCCACAAACCCTTCCATAGCTATTTGAAGAACTCGAAGCTTCCGACATTTCATAAGCAAGTGAAAGAATAAGAGAGAAAAGTGAGGGGTTGTACGATAAGTGTGGAGTTTCAAAATGCAGTTGCAATAAATTATTGGCAAGCATAAAGTGCACTACGAAAAAATCTGAGAACTATTTGTGCCGTAATATTCAGGAATTTCAAAGGCTCAAATATGCCCTTAATGTTTGTGAAACTGAACAAATATGCCCTCCAATATTTTCCATTAACTCAAGGGCATGTATGGCAAAAAAAAAACGTTAAGGGCATCTTTGCACCAACCTTTTAACGACGGGCAAATGTGTGCAATTTCGTATAGTTCAGGGGCATATTTGAGCCTTTGCCGTTTTTAATATTGCTTGATGTTATGTAGTATGGGGTCCACCCTTTATGGGGTGCACTTTTTTTTTTTTTTTTGGGACATTATTAGTTTGCACTATTTTTATGCATATAATATATATACATATACTATGTTCAAAACACGATTAATATAACATTGTAATTTGTGTTCCGTATCTAAAACTTTATTATATTAGTGTTTGCTACGAATACAAAGTCTGCACTATTTTTTTTAGCATTATATATTTTTTTAATATGAGGTTCACATTTTTTTTTTTGATATTGCTTGATTTTGTTAATATGGGGTTCACTTTTTTCCCATGAGTTTGGAGATGGTGAGTTCCACTTTTTTTCTTCCTTTTTTTTTATTGCTCGGTGTTATTTAGTATGGGGCCTACCCTTTTTTTTAAGGGATAGCGGACGACGAAGCATGGGTCTAAATCCATGCTTTATATAATTTTTTTTTATTTTATTTTTTATATTGCATGGTGTTGTTTAGTATGGGGCCCACCTTTTTAGACATTATTAGTTGCACTATTTTTATGCATATATATATATATATATATATATATATATATATATACTATGTTCAAAACACTATTAATATAATATTGTAGTTTGTGCTCCGTATCTAAAATGTTGTTATATTAGTGTTTGCTACGAATACAAAGTATGCACTTTTTTTTTTACATTGCTTTTTTTTTAATATGGGATTCACTTTTTTTTTTTATATTGCTTGATTTTGTCAATATGGAATACTATGTACAAAATACGATTAATATAACATTGTAGTTTGTGCTTCGTATCTAAAACTTTATTATATTAGTGTTTGCTACGAATACAAAGTCTGCACTTTCTTTTTTTGACATTGTTTGTTTTTTTAATATGGGATTCACTTTTTTATATATTGCTTGATTTTATTAATATGGGGTCCACTTTTTTTTTTCCTGTAAGTTTGGAGATGGGGGGTTCCACTTTTTTCTTTAAATATTGGTTGGTATTTTTTTTTAATATTGGTTAGTGTTTTTTTTTAATATTGATTGGTGTTTAATATGAGGACCACACTTTTTTTTAATGCATTAACGGACGACTGCAGAATTGCACCGACGAATTCTAGAAGAAGCACATTGTTCTCGGTATTCTATTCATCCAGGTGCAACCAAAATGTATCATGATCTCAAGGTGATTCTTCTCGTCTTCATTTTTAGCTGTAATTTTCACAGATCTCTCTTTGGACTAAGTCCCCCATCTGTTGAATTATAGTTTCTGGCAGAGTCAAGGTTTTTGTTTGTAGTTTTGTCTCTTTGTACTTGTAGTCAAACACAAAGAATCTTGAAAAAGCATGGGTTTATATATAGTAGCAATAGCAAAACCGGAACATTAATTTACAAATGAGTTTCTTGAGGACAAACGAAAAGTTGTAGTAATTCAGATTAGCTCAGTCATTTTATTCTACAATAAATAAACATCAAATTAAGAGTAAAATAAAAAAGGAAACTATATGTGTCATTACTACTCTACACGTGGAAGTATTTCAGTATAATAAATTGTTATGTGTTACTACAAAAAGTCAAAAGGGACAACACAAATGAAAAGTAAATAGAGCAACCAGAATAAATTATATGTGCAACCAATGGGAAACCACAAGTTGGAGCAGGACGACGACGATCCTATGACGACGAAAAAGTGCCAAACCCACCTTTCTATACAGTAGTAATTTTATTTGTTACTGTTAATTGTTCACTCACATGTTACATAAAGTTGACAGTTTCTCATTTCTCTCAAATTAAAATTAAGCAAAAACTAAAAGAAAGGACGCAAAAAAGAATAGGGAAAAAGAGAAGAAACTGAAAAGAAGAAATAAATGGAAGAAAAGTACATAAAAGAATATAATAAGAATTTCATTTTTATAATTTCAATTTTTTTTAAAGAATATCTTTATTTCCGTTCCATTATGTTGCTCCTTTTGTCGCGGAGTGCAGACAATTTGATTAATTTGATCCAATTTTGCATTATCCGATTGCCTAAACTTCCAAGGAAAACATAAGAAAGCAAAATTAGTGTTAGCGTGAGATGTTTCAGAAGTAACACCAAGACAAAATAATATTTAGATGGTTAATTGAGATAGCAAAAGAAAAATAATATAAAAATTGAGGTGAAATCCTATGAGAAATTCTAGTACAATTTTTACAACCAAAGTGGAGTTTTAAATAATTTTATTGCTGGTCCTCCCATAGATTCATATATTGCTAGTGAGAAATTAAAATTAAAATTAAAATACAGAGAATAAGACAGGGCACAAAAAGTAATTTTCTTGGTACTCAATATTGAGAATGAAACCTCCTTACCACTTACCACTATGCTGCACTAAAACATATTAAGCAAATTAGTATTAAGACAAGGAAAAAAAGAAATGATCATACCTTCATGAATGTAAAAGGTCACAGAAAATTCTTAAAGATAAGCTAACACTAAACCAGAAACCCAATTAATATTCAGTACAATTCAAGTCATTCCAAATAAGTTTAAACTCAAGAAACAGAAAAAAAAGAAAAAAAAGGAATAAATTAAAAAGCGAAAAACACAAATTGAACTACATAAAGCAAAAACTTTGAAGACTTATTAGTTCCAAACCGGATATTATTATAAAATAATAATATCCAGAACCTAGGTTGTTGGTGGGCCGAATTACCGGGCTAAATGACATGTCCGGCCCAACCCCCTAATTTTTTTCACTAGCCCAGCCCACCACCCTCTTATTAGGTTGGGGGCCGGGCCGGTTATGGGCAGGGTTAGGTGGGCCGGTCCCGGGTCGACCCGACCCAATTGACAGGCTTAGTTTAATCTCTCTCTTTGTTAAGCATTATATTCAACCATTCCCTCTAAAAGGTGTGATGGAAATGACTTACGTTATGTTATTCTTAATTAGAGGTATATATCGATTTCGAACCTGACTGAAAGAAAAAACTCTTTATAGAATAATAGAAAGTGTTTTATTCGTGAGCCTACCTATGGATTAGTGTGTATTAAATACCAAATATACCGACCTTGTTACTGGTAGCGTTAAATTCTTTTGGCTAGTTATTCGTTGCTATCTTTTTTTATTCTACAATTCAGTATTTAATTATTTTCCTCTGCTCGTTATGATTATTTTCGAGGAAGCAAAATTAAAATTACAACTTTTTTGGGTATTCGTAGTGTTAAGTAAAATGAAACGATGTACATTTTTTTTTTGTCGTCCCTTAACGTGAAATAAAGTGATTTTGTTATCTTTCTGTATTGAAGCAAATAAACATATAAAGGAACGACGAGTTAGTTATATAAAATTAATTTTCGAGCCTACAAATTGTACTGTCTCCTTAAGGAATTTAATTTCCTCATTGTTGTTTTAGGTTTTGGATTAATTCCTCCCAAGATAGAACGGTAAATTGTTTTGTAATAGCGGCACTCCGAATTACAGAACTTCGGCGAACTCAAAGAACGGAGAGAATCACACTTGACACTTACTTTTATTTTCGAAAGTAATGGAGAAGAAGAGGGGAAGATGAACTCGTTTTCAGTGTGTAAAATTTGAGGCAAGGCCGATAAAGTTATAGCCAACGAATTTTGGAATTTGGTGTCTGTTCGGGAAACCATTGGTGTCTTTACTGGAAACGGGAAGTGTCTTTTATAATAACAATGCAAAAATTAAAAAAAAAAATCAATCAAATCATTAATTTGTTCAAAGCCGAAGTCAAGGGAGTGACGATGAAGACGCGAGGGTTTGCCATCTTCACAACTCTTTAAGCCAGAGTAAAAGTGATTTTTATTACCCAACAAATTATTTTCTTCTTTTTATGTGGGACAGAAGTCCCTTCATTTCCCACTCCCACCTAAACCAAAAGTCATGGGATTGAACCTCATTCACATAAAAAAAAAATGAATTTTCATAATTTATAATTTAAAGGAAATCTATGCAAGGTGAGGCTCTTCGAGGGTTAATCATGTGTTTGAATTGACTTTTTAAAATAGTTTATAAGTTAAAAGATAAAAGTCATAAGTAATTGAGACTACCCAACTTTTGACTTTTAGCTTATTTTTATACTTTTTTGCCTAAAAGTAAATGCTTAAAAGTACGTTTTATCTTTTTTTCTAGAACACCATAAAAAGTAGAAAAGGAGCTTAAAAGCCAAAAAAACATTTAAATAAGCCAATCCAAACACCCCAAGTGCACCCTCAACACACGTTTCCATCCTTACCAAAATCGTTGCTTGCATGATCTTGAAAGGCCGCAATGACTTGTAGGCCTTTATTTTTGGATTCAAGGACATCAGCCATCACAAAATTTCACTGGCGATAGAACGGGGACAATGACATTTATATTATAGGTCATATACTTTGACCTTTTCACGGTTTCATGAGCTTGTGGAATTCAAGTTTGGAGTGTCTTTCGTAGTAATCGAATGTGAAGGATTAAAATAATTGGATTGTTAAGACACAGAGATTAATTAAGCTGGTAAAAGTTCAGTAAATAGATATGTCTGGCCTTAGTTGTATGTACATATACTATTTAACAAATGGATCGACTCTGCCTTTTTGAGATGTACTTCCTCGGCTGTATGAACAATTTGGGATCAGTTCCGGGTTCATAACTTATAAGAACCTTCATTCGAACATTTAACCGAGCAACTTGTGGGCATGAGTTCGTAGGCTTCTTATTAGTTCAATTTCCCATAGAACGCTATCATTTTCTACTTTTCTACTCCTAATCCTCATCATAATTCATCCAACATCCTCATAGATTCAATTCATACTCTTAAACCGTGTAAAACAGCCCACACAACTAGCCATGATCATAAGAGTTCTTAAAGATTTATAAGAACTTGTTCTATGGAATTTCTTCTTCAATTTCTATGTTTAAACACTTGTAAAAGCTTAAGGAGATTATGAGAAGGGTAAAACATACCTTAATTTTCAAGAATCATTCCAGAATAGAAGTTGCTTCAAGTTGAAGATTTTTTTCGAAAGGTGAGGCGACGAAGAAATGACGATTCTACGAGTACCACGGGATTCCCTATGATAAAAAGGACTTGATTAGCTTTTGGGTTTAGTCTTGATTCATGGAGAATTGTTTGAGTGTATTCAAGGGCTGTTTAGGGTTTGAAAGGTTGAAGAAATGAAGGTTCAATTCATTTGGGGGTGATTTTATAAGTTTGGGAAAGCTGTCCACTGACCAGGCCTCTCTTGGCCTCGCGGCAGCTCGCACCCTCCGACGAAAATGCTAATATCTCTCTACTCTGATATCGTATCGACGAACGGTTAAATGCGATAGAAACTAGACTCGTAGACCTTCAATTTGGTGTATCAATCACCACGTAACTCCAAGTAGATTGAGAGAAAAGCTATGCGACATCTGACCCTAAATTTCAGCAATTTTATAAACTTAACTTGCGGCGACCTTTGTCGACTTCCGTATTATAATCCGTTTGACTTCAAAACTTAACATACGACTATCATATTATTTAAATACCTCAGGGCATTACCTTCTTAGCATATTATCCATCTTATGATACGATGACGCATGAAAACACAAGGTGTAACATCCTCCCCCTCTTAAGAACATTCGTCCTCGAATGTGGAGGGATATCCTGACTACTAGGATTTCTAAAAATTTCGGCAGAGTTTTCTCTGTAAACAGGACTGTCTAAAACCTTCCAAACAGCACAAACTAATATCCAAAGCCACGCAGGGCTACACAACAACATGATAATTATCAATTTGGCCTCACACGACCATCTAACTATGCAGAAATCAAAATAAGTTAGCCATAACTCACCTCAATTATCATCTGCTGCGGTCTGGAATGTATTCGCCTCATCAGACTCAGCAATAGCACCTAACACAATTATATGGTGTAAGTTCAATAGATAGAGATAGGAAGAGAGGTATCGTATCGGACAAATATCACTATAAACCTGAGGACTGAAACAAATAAGGGTATCGAGCTTTCATATCTTCTTCTGCCTCCCATGTCATCTCCTCCACATTATTATTCCGCCAAAGTACTTTGACTGAAGCTACCTCTTTGATTCTCCACTTACGGACTTGACGATCTAGGATGGCGATAGGAACCTCCTCATATGAAAGGCCCTCATTAACCTAAATATCCTCAATAGGAGTGATGCGAGAAGGATCGCCTAAGAATTTATGAAGCATAGAATACCGGATGGACCGTTTCTAGTTCTAGTGGCAAGTTAAGTTTATAAGCTACCTGGCCAATTCTCTGCACGATCTGATACAGCCCGACATACCTGGGCTAAGGTTTCCCTTCTTGCCAAATCTCACTACACCCTTCATAAGCGATACTTTCAAGAACACCCAGTCTCCCACAACAAACTTTAAATCTCGACGCCGATTATCTAAATATGACTTCTGCAGACTCTAAGCTGTTAGCAAACTTTCTTGAATAACTTCACCTTTTCTACGGCCTGCTGCACTAACTCGGGTCCTAACAACTTTGTCTCACCGACACCAAAACAACCAATAGGGGACCTAAACTTTCACCCGTATAAAGCTTCATATGGTGCCATATGAATGCTAGAGTGATAGCTATTATTGTAGGCGAACTCAATAAGTGGCAGATGATCTTCCCAGCTTCCCTTGAAATCTAGAACACAGGCTCGTAACATATCCTCGAGCGTCTGAATAGTGTGCTCGTCCTGCCCGTATGTTTGTGAATGGAAAGCTATACTGAGACTGATATGAGTGCCCAAGCCCTTTTGAAAGGACCTCCAGAAATTAGCTGTGAACTGCGCACCTCTGTCAAATATAATAGAAATCGGGACTCTAGGCAGTCGAACTATTTCCTTGATATACAATCTGGTATAATCGTAGTTCTGACAGGTAAAAAGTGAGCTGACTTTGTGAGCCTATCCACAATGACCCATATAGAATCGAACTTCCGACGAGAACTAGGAAACCCTGTGATGAAGTCCATATTAATAGCCTCCTATTTCCATATTGGGATCTCGATGTTCTGCAGTAACCCACCAGGTTTCTGATGTTCAACTTTAACCTGCTGATAATTTGGACACTGAGCTACGAACGTAGCAATATCCTTCTTCATATCATTCCACCAATATAACTGCTGAAGATCGTGGTATATCTTAGTGGAACCAGGATGAATCGAGTATCTGGATTGATGAATTACTGTCATAACTTTCTTGTGAAGTGCCCCAACATTAGGTACACACCATCGTCCCCTATATTTAAGAATCCCATCATCTGATAGCTCGAATAATTGCTTCTTCTGTAAAGAGATGCATTCTTTAATTTTGACTAACTCGGGATCCTCAAACTGCCGTGCTTTTACTTCGGCCACTAATGATGACTCTGCGGCATTCTAAACTACGTCGCCCTCATCAGCTGTGTCAAGTAGCCGCACACTCAAACTGGCCAATCGACATAGATCCTTGGTCATCTCTAACATATCAGCTCTCACATGCTTTAGCCTGCCCATGGACTTGCGACTCAAAGCATCAGCTACAATATTTGCCTTGTCAGGATGGTATAGGATATCAACATCATAATCCTTTAGTAATTCAAGCCACCTCTGTTGTCTCAGGTTCAACTTTTTCTGCTTGAATATATATTGTAAGCTCTTGTGATCTATAAACAAATCAACATGAACTCCGTATAGATAATGACGCCATATCTTCACGCAAATATCACAGCGGCCAACTCAAGATCATAAGTCGGATAATTTTGCTCGTGCTTTCTCAGTTGCCTTGAAGCATATGCAATAACCTTACTATGTGGCATTAAAACACATCCCAATCCAACTCTGGACGCGTCATAATATACCACATAACCCTCAGATCCTTCAGGAAGTGCTAGAACAGGCGTTGATGTTAGTCGATTCTTTAACTCCTGAAAACTCTTCTCACAAGTTTCTGACCACTGAAATTTAGCTACTTCGTGCATCAACTTCATTAAGGGAGCGGCAATAAAAGAGAAATTCTCCACAAACCTCCGATAATATCCTGCTAAGCCCAAGAAACTACGAACTTCTGTAGGAGTTGTGGGCCTCGGCCAATTCTTTACTACCTCAATTTTTTGACCATCCACTTTGATACCTTCATCTGAAATGATATGCCCAAGGAAAGCCACCGATTTCAACCAGAGCTCGCACTTAGAGAATTTAGCATACAACTTACGATCTTGCAGCGTTTACAATACTACTCGCAAATGATCTGTGTGCTCTGATTCTGACCGAGAGTATATCAGAATATCATCAATGAACACAATCATGAAGATGTTGAGAAATGGCTTGAAGACCTAATTCATTAAATACATAAAAGCCGCTGGAGCATTAATGAGATCGAAGGACATGACAAGAAATTCATAATGGTCATATCTGGTCCGGAAAGCCGTCTTCGGGATATCTTTCTCTCTGACTCGCAACTGGTGATACCCAGATCGAAGATCGATCTTAGAAAAGTACTTCGCGCCCTGTAACTGATCAAATAAATCGTCGATCCTGGAAAGGGGATACTTGTTTTTGATAGTTACTTTGTTGAGCTTATGGTAATCGATGCACATTCTCAATGAACCGTCCTTCTTACGAACAAACAGCACTGGTGCACCCCACGGAGAAGTACTGAGCCTAATGAAGCCCTTATCCAGAAGATCCTTTAACTGAGGTTTCAATTCTTTTAATTCAGCAGGGGTCATTCTATACGGAGGAATAGATATAGGTTGAGTATCTGGAAGTACATCAATATCAAAGTCAATTTCCCTTTCGAGAGGAAGAACAGGAAGTTCATTAGGAAATACATCGGGGAATTCAATGACAATAGGAACTGATTGAAGAGTAGGAGGTTTCGCCTCTATATCCTGCACTCACAGCAGATGATAAATATACCCTTTTGCAATCATCTTCCGAACCTTAAGGTAAGAAATAAACTTCCCTTTAGGCGCTGCACTATTACCCTTCCATTCAATAACAGGCTCGCCTGGAAAATTAAAATGAACAATCTTCATCCAGCAATCTACATTAGCATAACAAGAAGCCAGCCAATACATACCCCTGATAATATCAAAATCGACCATCTCCAGTTCATGCAAATCAGCTAACTTATGCGGTCATGAATCATCATATCACAATCTCGATATACCCGTCTAACTATCACAGGTTCACCTACGGGCGTAGATACCTCAAATGGCTTACGCAATAATTCAGGCTCTTTATTGCACTTGCCAGCAACGAAGGGGGAAATATACGATAATGTAGAATCGGGATCTATCAAGGCATACATATCAATGGAAAAGACGGATAATATACCTGTAACTACATCTCGAGATGACTTTAAGTCCTGACGACCCGATAGTGCATATATGGGATTTTGCTGATGTCCTGAACTAGATGCTCCCTCTCTGCCTTTGGCTCTACCAGCCGATGTCTACATACTCTTCCAAGGGTGAAGAAGAAGAAGAAGAAGAAGAAGAAGAAGAAGAAGAAGAAGAAGAAGAAGAAGAAGAAGAAGTCGCTGCAGATGCTTTCGATTATGCCACACTACCTCAGTCTCTCGTCGGACAATATCGCATAATATGACCCAGCTGTCCACACACATAACACATATCAGAACCCTGACGACACTGCCCTAGATGATTCCTACCACATAGATCACAACGGGGTAACAGAGGCCTCATCTGATTGAACTCTCCTCTGAATTGCGGGCCTGATGTCCGCGAACTCTGACCCTGACCAGAATAAGTGGTGCGATCGCGTCGCTAGCCCTGAAACTGTTGTACCGCACTGGCTACCAGATAAGATGGCATCTAGAGAACTGCGGCCTAGGTCTACCTCTGAAATCTCCCGAATCACCTGCAGACTAGGCCCTCTTATGCTGATCTCTATCCCTCTCTCGATAAACCCGCTGCTGCCTCTTACGATCCTTTAAGTTTTGGGCATAGTCCTGAATGCGAGCAATATCCATTCCCGGATTCAGAGCAGCTGTAGTACATTCATTAATCAAGTGTGGTCCCAAGCTACCCATAAACCTTTACACCCGATCGGTCATCTCGGCTACAACAGTAGGAGCATATCTAGCCAAGGAGTTAAACTGAATGCTATACTCTCGAACACTCATGTTGCCCTGCTCCAAGCTAAGAAACCTATCCTGTTTGGCTCGGCGGATCTCAATAGGTAAATACTGCTGTAAGAATGCCTCAGAAAACTCTCTTCATCCTGCTGGTGGGGCGGGAGGTCCCTTAGACTGCTCCCAGGTCTCATACCAATCCACAACAATAGCCTACAATCTATAAGAAGCCAGCTCTATCTGCTCAGTATTGGTAGCGTGCATAACTCGTAAGGTCCGCTGCATCCGATCTAGAAAAATCTGTGGATCCGCATTTGGATCAGTCCCTCTGAACACCGGAGGGTCCAGGTTGATGAAATCCTGGACTCTTGCACTAATAGCTCTATCAGAAAAACCAGGAGCCTGACGTTGGGCCTAAGAGGCCACTAATCGAGTCAATAGTTGTACAGCACTCCGCATGTCCAAATCCTGATCTAGAGCAACCAGGGGAGGAACTAAAGGTACATTAGCTCCCCTATGCTCCTCTGGTGGCGGTGGTGCTGCTCCGGAGGCTTGAGAATCTGCCTCATTCTGAAGCTCGTGCTGATCTACATTAGCGGGTGGCGCTCGACTGGTGCTTTCCCTCGCCTCAGTCCCTAACCTTAGGGTACTCTTTTGTCATCTAATCGTAGGCATCGCTGGAAATATAAACTAAATAAAGGTTAAGAGTGAATAGTTATGACTTGGTTTTGTCGCACGATCTAGATAAAAAAAAAAGGTAACCATCCTAAATGCCCTATAGCCTCTTATTTATAAGTGTAGTGCACAACAAACCCATAAACAAAACACTACTAGACACGGCTTGCAGACTCCCATGGAAAGCCCTGCGCTAATACCAAGTTTGTCACACCTCAACCTTCGGGGGTGTGGCCGGCACCCGGCTTCGAAGGCCCGAGCCAACAACCATGGCATTTATAACCTAAGACATGAACATTGGGACGACAAGGCCACTAAATGACAATAGTAAGGACTAAATATGGAAACCTACAAACAGAAGAAGCCTAATAACTTATATATACATATTCAAAGCTGACAAAGCCATAACGAAAATGACATCGACTATCCAGAAGGCCGGCGAGGCCAGACAAAATAAATATACACTGACTGCAAGTCTGCAAGTTTCTAAGAGTATTGTACGACATCTACTAGTCGGGAAAGGGCCCCGTCATACCTAAACCATATATACACTTATGCAGTTGTACCTAAAGACTCAGAACCAGCAACTCCAGAGAAGTGGAGTGCGACACCCATCAAATGATCTCGGTATCCTACAGAGAAGGCGTGCCGACCTACTTATCTGCACTTGTGGGAATGAACACAACGCACAAAAGGGACGTTGGTACAAAATATATACTGAGTATGTAAGGTGGTAAGTATAAGCATAACGAATGTAATAACATAAGAAAGAGGTGCAGAAACTACCTAAACTTAGAATAAGGCCACTGCAGGCATCTAGAGAATACAACATGACTATAAATACATGAACATAAAATTATTCCTCACTGTGGAGGCATATACAATATCATTTAATAATAAATCCCTCTTTGGAGTGAACTCATCGTAACTGCCCGACCATAAAGGACGCGGTAAATATCTGCCCAGCTGATCAACGGTATGCACAGCTACATCCCTGCCCGATTGTCTATGACACGATGCGAAAATGAAAGAAATACATCTAGGTGCACATCTACGTGCCTGCCCAGCCGACTATAGCTCGGCGCGGTAATGAAATAAATAAATACATATATATATATATATATATATATATATATATATAAGTGCAGTGCAAGACCGACCTCAAAGGGATATCATAGAAGGAGTCGGAGTGACCTATCGTCGTTATCCTCTGACTAACGTTATTGTCACTATGTCTTTTATCTTCAATTCAAGAGACAATAGACATGGAGAACATGTAAGATATTTGACATGAATTACACATAAAGAAGAGTTCAACTCAATCGGATAGTAGATGGTCAATTCAAGTTTAGCGGAAACATTACAATTGATGGCTACAAGAGATATAGAAGCATGAAAGGTGCGTGAGAGAAATAATACATATAGGGCAGAACTTAGTTTAATCATGATGAGGCGTGTTCATCTCATATTTATCGGAAATGTTTCAATGGAAAGTTTGTCGAGTTCTAGTCATGCCACAAAGAAGAAGGAAAGCCCTACATATCTTGTCGATAAAGCTATATATGTTTCCCAAGTCCGTGGACACCTTACGAATGGCTACCTACAGTATATGAACAATTCGGGATCATGTTTATAAGTGTGGCGCGCTTCACACCCATAACCAAGACTCTACTAGACACGGCTCGTAGACATTCCCTAGGACGAACTGCTCTGATACCAATTTGTCACACCCCTACCAGGAGTATGACGGGCTTCGACCCGTAGGCCGGGAACCACCTGACTTATTCGTTACTTTGAATATTATAAACCATAACTCAAGAACACCTGCACGCAGAAAAGGTCTAAAATAGGAATATCCGCTCATTCAGCACATGTGTACATATGCGGACCGACAAGGTCGCCACAACATAACGTATATCATAAAGCCGTCAAGGCTAACAGTAAAGCGCCAAGAGCTCACAATAAGGCCGACAAGGCCACTAATATATATATATATATATATATATATATATATATATATATATATATTATACAACATCATGAATCGGTGGAGCTATAAAACATCTGACTGTACACACACACGTCTACGAGCCTCTACATGGAATACAAATGATCATAAGGACAATACCAAGTAGACTGCAGCTCCGAAGAAAGTGGAGTGCTCATGAGAATCCGCTGATAGAAGACCTACGGGTCTGATCCGTCTCTCTGCCTACCTGCGGGCATGAGCGCAGCGTCCACAAAAAGGGACATCAATACGACTAATGTACTGAGTATGTAAGGCATGAAATAACAACATAATATAGATATGAAAGGTAACATGGAATAAGAGAGATAACCTGTACATCTGAATGCCTCATATGGCGGATGTCATGCATGCTTAGCCTTTAAAAAAAACATTTCTATACATATACATAGTACCATGCCCGGCCATTAAGGCTCGGTGTCATATATATAGTATCATGCCCGGCCATTAAGGCTCGGTGTTATCATCATTAGCCCGCGTCCGGGGCAATATCATAACATGCCCACTGTAGTGGTGTGCACATCTACGTGCCATGCCCGACCGACTATAGCACTGCGCGGTGTGAGAAAATACATACATATATATAAATCATGCATGAGAGCCAAATAAAAGCTATAAGTACATCGGAGTGACGTAAGGTCGGTAACCTCCGATTTTCATTATGGAATTATCATCATCGCTATATATCACCTTGAAGGAACAATTATTATAAGGTGAGATCAACAACAATGAATAAAATCGACATAATCATGAAATAAGCTCAATAATCTCATAAAAGCATTGATCTCATAACTTGAGACTTTTAACCCTAAAATCATCATCATAATCATCATAGAAAATATCCTCATCTTTGACATCATCATTATCATCATAAAAACATGTTCATCGCTGTTATCATAAGAGCTCACAGAATCATAAATCTCTGGTTTGGAAAATACGGCATTTTGGAAAAACATTTATGGATTATCGGGAAAGGAATCATGCCTTGGAGTCATCAACTTCTAACTTTTAAAAACAAAGAATTTACGGAAACATTTATGAAATCGTACCATAGGAATCATGCCTTTGAAAGAAAGGGACAAGCCTTAACATACCTGGAAGATAATTTCTCGACTTCCAACTTACTTCATGTCTTGCAATTCACTTAAGATTATTCGTAGCCTCGTAATCTACATATACAACCAATCATACTATTGTTAGGATCATCATACGCTCGTCTTAAGCCCTTAATTAAAATCCTTTTAGATTCTGTCGAAATTCGGGCAGCATTTCCCCTGTTTATATGCCTAGCCCGAAATTCTAATTCAGCAGCCAACAACATCAACAACAATATCCTCAACATTCTACAAGATAAATATATGTATTTTCATCCAATATTCTCTTCAAACATCAATCCATAAGCCAACACATCAACACAACAAACTATAACTTTTATTCTTGTAAATATTCCTTAATCAATGTTGACAAAGAAAGAAATTCAATGATTCATACCTTGTATTTACTAAAGTAACAAGATCTTCAATATTTACTTGTTCCCAAGCTACTCTAACACAAAAATGAAATTATAATCGCGTCTACACGTTGTCCGGACTTCGATTAGTATTCCGTAGCTTGAATTTTGCTCAAGATCCTCACTTCTATGTGAGATTTAAGAGCCCTTTTTGTTGCTGAAATTTCTAGAAAAATTTGGAGAATTATGATGATGAAAAAAGAGGGTTTTTAGCCCTTTTATAGTGAGTTGGGTCGGCAGTACTGTAGCAGTACTGTAGCGGTATTGTAGAGGTACTGTAGCAGTCCTGTTTCTGCTTTTGTCAGCTCAGTTTGTAACGTTCGTAATTCTCTACTCCGATGTCCTATCGATGAGAGGTTTATTGCGTTAGAAACTAGACTCGGCGAACTTCATTTTAGGCTTTTGAAACACCTTAAAACTCCTAATATACTAGGAGATATACCCCTCCGAAGTTGATTAAAAATCTACCCAACATTTCTCAAATTTTCGTCAAACTTATTTTCTTCAATTTGCTTGGTCTCGAAACCTTCCGAAACTCTCCATACATGATATTTATCATTTATTATACATGATAATGGCCATGTTCTTGTGTTTCAAAATAGTCTTTCCCGATTGCGACTTACGAGATCATAATCATCCTTTACTTAAACAATATACTTAATAATGCCTCGTTCCTCATACTCCAAAGTTGTTTTACCTCGCCATAACTCGACATACTTACATTCAAATTTAACCAGTGCTTCTCTGAGGTACGGGGTGTAACATATTCCATGTTACCTTTTATGTCTATATTATGTTGTTATTCATGCCTTACATACTCAATACATTATTTGTACTGACGTCCCTTCTTGTCGACGCTGCGCTCATGCCCGCAGGTACGTAGGAAGACGGATCAGACCCGTAGGTGTTCTATCAGCGGATTCTCAGGAGCACTCCACTTACTTCGGAGCTGCAGTCTATTTGGTATTGTCCTTATGATCATTTGTATTCTATGTTGAGGCTCGTAGACGTGTGTGTATAGTTAGATGTTTTATAGCTCCACCGGTTCATATTGTTGTATAATACATTGGTGGCCTTGTCGGCCTTATTTTGAGCTCTTGATACTTTACTGTTAGCCTTGCCGGCTTTATGAAATACATTATGTTATGGCGACCTTGTCAGTCTGCATATGTACATATGTGCTGAATGAGCGAATATTCCTATGTTGGGCCTTTTTTGCGTGCAGATATTCTTTGAGTTATGGTTTATAATGTTCAAAGTCACGAATGAGTCAGGTGGTTCCCGGCCTACGAGTCGGAGCCCGTCATACTCCTAGTAGGGGTGTGACAAATTGGTATCAGAGCAGTTCGTCCTAGGGAATGTCTACGAGCCGTGTCCAGTAGAGTCTTGTTTATGGGTGTGAAGCACGCCACACTTATAAACAAGAGGCTGCAGGGCATTTAGGAACCATTTACCTTTCTTTCTTATCTTAGATCATGCCATAGAGCTAAATCACAGGATATGATGTCTGTTACATTCGACATTTTTGAATATTCGGAGAAATTCGAGATAACTTGACTTGTAATGAATGAGGTTATATTTGGATCTTACTTAGTATGAATGTGTTGGCTATGACAACATTGGTGTGGAAATACGAGAGGAGGCCAAGGGCAAAATTGGAATTTTGGAAATTAGTTTCGGAAGTTACAAAATAAGATTTATAGTCAATTGGGCTAAAAAAAAAGAAAATGAGGCCCAACAAAGGGAAGCCCAACCGGCCAAATAATGGCCCAAATCCATGGAGAAAATTTATTTTCCATGTGATAATTAAGAATAAGGGACCATATTATATATATATATGCATCATTATCCTTAGATCTTTCAAGAAACAAGGAGAAAGAACAAACCAAAAACAAGAACAAACACAAGGGACCATTCAGCCCTCCCTTGGAAATTCAAGACCAAAATTTAGCCATCAAGAAATTTAGTTCTTCAAGTAAACTTGCTAATTCAAGGGTGCTAAGTAACGTGGAGTCGTTGTTTCGGACAATCGGCGGTTCGTTTTATCTAGCTACCAACTTGGGTCAAGTTAAGAAGTGAAGAAGAAAGGTGAGTTTGAATCTTGTTTTATGTGTTATGCATGGTTTGGAGATGTTGTAGTAAGCTAAAAAGGAAGAAATTCATGATAAAAATAATGTTGAAGTTTGGCCGTGTGTGAGGTTTTGACCGTGTGTGTGTGTGTGTGTTGTATGCTTATGATGGGTTGAATTTATGTTATAGTCTAGTTGTGGTGATGGTGGAATTTGTATTAGAAATGAAAGTTGAATGAATTAGTGGAAGTTGGAAAATATAGGAATGTGGCCGTGTGATGTAGGGATTGAAATGGAAGTGAATTAAATTTCTTTAGTATGTTAATTGTGTTATTGTGAAGTGAATGAAAGAATAATGGTTCTTGTTGTCATGGAAACCTTGTTGTTAAGTTGTTGTAGGAAATTATGCAACTTTATCGTAGTTTATGTAAATGTGGAAATGAAAGTAGAAAGATGCAAATTATGATTATCATTGATGAAGTTGGAAGATAGAAATATGTCATGAACATGTTTGCTAAAGATTAGAAGTTGTGGGTAAATTATGCCTTTGGTAGGAAGCTTGTATATTGTGTATACCTTATGAATATTTTGTGGAAATGATATGATATGCCTCCGAATCATGTTGTAATGATCTTGATGAGTAACGAATATGAAAATAGTAAGATTGGTTTGGAAGTGTAAGGTCGGAATGAAAGATATTGTGTTATGTCGGAAAGATGGCTAGTTATGCCATATTGTGTATTTTGTAGTACTTGTTGTTGTTGTTAATGTTGTTGTTGGATTGTTGGGTTGTTGCTGTTGATATATTAAGCCGAGCTAAGTCTCGGGGATGTTATATGTATAGGGGAAATGCTGCCGAAATTTCGATAGGCAATTATGTGATTAAGTATGGATTCTTAAAGGCTTGAATTTGACAATTGGTAAACATGACCATTTGTAGATTCTGGGCGAAATTGGAATTGAAGCTAAGCGAGCGTAAGGCGCAACTGAGGTATGTAAAGCCTACCCCTTCATTCTTAGGCATGTTCTAAACGTAATAGGCTCGGCCGCGAGCCTTAGATACGACTCCGTTCCTCGGAATTCGAGATTGAAATCCGCCCCAATTCCTTCAGTAAGATTGAATCAATTTCCTTATAACTTGTCTTTAAAGTGAACTTTAAGTATGCAACTTTCCTAAACGGAGTCGGAATACTTCCAAATGATTATGGACGACCTCATAAGGTCTACTATCTGTAATTTACGTACGCCGCCTCGGGTTGGTCCGAGGTGGGCCCACGAAGCCTCGATACCTTTTTTTATGACCTTAATTGTCGTGTTTCTGTCCGATTTTCACAGGCAATATCTGGACTATTATTCTGATCATGATATGACTACTTTTTTTTCTATAAATCTTACAAAATGATTCTGACATCGGGAAATCTGATTCTGGTAATAATCTGTCGTGCCATCCCAAGTGAGATATAGGCGCGAATTATGAATACTGTTCGAATACTTTGGTTTGACTCGCCGTTTGGCCTACTTCAGTTCTATTGAGTCTGTATAATGATCTGTATGTATGTGGTTTCTCATTAATCTGTTCGTGGATGCCTCAACGCTTCCTTCACTACGCCCGGGCCAGGTTCTGTTATCGTGCATATTCCACTGCATTGTTCACCGCGTCCCTCGGTGTGCGGGCCGGGGTCTGTTTACATCTGTATATGATATTATGATGTGTGTATGGGGATGGCGGCCAGGATGGCATATGATCTGATCTGTCTGTCCACCGCGTCCCGTACTAAGAGGGCCGGGTTCTGTTACCGCGTCCCTCATGAGAGGGCCGGGATCTGTATGTATGTATGTATGTATATGCTATCTGCATCTGTATAAGCATATGACTCTGTATGACTCTGCATGCATGATTCTGTCTGTCCGTCTGGATTATGATTCTGTCTGTCCATCTGGATTATGATTCTGTCCGTCCGTCTGGATTATGATTCCGTCCGTCCGTCTGGATTATGATTCTGTCTGTCCGTTTGGATTATGATTCTGTCCGCTATACTTCTGTGCTTCTGGTTTAGACTATGATTATGTTTGTTATATTTTCGCTTTACATACTCGGTACATTTTTCGTACTGACCCCCGGTTCTTCGGGGGCTGCGTTACATGCCCGCAGGTACAGACGCACCCGGTGATACGCCGCCAGTCTAGGGCTCTGATTCTGCTGTTTTGGGAGAGCTCCTTGATCCGGAGCGTGTACTTTTGGTATATATCTTCCGTCATCTACATATTCTGTATATATAGTAACTTGGGGTACGGCGGGACCCTGTCCCGTCATCTGACTCTGTATGTCTGTTAGAGGCCTGTAGATATGTATGTGGGTTACGGATTGCTACTGTTCAGGTAGGTACGTACGATTTTGTGACTCTGTCCGTTATGTTAGCCTCATCAGCTTATGTGTAAGTTTCAGTGTGCTTATGTATGTATATATTTTCGCGCGCGCCGTATTTGTATTGGCTTGAATCTGAGAACACCTATTATGAATTCTCTGTCTGGTTCGCCAACTCTGTTAGGTAGGTACGTATGGGTACCCATTTAGGGTACCAGTCGCGGCCCACGGGGTTGGGTCGTGACAATGTCCCTAATCCTAACCCAAATGTTTTGATCATGGATAAACAATTAATTATGCCGCTACGAGGAAATTGTTGAGAATTGAAGTTGTTCATTCGAAAGGTATGCTTCCTGTTTTATTAATATGGATAGACATTAATATAAGAACTTGAGCAAGATATTATGGCTATTTGGATTGCTCTGTAGGGCATTGGATGTGTTTTTTAGGCTGTGTGCAGGAATGAGGTAGTAAGAATTATAGAGGAAACTCTGCCGAAACTTTTACGAATTGAATTGTTTGCATTTCTATAAAGAAAGAGTAAAAGGGAAACTGTGACCATCAGCTATTTGGTAAGTCATGATTGAAGGAACAACTATGCGATGCTTTCAAAGAGAAGTTTTGGAGTGATTTTTAATTTAATTTAAAGGAGGAACCCTGGAGGGAAAATGATTAATAGTTAAGAAACTGGGATGAGTTGCATCCGAGATTTCGGAGGATTGGGACCTATTGGAAACATAAAGAAAGTTGACATTACGAACTCAAATACAATATTATGGTTTATAGATTAGATTGATAACAAAGAGATATTGATATGGGAAAAGGAAGTTAACGAGTACGGGAAAGTTCCACCCTAGAAATATATATATATATATATATATATATATATATATATATATATATATATATATATATATATATACGAGATCAAGTTTGGTTTGTACTCATAGTGGAATGTTCTGCAATTTTCTAGGTAGATATTATTAAGTGGCAAACGGGAAAGAGAACTTTAAGAGCAAAGGAAATCAAGGAGGACCTTGAGGACAGAAGTACGAGAAAAATGCGGTTATAAATTAATTAAAGGAAATTATGTGATCGGTGACGTTAAGAGGAAGCTTAATAAATTAGTAAGGTTGGTCAAAGGTAGATAGTGATGGCATACGACAGTGGATTTGGAATAGAGATGCGATTATAAAGGAAACAGGACGAATATACGAGGAATAGACATACATACGAGCAAGCTATGGTATCGTAAAGGAAAAAATAAGAAATGAACGAAGGAAGAAAGAAAAGGGCATATTTTTCTATAATTTCATGATGAGAATGAGAATCGACGGGACATTAGAAGTATTATGACGCATGATTATGATACAAACAATTAGTTAAGAGAAACTATGGGACACTATGAGCTAAATTAAGGAAATGGCGAATCATGAGAATGAATGAGAGAGAATATCAACTTTTACAGTATGGTATAAACCTAACTCAGAATCGGGAACCAAGAGTAAGAGAAATCTCAAGGGTACTGGGGGAAGGATGTCTATGAAGGAAAAAAAAATTACAGCCGAAGGAGCATGGTATAGTCGGGCATCCTATAAGGAGCCTAACGAATTCCGATGTAACCATTGATTCATTAACCTAGGGACTATTAAGCATGAAGAAAGGAAGTGGTTTGAGTTGTGTCCAATATGTGTGGACATTTGACTTGATACAAGAATCCAATTAGCAAAAGAGAAATAAGTCAAACCATGCGATGAAAGTAGCTCTGGCATTATATGGACTAGAAGAGTTGAAGGATCGTTAGGCTCGGCCGAATGACTACCAAAGCGGTCAATAATCAAATGTTACTATTATATGAGAACATTCTTAGACGAATTAGAATATTCCCAAGTACAGAAGAAGGAAATGTACTGGTTTAAAGGAGTCGAAATTCGAGATGAACTAATATATCAAGGATGTGCTAAAGAAAAGTGGAAATGGACTAAATGCAAGTATATTATGAGACAGACATGGGAAAGGAGGCATGACAAGATAATGAAGGTTTAGCAAATCAAAGGAAATAAGTTTTGTCAATGCAATACGTTGTGTTCCGGGCTATGATTCGAATCGCTCGTACCAGAGAATTTTTTTGTTACAATTAAATATGCAGCAAACGTACCCCAAAAAGGTAACGGAAGAAGTGACAAGATCTACAAGTGATCAAGGATAAGTATCAGGGACAGACGGGATTACTAAAGAAAAATCGCAACGTTGGAAGAGATGAGAGTTTTAAAAGAGGAATATTTATAGGAATCTCAATGATCGTCAAAAGAAAGAAAGACAGTATGCCTATGGATAGCATGACAACAGTACTACCTAAGATTAGAAAATATCTCCTGCATCGGGAAATTATAAGTCACAGTTTATATCAAATCGTGAGAGTATATGTCATAGGACCATATAAATAATCGTCCTGATAAAATGGCTAGTAAAATAGTGTGGGGACGACAATAAATATTTGAAGAGGAATGGAAGCTAGTTAAGTCTCAATTAGCCGCTGCTATAGGAGAGCCAAGGACTTAAAGAGGGAAGCACACTTGTTTTGAAAGGAAGTTGTGATTAAGTAAGATTTTATTTTAGTCTCCTGCTTATGAGTTATTTTGTAATGATGTTAAGATTAGAGGAGAGGAAATTGGAGGAAAGATTCAAACAAGGATTTGAAAATATTTTGAATAGTGGATTAATATGTTGTAAGTATAATCTTGTGATAGGGGATTACAACGATGATAAGAAAATGTTGTATACAAGTGTATAAGGAATGGTGCTGAAAATTGTTGTATGGGTCGAATTGAGTCTCATTTGAATATAAATCCCTTGGCTATGATATTTTTGACGCATTGGATGAGTAATCTGAAGTAAAGTAATTAATGAGAATAATAACTCATTAGCAAGGAAATGCTATTGCAAACCATATGGGCACTCCCATAGGTGGAACTATGATGACAATGCAAGGAATTAAGGAGTCCGACCAAACAATTGACAAGGAGATGAGATGATATGTATGTAAAATCGATTAGTACTAAGAGGGATAATCTAAAGTAGCACTAGAGAAGCAAGCAAGGAAAAGTGCCACAGCCGAATAAGAAAGTTGTTCACTAGTAGAGAAATAAATGGCTACGAATCAGGAGGGACTAAGTCAACGGAAGGTGAAATCATGGAAGTAGACGAAGATAAGATTGCAGGAAAAGAATTCAAGGACATAAATAAAGGAGATGGATATTTAAGGAATTAAGAGATCCGCTTGATTGATAAACCGAAATGACAGATAATTGCGTCAAACTATGGGAAAGACTTATTAAGTGATAATCGGGTAAAGATTAAAAGTAGAAGGAGAACCCCAAAGGAAATGATCAAAGGATATTGCGTTTGATTAGATCAATCGGGTGACAATGAAACCTCGTGGAACAAGCAACATGATGGCGCTTATTGGAAAAAGAACAAATGAATGTTAAAGACAAAAGAAAGAATGAAAAGATCCGAATTCGCTGCATGACTAGGAATCTTGGTTATTTTTAGACAAACTTCTGAATTCACCCCTAATTTATTAGCCGAACTAAGGATCAGCAACTTTAAGAGTAAATTGAAGGAAAGGAATCATTAAAGAAGAAATTTGAGATGTTTTTGATATAAGTACAAGAATTACCGTTAGTTAGCCAAGTGCCAGAAGTCCAATTGAAGGAAAGAGAAATTAAGCGGGACATTTCGGTGTTAAACTAGTTGAAAGATAAAGTACCGCAAAGATTAATTTGATTGCTATAGAAAGCAAAAGATGCTAAAATGTGACCAATCTTGAATTTATCTTTAAGGGAGGAAGAACAAGAATAAGTAAACTCCAAGAAGACAAAAGGCCTGGGACATCTGTAAAACGTAAGAAAGATACATGGAGATCGAAGAGAACAAGGATCTCTGAATAAAAAGAAGATGGTATCAAAATTGGATAAAAGTATGTGGTAAGTACGGGATGAAAGGGCATACAAGAGTGTAAACAACAAAGGCTGAAGAGGCAATGAGAACGATAAAGCATAAAGAGTTAGTAGACAGACATATAATAAGAAAAGGGACGACCTTGAGTACGAGCGTAAATTTGGCCACAAAATAAGAAGGACAAACTACTTAATTCGGATAAGTTCAGTTTTAAATGAGCAAGTAAGACTGCAAGTAAGTAAAGTAAATACTGACAAATTACCTCGGAGCGAACTCTACCTCAACATTCGAGGACGAATGTTTTTGAAGGGGGGGGGGGGGGAGAATGTTACACCCCGCACTTTCACAGCATGAGCATGCCACGTACATCACCGTATTAATGGAGTATCGGAGACGTCCCATGATGTTTTGGAAGGTACAAGCCATGGGAAGTATGTAACAATGAAGTAAAGGATGAATTACGATCTCGTAAGTCATAATCGGGAAAGACTATTTTGAAACACAAGAACATGGCCATTATCAAGTATAATATATGATAAATATCATGTATGGAAAGTTTCGGAAGATTTCGAGATCAAGCAAATTGAAGAAAATAAGTTTGACGAAAATTTGAGAAATGTCGGCAGGATTTTGGGCAGATTTTTAGTCAACTTTGGAGGGGCATATCTCCTAGTATATTAGGAGTTTTAAGGTGTTTCAAAAGCCTAAAATGAATTTCGCCGAGTCTAGTTTCTAACGCAATAAACCGCTCGTCGATAGGACATCGGAGTAGAGAATTATGAACGTTACAAGTCAGGATGACAGAGCAGAAACACGTGCTACAGTACTGCTACAGTAACCGACCTGCTAGAGTGCTGCTACAGTGAACCCGACCCGAATTTGACCCTTATAAAAAGGGTAAGAACCCTCGTTTTCACCAGATTTTAGCCCAGAAAATTCTACAAAATTTGAAGAGAGAGTGAGGGAATCAAAAAGTAAGCAATTTTCAAGTGACGGAGTATTAATCGAAGCTTGGATAAACGCATAGATGTGATTCTAGTATGGTTTTGCGGCGGATTCAAGGTGGATAGTGAAGATATCGTTGTTTTAACAAAAATAAGGTATGAATCTCTCCTTATTAATATTACTTTTGGTTTATTTACGAAGATAGAGTGATGAAATGGTTGTATAATAATGTTGTTGGTTGAGAAATTGGACAAACATCACGAGGGATGTTTTATGGAATATTTTGGTATTGATGATGATGTTGTTGATGTTGGTGCTGTTGTAGTTGTTGTTTTGTTGGTATTGTGATTTCGGACTGAGCATATAAACAGGGGAGGTGCTGCCCGAATTTCGGCAGATTATAAATGGATTTATTTGAAGGACTAAGACAAGCGTATAACGATGAGTCTAACGATTGTGTGAATCCTCTTAAATGTAGACTCACGAATTCGGATGAATAAGTGTGGATAACTGGAGGTTGAACAGGTATGTTAAGGCTAGTCCCTTTCTTCTAAAGGCATGATTCCTTTCTTATGAATCCAATAGGTGTTTTCCAAATGTCCCATGATCCCTTTATGTGAATCCATAAATATTTTCCAAGAATATTCTTATTCTCAAAAGGTAGAGATTCATGATTCATAGAGTTCTTATGATGCTAAAGATAAACATGTTTTATGATGACGATGATCCTATTTCTAGAAACTCCTATGTTATAATTCCCTACATATGTTTCATAACCTCCTTACTTCCAAAAGTTAGAGTTCATGATTCAAAGGTATGACTTCTTTCTTGATAAATCCATAAATGTTTTCCAAAATGTCCCTATTTTCTGAGTCAAAGATTTATGATTCTATAAGCTTTTATGACAACAACAACAACGGACATGTTTTTACAATGTTAATGACGATGCTAAAGATGAGAATGTTTCTATGATGATTACGACGATGATGATGATTTCATATTTTAAAGTCCCAAGCTTATGAATTCAATGTAAATATGAGAATGTTGAGTTATTTTCATGATTTTCTTGATTTTTATTCATTGTTGTTGATCTCGCCTTATAATATTTGTTCCTTCAAGGTGAGATAGAACGATGATGATTATTCCATAATATAATCGGAGGTTACCGACCTTACGTCACTCCGATGTATTTATAGCTCTTATTTGGCTCTCATGCATGCTTTATGTATATATGTATGTATTTTCTCACACCGCGCCGCGCTATAGTCGGTCGGGCATGGCACGTAGATGTGCACACCACTGCAGTGGGCATGTTATGATATTGCCCCGGACGCGGGAGGCCCGGACGCGGGCTAATGATGATAACACCGAGATTTAATGGCCGGGCATGATACTATATATATGACACCGAGCCTTAGTGGCCGGGCATGATACTATATATATGACACCGAGCCTTAATGGCCGGGCATGATACTATATATATGACACCGAGCCTTAATGGTCGGGCATGATACTACATATATGACACCGAGCCTTAATGGCCAGGCATGGTACTATGTATATGTATAAAAATATTTTTTTTAAAGGCTAAGCATGCATGGCATCCGCCTTATAAGGCATCCAGATGTACAGGTTATCTCTTTTATTCCATGTTACCTTTCATGTCTATATTATGTTGTTATTCATGCCTTACATACTCAGTACATTATTCGTACTGACGTCCTTTCTTGTGGACGCTGCGCTCATGCCCGCAGGTGGGTAGGAAGACGGATCAGACCCGTAGGTGTTCTATCAGCGGATTCTCAGGAGCACTCCACTTACTTCGGAGCTGCAGTCTATTTGGTATTGTCCTTATGATCATTTGTATTCTATGTTGAGGCTCGTAGACGTGTATGTATAGTTAGATGTTTTATAGCTCCACCGGTTCATATTGTTGTATAATATATTGGTGGCCTTGTCGGCCTTATTTTGAGCTCTTGATACTTTATTGTTAGCCTTGCCGGCTTTATGAAATACATTATGTTGTGGCGACCTTGTCGGTCTGCATATGTACATATGTGCTGAATGAGCGGATATTCCTATGTTAGGCCTTTTCTGCGTGCAGATATTCTTTGAGTTATGGTTTATAATGTTCAAAGTCACGGATGAGTCAGGTGGTTCCCGGCCTACGGGTCGGAGCCCGTCATACTCCTGGTAGGAGTGTGACACTTAACACCCTTTGCTTGTCAAATTTAAACATCATGTCTTTCGTCTAGTATTTTCATTGTATAGGAGTTTAGGTATTTGATTTTGAAATATAAAAGGATATATCTGCAATAGAATATCTGCAATAGAGTCACATAAATAGGGCAACATCCTTAATTTTATAATATTGTAAATTATACTCCATCATATAATGAAGGGGTTTGAAATACGAGAATCAAACCTTCAAAATTTTTTTTTAATCTTAATTCGAACATTTCATAATTTTTCTATAATAAAAATATAGACACTTCTTTGTAGGGCTTTACCCTAAAGGAAGCCCTTTAAAAACTTCTCAACGGCCAGAGGCGAACCTTACTTCAACTAGCAATGGTCGCGCCTTGATTAGAATCGCAGTCATTGGCCAAGCACAAAGATAAATAAAATATAGTAGATAATTAGACACTATACAGAAGGTTCTATAGCTTACAACTTTTTCTAATTAAGAATATTTAAATAATATTTTTAAAAGTATTAGTTAAATTTTTTTATTATCCCTTCGTCTCATTTTATGTGATGTATTTTGATAAGACATGAAATTTACGAAAGAATGAATGACTTTTGAAATATGTGATCCTAAATAAGTCAAAGAAACTTGTGTGTCTAAAAGTTTATCTCATTAAGGGTAATTAAATTGAAAAGTTGAACTGTTTTTAAATACAAAAAAGTATTTTTTTTTAATAAATTTAAAAGAAAACTATATCACATAAATTGAGACCGATAGAATAATACTTTTAATAGTAATAGTGTCCTTTTAGAAGGAGAAGGAATAGTAAGTAAATGGAATTTAAAAAGGACAAATTAGGAAGTTGTGAGGCTTGTGGGTGAGGGAGTATGAACTTTCTTGGAAATAGTAGTCTTTGAACTAAATATTCCACAAGCTTGGGCGGAGCCCCCATATATGTATGTAAGCAAATCAAGCTTTTTGTATTAGGTCACTCTTGGTTATTTGAAGCCATAATTATGGCAGAACAGAAACATGACAAAAGCATGAACTATGTCAAGAAGGGGGCATGGTCTCCTCAGGAAGACCAAAAATTGATCTCTTATATCAAGAAATATCGTATTTGCAACTGGAGCCAAATGCCCAAATTTGCAGGTATATCCACCACAACAAACCCCAATTTCATTCACTATCTTCTATAATTCTAGAACAACTCTTTCCCTTTCAAACGGGGCATATAATTAGACAAAAACAACAAGCAAAAAGAAGAAAGTCTTCATCCTTTACTTTTTTTTGTTGCTTTAATACTTTTAGGGTTTCAGCATGTAATATATAGTACTGCTTAAGCTTAAGCTCACATGTGTATTTTTGTTGTTATGGGTGTTGCAGGGCTATCAAGAACTGGAAAGAGTTGCAGATTAAGGTGGCTCAACTACCTGAGGCCTGATCTAAAGAGAGGACCTTTTACCTTGGAAGAAACTCAAACTGTGATCAGAATGTATCATTCACTTGGTAACAGGTGAGAATTATGTACCTTAGTTTCAATTTAATAAATAAAAGTGTATTCTCTTTAACAGTTTATACTTTATAGATGATGCAGTCGTAAATTCTGACATTTCCAGAATCATGAAGTATAAAACTCACTGTATCAGTATAGAAACCAAGTTCCTCCCGGAGACCAGTAGAGTTGTAGTTACGAGTTCGGCAAAACCCAATGGCTTTAGCCAAAAATTTGTATTTGTATTAAGAAATCCACTTAATATCTATAAACAATTTATCTAGAATTCAGTAAACTAACGTTTCTAAAATCTAGAAGTCATAAACTCAAAATTTTGAATCCGCCTCTAGTTCCTTCCTTCCCGAAAATGATTATTAAACAGTAAAATTGAGCTATACTCATAATTATCTGACATTAGTGATGTTATGTTTTGTTGAAGGTGGTCAGCTATAGCTAAAGAACTGCCCGGAAGAACTGATAACGAAATCAAGAATTTCTACCACACACATTTAAAGAAGCAGCTGGGGACAAAGGTTAATCATGATCAAGTGAAACCTAAGGCAATAAGATCCAAAAAGGCCCAGAAAGCTAAACAAATGAAGACGCCTTTATTAGCTACTTGTCCAATTCAAGGTTCTGCCAGTATTTCTCGTGAATCTTTTGATTTCACCAAGTTCTCCTCTAGTGATGTCACATTTGATGAAAACTACCAAATATCGGATTTCTTAGAAATGTTGGATCAAGACAACGATGCTACTTCAGTTGTCAATCAAGTTGAAAACATAGTTATATTGGAAAGCAATCCAGACACATCCTCGAATCTTGATTTTTACATAAAAGATTTCATGGATGTGAGTGTTCATTCGTCTAACGTGGATTTCTGGTTGGAGCTATATATGGCAGCAGACAATGTGAAGATCTAGAAGCTAAATCTATTTTGCAAGGTTCAATATATATACTCTCATATATAGATCAAAGGTTGATGTCCTTTTAACATTTTGGTCTTATTATATTTGATTAGTAATAAGACGTGCAACATATATGTGGTAAATATATATATCATAATGCTATGTATGATTTTCATATTCAGTATGCTAAGTTTAAGTTGATACCATAAGCAAGCAGTATGTTCTTGCAATAAGCATCGATTTGGAGATATAACACTAGCCAGTGCCATTATTCAGATTGAATACTCAGTTTAAATTTCATCTTTGATCATACATTCTCTAATTCTATTAAGTCCTTTTAAAAAAATTTGATGCGTTTAAAGTTACTTTTACTTTACGTCAAAGCCCATTTCAATTAATCGATTAACAAGCCATGTGCTTTTAGACAAATTTTCCTACGGATTTCATGTATATGGTAGTATAGCATTTTATATGGACATCCAAATTAAGCTCTAAAAGTTTTAAAAACAACTTCGTTGAATTTTTCAAGTCTTTATTACTTCAAGCATATGAGGAAAAACGAACAAGTTGCATGCTTCTTTGCAACTTGTATATGGGAGATCCCCCTTGCTTTGTTGTTTTCCTTAGTTGTCCTACATGTATTTTGCAAGGAAGGCAACTTTTTATGACACCTGCTATGTAATGTTGTAGAGTATTATAATAATATACGGGATAGGAATCTGTGCCAAACTACCTACTACCATGGGAGATAAGAGCCTGAGTGAATGATTTTAATTAAAAATAAAGTAAGTTAATGAACTACTAGACATTTTCTTTTTCCTAATTCCCTTTAGAGTGTTTCTGTACTTTCTTGTAGTGAAGTGCTGTGGCACGACTTTGGTTCGACGGTTCTTTATGTGATAGTAAAATCTCTTGGAGAAATAATATCCAAATACATAATCGATCAGGTGAAATTTCCGACAAATTAATTACTAACAACGTACTAATTTTCAATAGGTGGTTAGCGATGGGTAATTATCGTGCGGTGACTAGAGTGATGGTCGTGTGGTGGTGATTGGCTATGGGAATTGTGGCTGTTCGTTGGTGATTGATGATAGTGGGTATGCAGGGGAAGCTGGTACTGAAACCGGTAATGATGTTGATAATAGTAGTCAAAGGTGGTGGTTGTACGGTGAAGATTGATGGTGGAAGTAATTGGTGGTGGAGGTGGTTGGAGTTAAATGATTCTTTTTTTGGTTTAAAATGAAATTTTATTAATAACTAGAACACTACATCCATAGTAGTAGTTACACAAGCACTATCATTGATAGTGAGCACACTAAGATTTAGCCAACTTATTACACATAGAAGTGAGTTAAGTGATTCACTTGAAGTACTCCTCGAATAAATTCTGGAATTCAGCAACTATTAATGCTTTATATTGATGGGATATTTTATTGAACACGATAGTTAAATCTCCAAAAGCATGCACTTACATATAAACCCATGCATGTTTTTATTTACTTGAATCTATAACCATGCAAATCGAAAATAGCTCAAAAGTGTTGATTTGATTCGGTGTCTCTATATGCAGCCAATGTAAAATGATCAACAATTCTGATTAATTAATTTATAATATGTATTTTGCTTTTTAAATAAAGTCGTAACATATTGTTTATTATATGAGAATTATTTGTCATTTTAGTTGTTTTGATCCATGGACCTCTAATACCCTACTAGTATTTCATAAACATCCTACATGAATTAACAATACAAAAATTGTCTTAGAATGTTATAAGAATATTAATTATGCAGGAAAAAAAAATCAAATACTGTACAAATGATATGTATGTAGAGATCAATATCTGTCCTAATGTTACCATTTTATTAGTTGATGAAATTCTTTTTATACCATCATTATATTTAATTACATTAAAACTTTAATCTAGGATAAGAAGAGTAATTATGAATTTAGAAAAGGTAAAAAGGATTAAAGCAGTCGTTCTTTTAATAATATGATGTTTCATGATTGAAGATATAATCAATTAAATAAAAGTGGATTTCTGATTTTTAATGTTTAAACTTTTAGATAAAATTGTCAAATAATTTAATATGATATAAAAATAGGCAGAAATAGACTTATAGGTTATCTCCAATAAATGAAGAGGATTTGAAGATTAATATTAACTAGATAAAAATGTATCAATTTTGGATAAGATGATTATGAAGTCATCGAAATTAATAATTCCTTACGCGTCTCGACATTAGTACATGCATGTCTTCCTCACATATTGAACCGTTCATCCAATTGGACAAAAGGAAGACTTTGGCAAAGATTCTTAGATGTCCTACATACTGAATTACAGATCATCATTATTCAAAGTGGGGTTTTGATAAATTGATAGTAGCATATCTAATTGGACAAAAGGAAGAGGCTTAAATTAGTATTTCAACTTATTCTTAATCATAAAAATGAGTAGTATGTACAAAGAAAAAGAGGCAACGTCATAGAGTCGGCGTCATGCTATGGAAAAAAGGAGAAAAGTATTTTTAGATGTCTAGTACCATGTTTGATAGTATTTTAGTTTCTATGTATAAAATTCAGCATATCACAGTGTTTGGTTACCAGTTACAATCCCCCATAACTATTTGTACAAGTTATGAGTCAATTTATGTATTATTTTGTGCATAGTCGAAGACGGATTAACTAATACATGAATAACTAAATCTTGCATAACTAATTCCTGCATTACTGTATCTTCTTAACTTGGAGTTTAGTTGTCTAAATCTTGTCGTAGGTTTTTTGGGTTGTAACCTTATTCGCTTATTCAAGAAGTGTTGTTGTGAGGTTTTTTAATTAGAGAGAAACTTCAAATTAATTATAGGCTAAGAGTTTAGCTCGGAGATAGTAGCTACAATCTCGTTGATCATAGGTTGTTAAGTGGATAGTATTTGGTCTCTTAGGGTAATTATTTTGTAACCTGAAACTGCTCATTGTTTTAGTGAAGTGTTTGAATGAAATTCTAGAGGTGGGAGCAAGGAGGTTTTTCACGTAAAAACTCCTGCCTTATTTGCATTCCGCACTTGTTATAGAAGTTAGTAAAACCAGTATCAAAAACCTGGTTCTGTGTTGAAGGTTGTACTGCTGGCTGTTTGAAGGGCAAAATTTTAATAGGTCGAAGATTTATTAAGACATTATTCAGCCTCTCTAATGTCTAAGTGGTGTACCAAACTAACAATCAATCATAAATCCCATTTGCTCAGATCAACAAGGCTTTTGAGCTAATGCTAATGAACAAGGTCCTCTATTAATTGACTTTTGAATTAAGACAGTGCAGAGTCCAACTAGTTTCAAGAAGGCTAAATGGTGAACTTGGTTGAATGTTGAGTTATATACCTAGAGAATTAGGGATTAATTCCAGCTTAATACATTTTTTCCTTCTTCTTTTTAGTGGTGCACCCATGTTTTAGAAATCCTAGATTCGCTTTTGTTCGCGACTATCAAGCCTTGGAGATATCACATTCCATAAACATAAGGTCTTGAAACTGGTGGAGTTACCTATCTTATGGTGGAATGCCTTAGAGGAATCTTTTCCCCTGTTCGAAACACTTGTTATAAGAGGTTAGAGGGTGTAACGAGCTTGAGGAGATACCCCTCAGCTTTTCAGAGATCCTATTTTCAATTAGATGCTTGTTTTCTCTTAATTTCTCCATGTTGATCTCAAACTAGCAAGGATGTGTTTGAATTTGACAATTGCTTAGACAATAGCAGCAAAACCACAAGCAGGGTGGATGGAATTCTTTCTTAGCTAATTGTTGTAGCCATGCTCATGCTAAATTCTATTGTACAGCTACTCGAAATGCCTATCCTCTTATTCAATGTTTGTTCAATTACTCTTGTACCTGCAAATGCAATGTAGGCATTGGGGGGTATCGAGGAGTGGAGGAATTTAGGGAAAAATACCAAATGAAAGTAGATCGATTTTTTTCATTACTGAATAGGTGCCTATTTTTACCGGATCTTCTTCCATAATGGTACGGGACACTAGTATCGTTGGGGTAGATAAGGCGTCCTTAGGGTGATCTCGTAGTTCCTACGGGGTGGAGATGATGGGGTGGGTCCATTGATTACTAAGTTTGTTTTGATTGATCAACTGGGACTCATGCCCTCTTCTTCTGTATTTTTTAGATGAATGAAGACCAATAAATAGTGTGATTTCTTGCTCCCTTTTATAAACATCATGCCTTTCTTATGCAGCTTTATAATTTTAGAACCTGTCGTTTGATTTTATAATTTGTGGTTGTTTTCCTCGTTAATTTCCTATAATCCCTTCATCTCACCCCTTCTATGCAGCACCTGAAAATTCAATTAAAGATATATGTACAAATTTCAATTTCTTGGTTGAATATAAGTACACCTCCCAATCATCAACCAGCAAATTTAAAAAATTTGCAGCAAAGAATACTAAGGTGAATTGAAAGATGATACTTCCTGTACAAAAGCTGACTTGATCTATGACAGGTAAATTCAAAGGTTTTGTGCAAAACCTTTTGATTCAGAACCTGATGCTTAATACCAAATGATTTTGGAGCAAAATATCTTTGATCTTATTTTCTTGAACTCTTTTTAATATATAGCTGCCTGGTATAGAAGATCTAAGCTGGGATGGTAGCAAGGAGGTAAGGGTTCCTCACTATTAATAGAAGTTAAGTAGATAGCAGCTAAACACTATTAAAAGTACCAGAAATCAGAAAGCTCTGAGAATTGGCTGTTTCTGGTACTTGGTTATCCCTAGGAAAGGATTTGCGTGTTTATTATTCTCCCAACTTCAAAATGTTTTACATAACAAAGAATTAAACTTGTGGATATGCTTACAAAGTAAATACCTAAGGAAATGTTTAGAAATTCTCAACCAATAGATTGGAGTTTGTCACAAAAAAAATGCCAAAAAGTGTTGAAAAGTTAGCATTTTAGTTATTGTAATGAAGATACTTAGTATATACTTGGCTCAAATATGTGTACATTGAAATCGAAATTAAGATTTTTCACTTTACAAAAAAGCTACAAAAAAGAACGTTAGTTAATTTAACGGCTATATTGTCCCATTCTCAGCGCGTGAGCCCCACGTTCCGTTCCATTGGGACGCCGGCGAGGCTGGAACTGGCGCGTCCGATGGAGAATCAAACATAACCGGCCATGATGAACAAAGAGAATACTTCAATTCCATAAACAAACAACTATGCAAAAGCATTTCAAACTGCTCCCACCCAGATCACCAACAAAAAACGATATGGAAATACGGATGTGAAAGCTTCATATACAAACCATGATGGAAAAACTGCTATCTTATTCAAAACAAGAGAGTTCTATGGAGTCATGGCGGAAGATTGTAGGCTCACTCTAGTGGGCAAATTTATCAAGACTCGGCCTCAAATTGAAAGAATCAGAACTAAATTTGCCGAGAAAATTACCATCAAAGGTAAGGTGCAAATTGGGGTCTTTGATTATCGTATTGTTTTCTTAGATTTCGCAAATAAGGATGATTTTAAATAGTATTGTATAAAAGATCAATTGAAATCAAGGGGCAGGTAATGTGGATTGAGAAGTGGACTTCGAATTTTAAACCAGAGGAAGATTCTCCGATAGTTCCTATGTCACGATCCAACCCCGTGGGCCGTGACTAGTGCCCTAGCTGGACACCCATACTCATTCACTTACCAGATCGACATATCAAAGACTTATTCACATTTAACATACGTTATTTTGCACAGATACTGAGAACAAACGTCGTCTTAAGCGGTCACCTGTAACAGAAATATCATACAAAAGCCGGCAGGCTGGCGGAATGCACATCGCCCGAATATACATACATATACAAACATATGGGCCGTTTCGGCCATAATAACAAACGGGACCGCTTAAGGCACAAGTCACAGACATAACCGAACAAACACGACCCATGAACCACATATATGTCTACAGGCCTCTACAAACCATAACAGAAACATATGACGGGACAGGGCCCCGCCGTACCCCAAATAGTCATACATATACATACAGAAATATGTACAACGAAAGATATGTACCAAAAATATGGGCTCCGGATCAAAGGAGCACTCCAAAGTAGCAGAATATGTATCCTACACTGGCGGGTCACCAGAACGAACGTCTGTACCTGCGGGCATGAAACGCAGCCCCCGAAGAAAGGGGGTCAGTACGAAATAGGTACTGAGTATGTAAAGCATGAAATACAGTAATTCAAACCATAACTGAAATAAGGAGTATGGAAGGCGGTTACAGAATCAGTATATCAAAGCCTGTTTTAAAAACATAAGTAATGCAAATAAAAATCATGCATAAGGCTCAGGAACGTGGTCGCCACTCCGATGCTGGCGCCACAACACATCATACTCTAGAAGGTTTCAAATCTCCGTACAATCCCCGAACATATCATATCATCATAACATATCACAACATCAGAACACATCATATGCCATATCACATCATAACGCCGTATATAAGCGGTACCCGGCCCTATGGCGAGGAACTCGGGAACTCGGGAACCGTAACACATCATATTACCGAATATAACATAGTGCGCACGAAGACAAAACCGGCCCGGGACTCGGCGAACGATATCATAGTAGTATGCACGAGCAGAGTAGTGAGAAACTATATGCATATAAATAAATAAATAAATAAATTCCAAAACTCGATGAACAAATATATTTACCGACATTCGAAGGCTCAGAAACAAGTTTCGGGTCAATCGGAATTAGTATACGAAAGTTACAAACTTTTGAAGTACAGAACTTTCTAAAAGCGTTTCAGAAGCTCTTTTTGGAAATTCAAGTAACAATCATATTGGGTAACTTTCAAATATCCTTATGGATAAAACCAAATAGAGTCTTTAGAACCATATGTGCGAATCAAAATATATATCCACGACTTTAGTCGTATCAATTATCTTTCGAACAACATTCGGAAACATATCAACTGGAATCTTCGAACATCATAAATACATGTCAACCCACATGGAGTAGCTTATGGAAGTCAAAGACATCGGCCATCCTAGTGGCTCTAAGAATAGGATTTTCGTGAAATTATACGTATATGTCGAATGCTTATTTCATAAAGACCATGCCACAAGAAAGAAATGTTAGGCTTTACATATCTCGATCGCCCGCTAAACAAATCTCGACTCAAGTCTCGGGCTCTCCAATATCTACAATAACGTTATTAATTACCAAACATTAGCTACAAGTACTTAGAAATCCAATTCTAACTAGTACTTGTCTACAGAAATTTCGGCAGCATCTCCCCTGTAAATTCAACATCCCCGAGAATTTAACTCGGCCAAATTCATCAACAACCATACCAACAATACCAACAACCATACCAATAACATCAACAATCAATTTAAAACGCATTCTAACATTGTAACCTTCTTCTCTACGTAGCTTATCACATTCAATTCAACTACGTACATCCAAGCCAATATCAACGCTCACATATTCATTACTAATCCGAGATCATTCAAGCACAATTCAAGAACATTTAAAATAATCTATACAATATTCAAACAATTCCACCACACACCATACTCCACCCGAAATCTCCACAAATGCAACAAAACTACAACGTCGCATTTTCTTCTTCCAAATTCATAACTATCACAACAATGCACACTTTAGCAACTCCATTTCCACAATTACATAAAATCATATTAAAATCACATTAATTTCATACAACAACCCACAACAAATTTCAATGCCGACTTGAACCATTAAACCTTCATTTACATCATAAAGGCCACAACAACACAACTATCATACTAAATAAATTAATTCGTCTTCCTTCCACCATATGACACCACACGGCCACAAACACACACACACACATAATATTTCCATGATTTTCATTCAATTCTACTTACTACAACATACCTAAACCTTTCATAGCATGTAAAAGAATGGGAATTCTTACCTTTTTCCACTTGACTAGAATTTTTGGACTTGCCACAAAAGTAGTTTTCATACTTCAATGATTATGCCACGTTAAAGAGGGTCTTGGAATTAGTAGGAATTCAAGAAGAAATAAAAAATTTTGGACCAAAGATGGAAGGCTTCCAATTTTTTTTCCTTTTTTTTCGGCCGAATGGCCCTTTTTGTGCTCTCAATCTCTCTTTCTCTTGAAAGTTCTAGAATGGTGGATAATGGTGGACCTTTGTCTATTTATTTGGTCTATTTAATTTTCTCCATGGGCCTTGGGCCATTGCCCTATGGCCGGCCACCTCTTGGGCTTTTTCTTTTTTTTTTTTTTTATTTTCCAAGCCCACTTACTTATGTTTAATATTTGTAATTCATGAAACCATTTTCCAAAATTTCAATTTTTCCCTTAACCTTCCTCAATATTTCCGCATCCACATTTATCATGAACGACTTATATATTAAATAAGATCAAAATATTGCCTTATCTCTTACTAGTCACAATTATTTCAAATTTTCCGAATATGCAAAATACGGGATATAACATCCCATTTGGGTGTTGTTATCGGAATTACCTTTTCATTGTCACTCATGGAATTATATCAAACAGATTGTAGCTCCACCAGGAACTCCTTTAACGATGGATTATGCTATAGAATACAGAACGAGACCTAGCATGACAAAAGTAAGATTAGAAATAGACTTGACTAAGCCCAAGATTAATTCTATTAGGATGGGATCGGAAGATGAATCTTGTCCTCGAAAAGGATTCACTCAGAAGCTCGAATATGAAAATCCTTCTAAATTTTGTACTTATTGTAGGATTTTGGAGCACTCTATTCTTCAATGTAGGAGAGTTGATCAAAACAAAAGTGAAGAGAGAGATGTTAATGTGGACAAGGAGAAACCTCCAGATCAAGTTGGAACAAGTGCAATGGGAAATAAAGAGGAAGACGAGAAAGAAGGGGACGAAAACAAAGAGAAGCACTCTGAGAAGGAAGAGAATAAAAAGATAAAACAAATCTGAGAATTCTGAAAAAGAAAAAGGGAAATATAAGGGAACAGAAAAGAACAAGGAAAAAAAGGATGAGACGACAAAAAATCAGTCCAAAGGAAAGGATAAAAAATAACAACATGAATAAAAAAAGGTAGAAGAGGAGGACCAACAAGGGGATAGAACTATAAAATTCAAGGCAGGATTCTCACAACAAAAAAAAGTAAGAACATGAAAAAAGGAGGAAAAAAGCAGAAATACAAGAAAAAGAAAATTCCAAAGAAGAAGAATGTTGTCCTTGGTTTCAGTTGCTTTGCCTCAGAATATAGCAAGAAAAAAGAGAAAGACAAGAGAGGAAGGATCAGACAGACAAGAGGATAAGGGTGATATTGAGATAGACAAGAATGCTACTCCTCAATCCACCATTGAGAGAAAAAAGGGAGAGGATATACAAGAAAGTAATTATCACGCCCCGAACTATGGCCTGGGTGTAACACAGCACACGGTGCCTTTCTGTATGTGACCGAGCGAACCACATGGCTTGCTGAACCAATATGGGACATGTACTGATGCAAAATATAGGTTAAATTATGAAACTCTGAATAAACATGAGATTTTGTAATCATAAGTCTGAAAATAATGTTTTAAACCGAAGTACGGAAATCATGATAATGTAGCCGACAAGGCTAAACACAACTGAGTATCTGAGATGACATGCTAGACTAGTCTATGAAATCTCTGAACATGAATCTGAATGCTAAACTATTTACCGGGACAAGGCCCCCGGCATACCTCTACTGCATGACATGGACATAAAATAATAGTAACACCCCGAATGAAGTGGGGCTCACCAATAGCCGATACAAGAAATCCTAATGAGTAGATCCGCTGTCCTGTAAATCAATGGCCCCGGGTAAAAGGGACGTAAGTACAATTGAATTGAACTTGTATGTAAAGTAACTGAATGAAAGAATAATAAGTGGGGTGCTCGGGGAATGGGCAACCCAAATTACTAATATGGATGCATTTAGAAACATCAAACTGCAACTGAAAGTATTAGCTGAGAATGAACATGAATAACATCTGACATGGAAATAATATAACATAAGTAAAACATTTTTAAGAGGGAGAGCCATAGTATAACCGACAACATGAAATCACCACGTGAGTATATGGAGTCTGGTACCTGGCCCGACCAGCAGAGCAATCTTATACTGTGACACCTTGGAAATCTCCCCGTTAGCGTACAATGAATAGGCTAGCGAAGAGTACGAGGTATACGATGATTCGGATAAGTAAGAAGTAGCATTTGATGATCTTAATCGAGACTCGAAGACGTTAGGCGTAAAGAAAGAAGTTTGACGAAGAAAGTAAAGGATATGTTATGTGCCAGGAGAGAATTACGAGTGACGAGTTAATGATGGCATAATGATGTCTTAGAGACATGTGATAACGTCCCTTAGATTGGTATTGAAGTTTTGAACTAGTGTTAAGAAGGTTCCATAAGGATCGGAGGTCAAACGAGTCGACGAAAACAAGTTCCGGAAAGCTGGACATTATACGGCCAGACATACTGGCCGTATAAAATCCATGGACCGTATGTCCAACCGTGGATTCAGCCCAGCATCACATAGCTCACTGGACCAAACATACGGTCCAACATACGGTCAGTGAAAATTATACGGACCGTATGTTGGTCCGTATAATTTGATCCGGCCAGCTTTTGTGATTTAATATAAGGGGCCTTCCTCACTTTATTTTCATTTCACTCCCACTCTCCACAAGTCAAGAGACCTCTAGAACATTCTCTAACATTCATCCACAAGAAAATCAAAGGAAATCCATGATCAATAACACCAAATCCATGAAACAAAGTGCATGAAACCTAGCTAAAGTTCATCTACCTCAAGAAATCCCAAGAGAGGTGAAATAGGGTTTTGGTGCTAGAAGAGTATTTCCATTCAAGGGTTGTTCAACCATCATCTAAGGTAAGTTTCATGACCATATCATGTTGTTTAAGGTATTGGAAGGTTAAGACACTTGAATTGTAGAAAGACATAGAAAATGGGTCATAAATGAGTGAATAGTATCATGGTTGAATGGTAGTTGGATTGAATCATGAATGTTGATATGTTGTGATTATGAATACGTTATAAATGACGTTTAGACCATGAAATAAGTATTATATATGAGAAAACGCGATAATGATTTATGATCATAAATGTGGAGAAATTGAAGAGAAATGGTGAATTGTGGTCAATGTATATAAATGATGATTATTGATTGCAATATTGTGGGTATTGTTGTCAACGTTTGAAGGTTGATATAGAACATGGGAAAAGTAGTATAAACAAAGGAAATGCTGCTCAATTTTCCCTAGAAATAGTAGCGCGATCTTATAGTCGACTAACTAACGTTAGCGTGAATTCTCTCTTGAAGGTAGAAACGTGATATCGAAGGAGAACAAGCAAGCGATAGCTTAGTTAAACGTCAAAGGTATATGAGGCTAGTCCTTTCTTTCTAATGTCATGAATCCTATAGCATGACTTTATTTCCTCTTCATGAGTTCTTGTATCCTGAAAAGTTAAAAGCCTATGTCTATGAATAGCAATATAAGATAAGAGACATGTTATGAGCCCTATAATGATGATGATGAGTTAAAGTATAGAGATTATAAAATGTGTGATATGATGCCATTTATTGCGTACACTCACCTTATATGTTGATTCCTTCAAGGTGAGGCAGAACGTCAAAGAATGCTCCATAATGAAATCGGGGGATCACGACCTTACGTTACCCCGATAGAGTATAGTTGTCTTTGAGCCTTATGCATGTACTATGATAAGCATATTATGATAAGCATATTATGATGAGCATGCTATGATAATGATATACACCGCGCCTATATGGCCGGGCAGTCACCGCTAAGGAGGGCAGCGTATACACCATGGCCAGACGGCATGGACAGACACCACTAGTGGGCGGCATGAGATGATACCCCGGACGCTGGAGGCCTGGACGCAGGCTAATGTTATGATTATCACACCGATCCGATATGGACGGGCAGCTTATACATTACTACACCGTACCTATATGGGCGGGCAGTTTATACATTATGCATATATGATATGATGATGAGTATGAGTAAGACAGTATGACTTAATTCCTTTATACTTGACAGTCAGACATAGATGTTCCATATTGATATTTCCCTTATGTCATTGTCTTATTTCATTGTTTATGCCTCTCATACTCAGTACAATGTTCGTACTGACGTCTGTTTTCTTTGGACGTTGTGTTCATGCCCACGGGTAGACAGGGAGGTGAGCTTGACCCAGATTCGTAGAAGTTGTCAGCTGATTTGAGAGCACTCCATTGTTCCGGAGGTGCTTATGATTATTCTTTTGTGTATATAGTCATGTATATGTATTTTTGGGCATGACGGGGTCTTGTCCCATCCTTATGTTTAGCACTCCAGTAGAGGCTCGTAGATACGCAGTGTGGGTTAGATGGTCTCACGAGATGCTAATATGTATATATATTATTTTGATGGCCGAGAGGCATATGTATATAAAACTATTTATGTTTCAATATGAAATATGATTTTCCTACGATTTGAGTATAAATGTGATAAAAGAGCATTAAATAAGCATGATGAGAAATAGAACGAGCGGTGCTCGGTGGTTAGCCCCGGGTACCCGTCACGGCCCCTAGCTGGGTCGTGATAAATACCTTGTCGGGGTATGAGACATAAACATGACATGAAAGGATCTAATCAATAGTCTGAAGGTATCGTCCTAACTGGGCGAAGCGAGACTTACCCTACGTTGGCATACGTAGTTTCAGGTGGTTTGCACCTTCTCGATAAACCTATACGACTCCCAAAACATGAACATGAATATAGGTGGCATCTGAGCCCATGGTGTTTATAACATGACTTGTAAGTATAATATTACATGTATATAGATATATAACTTGTGCAAAGCATGGAAACATGTAAAATGCATAGAGTAGAGTAATCTTGATTCATGACTTGTAACTGAGAACCCATGAAATTTAAAGCATGGGCATTCAGGGATTATGGATTGGTTCATGACAATAATAATGACGTATCATGAATACAATTAACGAAACTGTAGAAGAAGCATGATATATAGTTATACATGTATTTAGGGTTTTCTTGAACTAAAGCAAAATCCTGATTCTGAAGCGAAACGTGTTTCATGGATTATACGTGGCGTGGGGAAGAACAACAAGGTTCCCACATGTAGATAGAAGCCCTAAATACCTTAGTTGCTCCAAAAATTGAAGAAAAAGTCTAAACTTTTGAAGAAGAACCCCAAGAATCTGAACTTGAAACCTTGAGAAGAAAACCCTAAGATTGTAGTGTAGAATCTTGTTAAGAATCCATGTATAAGTGTTAGAATTACTTAGGAATATATGGGAGAGACTTACCTTGATATGGGAAGATTAGGAGAGGAGAGAAAAGTCATGCTAGGGCTGGAGAACTGAAAAATGGAATAAAAAAATCGAAAAAACGCAATTTTAATGAACCTCGGGTGTGTCTGCGTTGGCATCTGTGCCGCACATGGCCTTCTGCGGTCGCAGATGCTAACACCGTTCCAAAATAGAATGTTGGAAACTTCAGAATGGAAAATTTGACCAAAATGCTACTCAAATGGCAATCTGCATCGTATTTCGCATTTTGCGGTCGCAAATGCGTGTCCAATGGACTGCTCTGCAACCCTTTAGTAAAATAATCATAACTTTTTGTACGGACGTCTGTTCGAATCTCCACCATATATGGATGGAAAGGTATTTCAAAGGGCTACAATTTGATGAAGGAAGTTTTCTCAAATCCCCAACAGAGTTTCACTAAATCAGGCCGGAAGACAGACATATCGAAAACTTAGTGATTCCATCGAATCTTATGCACCTCACTATCCGTCTTGATTCCAAAACAACTATTTCCACCTAAACTCTTCCCGGTGAGACTTCATATGGCTAAAATGTCACGGTGACACACATTTAACCCATTCACACCTAATCCGAATTTAGGGAATGTTACAGTAACATACATGTTGATAAAAAGGATCATGAACAAGAGGAACCTGAAGAAGCTGCAAATAATAATGGGAAAAATTAGCAAGACACCAACAATAAGGATGAGCAGAATGAAGAACTGGACATCAAAGAAATGAAGAAAGAGAATAATATAAATAGATCTGAAGGGGAAGGATATGCTGATAGCTTACCAGCGGAAATCAAAGATATGAAAACCATAGATTTTTATGTGGAGATAAACTGTGAACAAGTTGTTCATAATATAAAAAACTAGAAAGACATTCAAGAAGAGGAAGATCAACATGGAAAAGAAGAATCAGTAGAGTCTAGAACTCAAAGCAACAACAGTGAGCAGACTCAAATCAGTGAAAAAAAACACTAGTAGAAGAAGTAGAAGCAAACACAAAAGTGGAGGAAGGAAACAAAAAGATGGTAATGATGATCAAGAGGAGGACAAGAAAGAACATGAGAAAAGTAAGGAAGCAAGTCCTAGAGGAAGAAGCAAAATAGGAGAGGAGACAATAATGACAGTGACAAAGTTGCTCCACTTTCAAAAAGGGGAATAGCAAACAAAAAGCACATTCCCTAGTTTCTAATGACTAATACATTCTTTTGAAATATTAGGGGAGTGAGGTCCAACAAAGCTATTCATAGACTTAGATTACTTGTCAAAATTAACAAGCTGGTTTTTATAGCAATATTTGAACCTTTTGTTGATAAAACCTAGATAGAAGGATACAAAAAGTTTCTTGGATATCAGCATTGTGTTTCCAACTCAAATGGGAAAATCTGGTGTTTTTGGAATTATATCGATCAAACTGAAACTGTGGACAACAATGAACAAGAAATTACTCTCAATATGAAGGATAAGGATGATTCTGATTCCTTTATTATTGCTATTTATGCAAAATACACATCTGCAGAAAGAAGGGATCTCTAGGATAATATTGATAACCTTAACAACTTTATAGATGGGCTTGGTGCACTGGGGGTGACTTTAATGTCATTATGGATCATGCTGAAAAGATTGGAGGTAAACCTTACAAGGCTAGTAAAAGCTTGGATTTTATTAGCATAATGGAAGCTTGTGGTTTTATGGACATTGGCTACAATGGTCCTAAGTTTGCTTGGTGCAACAATAGAATACCAAGAAAAAGAATCTGGAATAGATTAGACAGAATCTTGATAAATGATCAGTGGGCTCAGTTTCTTAATCACAATGAGGCCAAACACTTCTCTAGAACTGGATCAAGCCATAGACCTCATTTAATGAAGTCTGACAATGATCAACAACAACATATCAAGTACTTTATATTCCTAAATTTCTGGACCAAACAGCCATATTTCATGAAAGTTGTTCAACAAGTGTGGAAAACCAATGTTCAAGGGAATCCCATGCGGATTTTACAAAGCAAATTAAAGCTCCTTAGTACCAAACTAAGCCAATGGTCAAAGGAAAGTATTGGATATATTCATGAAGAAGTCAGCAACTGGGAAGCCAAGATCCTCATTCTGGAGGATATAGATCTTCATAACAATGATGAACAACATAGAGAATAGCTGAATAAAGGGTATGATGAGTATGTAAGATGGTTGGGTCTGCAAGATAACTTACTCAGACAGAAGACTAAGACTAATTGGTTCAAGGAAGGGGATTACAACTCTAAATACTTCCATAGTATTTTAAGAGACAGGAGAAGAAGATTCACATTCATTCTATTAATAATTAAAAGGGTGTATGGGTACAAGAAGATGATGAGATTGCTAAAGCTATTGTCAAGGACTACAAAAGTTTCTTCAATTTACGACAACATGCAAGAGGAAGCAATGTGATAAATTGTATCCCTTCTATCATCAACACTAAGAAAAACCAGAATCTTACCAAATTACCTGATGAAAAGGAGATTAAAGGAGAAATTTTCAGTATGAGCACTGAAAATAGTGCAGGTCCAGATGGTTTTAATGGAATGTTCTATCAACAATGCCGGAATATCATTAAGAAGGATATTATTGCTTTTGTACTGGATTTTTTCAATGGAAAAGGGATAACCAGGTTCTATACTCATACTTGTTTGGCCCTAATCCCAAAAATTGATTCTCCTGTTACTTTTAAATATTTCAGACCAATCAGTCTAAGTAATTGATCCAACAAGATTATTTCTAAGATCCTTGCTAGAAGACTAAACCTTCTTCTCAGAAAACTTGTCTCCCAGAATGAGAGTGGTTTTGTAACTGGCAGGCTAATTACTGAGAATGTTATGCTTGCTCAAGAGATTATGCATGATATTTCAAAGCCTAATCAAAGAGGTAACATGGTTATAAAACTTGATATGGCCAAGGCCCATGACAGGCTATCTTGGTCTTTCCTGTAAAGAGTCCTGCATAGATTTGGTTTCAGTGCAGATTGGATTGAAATTATTATGAGGATCATATCCAATGTATGGTATTCTGTACTTATCAATGGATCAAGATATGGTTTCTTCAGTCTTCACAAGGTTTAAAGAAGGGAGATCCCGTATCTCCAGCTCTATTTATTTTACCAGTTGAAATTCTATCAAGGTCTTTGCATAGTGACAACAGGTTCATTCCTTTTGCAATGAATACGAAGAGGCCTAAGATCAATCATTTGGCTTATGTTGATGACATTGTCATCTTTTCAAGTGGCAATTCTAAGTCAGTAAAGTTAATCAAGAGGCAAATTTGCAAATATGAAAAGGCTTCAGGTCAAAATGTCAATGATGAAATAAGTTTTTTTTTAGTGGGAGCCAAAACTAGTCCTTACAAGATCAACAGGTTGAAACAATAGACAGGATATATGGATAAACCTTTCCCTTTCGCATATCTTGGATGTCCGATATATGCTAGAAGAAAGAAAATTGAATATTTTGATGGACTGATTTCTAAAGTAGTGAAAAGATTAAATGGTGGGCAAGGCAAAATGCGTACTTATGGAGAAAAAGCTATTTTGATAAAGAGTGTTCTTCATTCTCTTCCGACTTATACTCTATCCGCACGTAATCCTCCTAAAGGAACTCTGAACACCATAGAGATGCACATGGCAAGATTTTTCTGGGGATCTTCTACTGAAAGAAGGAAGTATCACTGGAGTTCTTGGTTTAAGTTATGTTCCACAAATGATGACGGTGGCATTGGCACAAGAAGCTTAGTGGATATATCTAACCCCCTTTCTGATAAAAGGTGATGGAGATTGAGAACTAAGCAATCTATGTGCACAGATTATATAAAGAGCAAATATTGTTCCAATAAACATGTGGCACAAAAGAAATGGATTTCTGGAAACTCCAAGGTTGGAAAAGTTTGGTTTGGGCCAGAAGTAAAGCTGAGGAGCATATCAAGGGGCTAATCAACAAGGGAGATAACAACTTTTGGTGGGATATATGGAAAGACCATGTTCCTTTGGTTAAGATCCCAAATATCCAATATGATGGTCTCCTAGCCAAACTTACTGTCAAAGATTTTATGATAAACATGCAATGGGATAAAAGAATATTGTCATGTATTCTTCCTAATCATGTTGTGCAGGATCTAATAAGTAACCATATTGGTCCAGCAGATCAGGAGGATGAAGCTATATGGAGAATCACAAAGGATGGTCACTATTCAAACAAGACTACATGGAATTTGAGTAGAAATATCAACCAAAAGAATGAATTCTTGAACAGTCTTTGGCATAAAGTTGTTCCATTCAAGATTTCATTCTTAGTATGGAGACTGAGCCAAGAAAAACTCCCTTTTAGGGAGGCTATTGCTAGATTTGGTATTCAAACTAATTCTAAGTGTTTATGTTGCAGGAGTCCTATGCCAGATTCGTTGCAACATACTTTCACTCAAGGGGAGGCAGCTATCTACATATGAAAATATTTTGGGGCAGCTATAGGAGTTATACACTAACCAGGAAATATAAGAAGAATTTTCAACAACTGGTGGAGAATAAAAACTGTCAATAGTGTTCACATGATGATGAAACAAGTTATGCCAATTTTCATAAGTTGGGAAATTTGGAAACAATGGACTTCTTGTAAATTTGGAGATCAGAAGAAAATGTACCATAACAAGATGGAATATCAAGTCATGTGGAACAGTCTAATTGCACTGAAGTGTGTATTCCCAACAGTGACAGTTAATGGGAATTGGCTTGAGATGTGTCACCATATTGAAAGACTTCAACCCAAGGTGAACATTCAACAAATAACTTGGAAAAAACCAGATATTGGGAAATACGAAGTGAATGTGGATGGGAGCTTTAATCAGGGGAATGGACAAGCTGGTATTGGGGGGATCATCAGAGACACAATGGTAGCTTCATATTGGCTTTTACAAAACCTGTTCAATCTAGAAGCAATAATCACACAGAGGCAACAGCAGCAAATTTTTGTTGTGCAATGGTGCTTCCAAAAGGGATTTGACAGTTTTACACTAGAGATGGACTCTTTGGTTATTGTGAATATTCTCCAAAACAAGTCCACTAAAATCTCAATTTGAAAAGACTCATACTGGAAACGAAGAACCATATTGGAAATTCCTCAATCAGTATCACTCATAGTCTGAGAGAAGTTAACATGGTAGAAGACTCTTTTGCTAAAATGGCCTCTAGTAGTGGAAGTGAAACATTTTTTCCTCTTCACAACATTTACCACTAGAGGTGAAAGGTTTAATTCAACTAGATAAGTGGCAATTTCCTACTATGAGAAGAAGGTAAGAGAAATGCGATTTCTTTGTAAGTTAGTTGTGTATATTGATGTATAGTTGTCACGCCCCAAAACCCACCCTAGACGTGACCGGCATCCGACGTCATGAACAACATCGGAAGAACCTAAAAGATGCCATAACAACACTTAAACCTGCCAGGTTCAATATTCACCTCCGACAGTTTATAAAATAAATACAATCAAATCATGATATATGAATTAAATCAGCGGAAGTCTTTAATATCATAAAACTTAGTTAAAACGTGAAGAACGCCAAAGAGTTAAACAAAACTCAACAACTACCCACAAGAATGTGTACTATGGAGCTTCTAAGATAAAAGAGTAATTTGTCTGACACATCGGGACGCAGCCCGAAAACTAGAATAGTAAATAAATATGATAAGGGGTGTGTCACACCCCATTTTAACCGGGTTAAATCCAGGGTACAACATTTTGGTGATTTCTATTTATTTTGTTTTAAGGAGTCGCCACCTAATTAATTTAACGGTGAATTAGGACACCTAGAGTTTAACTAAGGCAAAGTTAAAACTAAACCTCAATTAATAGTCTGCTTAACCAGTGTGATTCTAAGTAAGAGCTCTATATTATCCTAAAGGGAAGGGGTTAGGCATCCTTTAGAATCCGTTAACTTACGGTTATCCGACCAACTTAGGTTAATTAATTAAATTAAATGTAGGATAAAATTTTTAGAAAATGACCTTAGAATATTGCTAAAGTTTTAAGAAGAAAATCATGTTAACTAAAGTAATATTTACAGAAAAGAGATAATAATTTGTATAAAGAAAACTTTAGATGCCATTTTAGAATAAAACTCATAAAGGTTATTAAGGCTTTAAATCAAATGTTATTTAGAAATAAAACTTATAAAAGATAGTTTGCATAAAGGAAGACTTTAGATGCTATTTAAATAAAGCTTAAAATGTGGCGGAGAATTTATATGAAATATAGTAAAATGCTATTTAAGATTATACTTGTAGGGAATATAACTATTTTGCCCATAAATAATAGCTTTTAAGAAAAGATTTAAACGATTTTAAACTATGTTACAGGAATATAACGATGTAGAAGAATCTAGACTTATAAATAGGATTCAGCAAGAAATGGGTTCCTTTTATCTTTTTATTACTTCTTATTAAGAGTATGCTAAATTGATTCAAACCTGAGGAATTATTTACAAATTAGACTAGAGTTTGTATTTGCGTATTTGCAATATTTTTTAAATATAATATTTTTAAAATATGATATTTTAAAGTAGCAGAACATGATTTCTTTTACTCCCAAGTATGTTATTGAAAATCAACTATCTTAACAAAATAAATATTATAGATACTTTAAATTGACCACCCGTTATATTAAATTAACTCAACGACTCTACTAAGGTTTATCTAAGTTAAGAAGATAAAACAAAATAAAGAGTTAATCATGCAATACAAAACTAAGTACGCGAAAAGAAAAAAAAAACAAGATAGAAGAAGAAATGAGCTAAATGGGCTCAACCCATTTTAAGGATTGTTGATGCTGTTTTCTTTTTTATTTGGGCCTTAACCCAAAACTCCATCTTTATTCCCCTTGGCTGCGAGCAGAACTGGATACGGAGGAGATGTCGTTGGGCTTTTAGCCCAACATAAAATGTTGGAGAAGAACGAGTCTCTCGGACTCGTATGCGATGATCATGCATAAAACGAAAGGAAAAAGATTAGTACGTAACTGGCAAATAAGGCTAAACACACACAGTGTAAATGAATTGGATCAGTGGAGTATGCTAGCAATATACAAACACCTATCAGATGTAAAGATGTATACTGGCCATGTCATTTGTTCATCAAAATCATCACAGATCACACATAGTAGATCATACCTAAATAGAGCAGTCCTCGGGGCTGATCTGTTTCCATGATTTTTCTTTTAACATGATGTTAGCATTTATGCAGGTAAAGCAACTGGCAAAAGTTCAGCGGGCTAGTACTTAAGCGGATTGGTTTTAACATGTTGTAATTATACTATAATTTAAGAGACCTCTTATGGATGAATGCATATGAAATAAACAGTTTTGGAAAAGAAAGAATTTTCAAATAAGAATATCTCGCTATCCTCAGAGGCTTCCAGAATATGCATGTAGTAGTGGCAACAAAGCATTCCATAGAAATACAGCAGCCCACTTAAAACTTTGACAATGATCCAAAAGGCAGGAACAAGCTAATGAAAGAAGCATGGAAGACTGCTAATAAAAGAAGAAGACTGGTTTTAATAATCTTGTGATGAATCATAAATTCATAAGTCCATGTATGGTCTCACAAGTTGCTATCATAGACAAAAACTTTATTAATCAGGGTACTTTCCTTAAAAATCATTTCTTTCTTTAAACAAGGATTTCCTTATGTGCTAAATATTTATCATGCTACAGGTTAACACCAAAACAGCTCAGTCAGTTACCCCCTTTTTTAAATCCCTACATGGCAATTGACTCCTAAGAGAAGTTTCAACACAGAATATCAATAAGAGCAAGACGGTATCTAGGTTGTAAATTTTGTATCAAATCATACATTTCTAAATATCCTTTCCTCTATTGTTTAGAATAAACAAGCAGGAAGTTTGACATGCAAATGAGAAGAAAGCTTGCACACACCCAGCACCTCACTCTATAGTGTGATGAATTAAACTTAGGCATTCCACAAGGTTTCACTCAAAACGGCCTTAGCATATGGATTAAGAAATAGTTACAAAGTTTAAGTACCACAAACCAGAAAAAAGAGTGAATGTTAAACATAGAATCATCAAGATTTCTAGAATTTAGAAAGAATAAGGATATAAAACATTTATGTTAAATTTAGTGTCAACAAGGTTGCATTTGAAACTCATTTAGGCCCCTATATAAACAGAGTCCTCCCTTTTTTTAAGCCATTTCGTTAAGCCAAATTAATCAAGGCAGCAATTGAACCCCAGACTATATTTTAAAGGGAGCATCACCAGTTCATGCTTCTAATCGAACGAACAGAGTACAGGACTGCAGGCAGCGATATTACAACAAACAAAGAAAAATAAATTAAAATAGTATTGAAGATAGCACAACAGGACCATAACCGAACTAAAATAATGCATAATGATACCAACACAACATCAAACATAATAACACGAAACAGAACTGAAAATATTAATAACACCACAACCAAACTACAAAAAAAATGAGGGAGAATTACCGATTACCAATCAGCAATTTAACATTAAACCTAATTAAATTAATCTAATCAAGTGAAAAAAAAAACACGATGAAAGGGAAATTACCTTTCTTGGGTGCAGCGAATCTGGAGTGCGAGGTTTTCAGATCTAACCTCGAAACTGTCGAATCCAAGCTTGCGAAACTCGAATTCACAACAATAACGAAATAGACGAAAAATTGATAAATGCAAGTATTTTGATTTGATATCTTGAACTACCACAATGAACAACAAGTTGATATTTTGAAAAAAAGAAAAAGGTTTTTGGGGTTTTCAATTTTGATCTCTAAAGGGGGTTTCTGCCGCTAAAAAACCTCCCCCTTTTTTTGGATCCACAAGTGAATATTTATATCATGATTTTTAGGTTCCTCTCAGTTTGAAAATGGGCCGAGTTTTGAAGTTGAATTCCTTTTTTACAAATCAGAACGTTGGGGACATGGTATGGGGTGTGTCAGGGGTGCGTGGGGGGCAAGAGGAGGTGGGGTGTCAGAAAGGGCAGGGTATGGCGGAGATGAAGAAGACGACGATGAGAGAGGGAGGGAGAGGGAGAGGTGAGATGCGGCGGGGACGAAAAGAAAATGAAGGGGAACCCTTTTTAGGGTTTCCCTTATTTTCTTAAAAATGGGTCGGACCCAGTCCATAAATGGACTGGGTCAATTTTTAGACCGGGTATTAAAGAATGGGCTAGCAAATTATAATACGGACTGATCTAAAAATTAAGGTAAAAAATATAGGCTGGTTAAGAAATATTTATGAATTGATTGGACTTTGATTTGGGATCTGATAAGTCGCAAATGCGGACTGAGTGTAAGAAATAGTTTGGCTTTTAAATTTGAATAAAAGACCCATTTTAATTGACGATATACTGAGGGTGCCTAATACAAAAATATGTGTTTATTAGGACTCGGGTAATGAAATTATATGATGCTATAATAGCCATGCAATAATATTTTTTGGAAAATCCACAGTAAAATAAAATACTATTATTTAATTATGCAAAAAATAAATATGATGTGTGTGCGTAAGCTGGTAAAAATGCCGAAAAAATGATGATAATAATAATAATAATTAATAACTGCAATATAATAATGAAACACCGGCTTTGATAAAAGGCTAATAATTATAGTAAAATAATATATATATATATATATATATATATATATATATATATATATATATATTTAAAAAAAATTTCCATAAAACGTTAGAAACATAAATAGGTATTTTGGAAGAGAGACGGGACAAAATTGGGTGTCAACAACTTGTCCCTCTTTGCCCGGTAATGATGAAAGAGTTGTCGGGCAAAGACGTTGACTCAGTAGCCTATTTTGTCCCGGCTAAAGGGAATTTGAGAGGGTTATGACCGAACTCCGGTCTCTGAGTTGCCTACATTTCTCGGGCTGTACGAGAATCAGGTCGAGTGTAGTTCTGGGACAATTACGACACTTGAACCCCAATTGGCGCGAAACTTGCAAAATATTGTCCCAGTGTTGAATTAAGATAACACTGGGTATTGTGATAGAAACTTGAGAATTCTGAAAATTGAATTGCAAAAGAATACTTGTGATTAGAGACGAGTGTTCGAGGTAGATCTTTGACCCGTGTCGAGAAGTCTGATTATCCTTCCCGACAAATTGCCCCAGTTCGCTGCCGAAGAAAAAGTTCCACGATTTGATGTGTGATGTCAACTTCGATATTTGTTCAAAGCCACCAGCTAAAAACAATTGTTAGCAATAAAGAAGTATATGTGTAAATAAGACAGGGTTGGAGAAGTTACACTTGCAACCCCTGTTTCGAAAGTTGAATCCACATTTGGAAGTGGGCGCCTGAACTGGAATATAAAATACTCGCATTCGGAAGTGGATGCCTGAACTAAAATATAAGATTCCCGCATTCGGAGGTGGGTGCCTGAACTCGAATATAAAATACCCGCATTCGGAGGTGGGTGCCTGAAATAAAATACAAGATACCCGCATTCGGAGGTGGGTGCCTAGAATGACATATAAAATACCCGCATTCAGAGGTGGGTGCCTGAAATGAAATATAAGATACCCGCATTCGGAGGTGGGTGCCTGAAATAAAATATAAGATACCCGTATTCGGAGGTGGGTGCCTGGACTTGAATATAAAATACCCGCATTCGGAGGTGGGTGCCTGAACTGAAATATAAAATACCCGCATTCGGAGGTGGGTGCCTGCACTGAAATATAAAATTCCTGCATTCGGAGGTGGGTGCCTGAACTGAAATATAAGATACCCGCATTCGGAGGTGGGCGCCTGAACTGAAATATAAGATACCCGCATTCGGAGGTGGGCGCCTGAACTTGAATATAAAATACCCGCATTCGGAGGTGGGTGCCTGAACTGAAATATAAAATATCCACATTCGGAGGTGGATGCCTGAACTGAAATATAAGATTCCCGCATTCGGAGGTGGGTGCCTGAACTTGAATATAAAATACCCGCATTCGGAGGTGGGTGCCTGAACTTAAATATTAGATTCCCGCATTCGGAGGTGGGTGCCTGAACTTGAATATAAAATGCCCGCATTCGGAGGTGGGTGCCTGGACTTGAATATAAAATACCCGCATTCGGAGGTGGGTGCCTGAACTTAAATATAAAATTCCCGCATTCGGAGGTGGGTGCCTGAACTTAAATATAAAATTCCCGCATTCGGAGGTGGGTGCCTGAACTGAAATATAAGATTCCCGCATTCGGAGGTGGGTGCCTGAACTTGAATATAAAATACCCGCATTCGGAGGTGGGTGCCTGGAATAAAATATAAGATACCCGCATTCGGAGGTGGGCGCCTGAACTGAAATTTTAAATCCATGTCCACTTCCACGGTGCAAAATATAAATCCACGTCCGCATTTCATGGTACAAAAATAAATCCAACATTCATTTTCACATCCGTATTATACGGTGTAAAGAATAAATCCACTTCTACTTCCACGTCCGTATTATACGGTTGTTTGAAATAAATCCACTTCTACTTTCACGTCCGTATTATACGGTGTAAAGAATAAATCCACTTCTACTTTCACGTCCGTATTATACGGTGTAAAGAATAAATCCACTTCTAGTTCCACGTCCGTATTATACGGTTGTTTGAAATAAATCCACTTCTACTTTCACATCCGTATTATACGGTGTAAAGAATAAATCCACTTCTACTTCCACATCCGTATTATACGGTGCAAATAAATCCACTTCTACTTTCGAAAAATAAATTTGTATCCACTTTCCATAATTATATGTGCATTTTCTTTTGTAATATAAATCTACTTCTGCCTCCTTGCTCACATCCACAATGTAAATGTAAATCCACGTCCACTTAAAATGGTATTGTAGAAAGGTATCCACGCTTATATCCACAACCAATAACGGGTGACCACAGTCAGTCCCTTTTGAAGAAAGTTAAGTCCACGATTATGTGTATTTGATCCATCGAGAAATGCCACGAGCTAAAGCAACTGTTAGTGATAAGGATATGTAAATAGCTGGGTTTGAAAGAATTATACTCACAACCCTTTGTTGAGAAGATAAATTCATGTCCACTGCTGCGATCGGGATTTCATAACGAGTGGTACGACGTCCACCGTTCATCATAAGCTACCTTTGCATCCAAGTTGAACAATATTTGCATTTTAAAGGAAGCTAACTCTTGGATCATGTCTATAATTTAAAATATGCACCACGTTCATGTTAGTTGAACCTGTCTCATCAAAGAAAAATTGTGAGTTTAAAAGAAAATTGGTTGACTTGTGCATGTTGGGGAACTTGGCCCTTGACTTGATTTTTGTCTCGGTCGCGTCCACGTTCTTCGATGTCTCACCACATATCTTGCTTTGCCGGGGAGTTTCAGTTATAAAACATATTTTGCAAAACATGAGTAACGAGATTTGTATGACTCTGAGGGGCAATATCTAATAGATAGATAAAAATGATTGTGAAGACTTGATTTTTGAATTTATTAGAAATATAGATGGACTTTTATTAAAAAACGGTTAAATATTTAAGACAACTTTTATGCTATTTCTAAAATTTTGTCCCAGTTGAAGTCCTGGAGACGCTTGATTCTGGACAATTGAAAAGTAAGAACTTATAATGAAAGCTTTTGAAAGTGATTTGACCGACTTCAAGATTTTGTTCCAGTTTCCAGTCCTGGAGGCACTTGATTCTAAACAAATCGAAAAGTGAGAAAGTTGTAATGAAAATTTTTGAAAGTGATTTGGCCGATTTCAAAAATTTGTCCCAGTTTCAAGATACTAAGACACATGAATTTAAACGGTGGGAAGACCAAAATCTTATATAAAAAATCCTTATGTATATTATAGGAATTAAAATGTTTGGACAAACTGAAAAACTTTAAAATAGAAGGGCCGAACCCGCCTCGGGTTGCCTACGTATCCCCAAAGGAATCAGGCCAGACGTAGTTCGTGATAAAAATAAAGACTTTTGAATTTTTTATTTTTTTTTTAATAAAGGGGGGGCCGAACCCGATATGGGTTGCCTACGTATCCAAAAGGAAATCAGGCCACACGTAGTTCCACCCATACAACAAAACACTGAAATATTTTGAAAAAGTGGCCGAACCCGATGTGGGCTGCCTACGTATCCAACAGGAAGTCAGGCCAAACGTAGTTCCAACCACAAAACAAAGACGTTGAAATAATTTGAAAAGAGTGGCCGAACCCGATATGGGCTGCCTACGTATCCAACAGGAAGTCAGGCCAAACGTAGTTCGTTCATACAACAAAAACACTGAAATATTTTGAAAAAGTGGCCGAACCCGATGTGGGCTGCCTACGTATCCCACGGGAAGTCAGGCCAAACGTAGTTCCAACCACAAACAAAGATACTGAAATGATTTGAAAAGAGTGGCCGAACCCGATGTGGGCTGCCTACGTATCCAACAGGAAGTCAGGCCAAACGTAGTTCGTTCAAACAAAATGACAGAATCTTAATTTAAAAAGGCCGTAACAAAACATAGAGGCAACATGACAAAAGGAACTAAATGTTCTAGTTGATGCCTCCGGCCTACTACAAAAGGAAATTTAAACTGAAAATACTGAAACTCCCGACGAACCGGGGCTAAGATAGAAGTTCAATTTTGCAACTCAGGTCCTGGCTCAGCAGCCTATAAAGTCAATATTTCAGCAAAGTCTTTGATTATCGCAGCATGATCATTTTCATCTTCCACGAACAGGTTCTTGACTCCCTCCACGATATCATCATAGGCAACTTCAACAATCAGATCTGAAGGTTTTGAGAAAGTTTGATCAATGGTAGGAATAGGTTTTGGCAATGCAATCTCCTTCCTTTTATTCTTTCGTGCTTTCTTCACTTCTTCCTCAGTTGGCTCATATCCCAAACCGAATGTAAACTGTTGCGTAGGGAGAACGACTGGCTCAACCCGCCCATTTAGTGTTTTCCCTAGCCTAAAGCCAGGTAGGTACCCATTTCTCACCATTTCTTTTGCAACCATAATTGCGGCGCATGATCTTTTAAATTCTTGAGTTTGACACACTTCACTCTCTTTAGTGACATTCACAACCTCCCAAGCATGGTAAGCTGCTCCGTCGAAACCTCCTTCTGCCTCGATGAATGGAGTGGATTGCTCTATATAGAAAGACGTGTCTCCTTCTCCATGTATACATATTTGTTGTTGATCCCACTCGAATTTGACAGTTTGGTGCAAAGTAGATGGTACAGCCCCAGCCAGATGAATCCACGGCCTACCTAACAGCATATTGTATGACGTGGAAATATCAAGTACTTGAAAGTCCATAATGAATTCAACAGGGCCAATCAACACTTTCAACTCTATTTCCCCAATAGGACGCCTTGGAGCCCCATCAAATGCTCGAATATTCATATCACTGGTCTTGAGCTCGCTAACATTATATCCGATCTTCTTCAGACTTGTTAATGGACAGATGTTGAGTCCAAAACCCCCATCAACTAATACCTTAGCCACAAACATGTTACGACACTTGACAGTTATATGGAGTGCTTTGTTATGCATGCATCCTTCCGGCGGCAATTCTTTATTATCGAAGCTGATTCGATGACTGTCAAGCACGCGCTCAATCATCCCAGCTAACGCCTCACTAGTTGTTTCGCTTGGAACATATGCTTCATTCAAAATCCTCAACAGTGCATTTCTGTGCATATCTGAACTCAAAAGCAAAGAGAGAATAGGAATTTGAGCATTGGTCTTTTTCAACTGATCCACAACTGAGTACTCACTAGCTTTAATTTTCCTCAGAAATTCTTCTGCTTCGAATTCAGTCACGACCCTTTTGGGAGGTACGTTGGTTTCCTTAAGTTGCCCCAATCTAACTAGTTCTTCTGGAGAATAGCACCTCCCAGACCTTGTCATTCCTGACGTCTTAACCTTGTCAGTGATCGTGTCCTTTCCTCGACACTCCATCACAGTTTGTTGATAATTCCATGGTACGGCTTTTGTATCGAGCACTGGCAACTGATTTGGTGCTCGAACTACTTCCACAGGTATTGATGAAGCTCCTAATATCTCGACAGGGACACAACCCCTTATCACTACAGCCGGAGAAGCAACGGCTACAAAATCATGATCCTCCACACGATCCACAGGCACTATAAATTCGGCTGGGTCGTCAACATTTTCATCTATTCCAATCATATTTATCGTGGCCCCATCATGGGTCGGGAGTGGATTGTTAACCACATTTGGTGTTGGTGGTTTGACCGTGATCTGTTTTGCTTCAATAAGATCCTCAACCTTATGCTTCAATGTGTAACAACGATCAGTGGAATGGCCTTTTACCCCCGAATGATATGCACATGTTTTAGTGGGATCAAAGCTTCTGGGTAATGGATCTGGAATTCTACCTTCCACAGGATATACTAAGCCTGAAGCTTGCAGCCTTTCAAAAACAACGCTCAGTGGCTCTCCTAATGGTGTGAAATTGTGAAACGGTTTATTTGGGCGAGGTGCGGATGCATTGTTTGGATGATGAGTTTGTGATGGTGGAGCTGGATATGTTGGTGGTCGTGGAGCTCGATATGCTGGTTGTGTGTTGTAAACAGGGTAGGATATTTGTGGTGATTGAGGTTGGTAAGATGACAAAGCTTGGTCGTAGGGATGTGGAGAATATTGGAAATATTGTGAGTGGTGAGCGTTAGGCTGGTATCGCGGGGGTCGTTGATGGTGGTATGATGTGTTTCCCAAAGCCATTACCGATGCTGCTTCTTTTTCTTTTTTCTTTCCGTTTCCGAGAGTACCAGTTTGTATGGCTCTACTAGTAGACTGTAAAGCCGCAAGACTTGTTATTCTCCCTGTCTTAATGCCATCTTCGATCATGTCCCCGGCTTTGATCACCTCTGCAAAAGTTTTTCCGCCCATTGTCACCAAACGTTCATAGTATTCCGGTTCTAGTGCTTGAATGAAGAAAGTAACCATTTCTGTCTCCTCCATGGGTGGGTGTACTCTAGATGCTTCTTCCCTCCACCGTATAGCATATTCTCGAAATGATTCGATTGACCTCTTCTTTAATTTTGTAATCGAGATTCTGTCAGGAGCGATCTCGACATGAAATTTATAATGATCCACAAAAGCATTCGCCAAGTCATCCCAAGTACGCCATTTAGTTGTATCTTGCTTGGAATACCACTCCAAGGCTTTTCCACTCAAACTCTGATTGAATAGTTTGACTCTTATCCCTTCATTCTTCCCCACACCAATCAACTTTTCACAATAGACCTTCAAATGGAAGAAAGGGTTCCCCGACCCATCAAACTTCTCAAATTTTGGAATCTTGTAACCTGGTGGCAATTCTACCTCAGGAAATGCACATAATTCTTCATATCTCACGCTTTGGTTACTACCAAGTCCACGCAAACTTCTCATGGCATCCTCCAAACTTTTGAGCTTTCTATTTATCATTTCATCATTAATTGACCGTGCCTCATTTTCAACTTCGACATAATGATCAACATTTGTGCGACATTGTCCCTGGATTTGTGTCATGGGTGGAGCTGTGGTATAAGTATATACTGGCGGAACTTGATGTGCATTGGTAACATCATGTGCCGGCGGTATGAACTGAGTTTTTGAAGAGGTGGCTGTAAATAAAAGGGGAGCATTTTGAGTGAGGGGTTCGGAACGAACCGGCTGAGAGGTGGTAAAATAATTTGCTTGGTTAAATTCGTCCAAATTTGGGAATGGAGGTGGCATAGGCAAAGTCTGACGAACCCCATGAGATGGAGTCATATGTGGTGGCGTTTGAGAAAATGACCGGTTGTGAAGTACCATGTGACTTAATTCAGCAACTCGTCGCTCCAAACGAGCAATGATCTCCAAATGTGTTTCTGGTTGATTAGAAGATGTGGGATCACTCGTGATCGGCAAACTAAGAGATGGCTCAGATGAAGTGGTTGCATTGATCAAACTTTGCTCCATTTTAGAACGAGTCTTTTTAGTTAACCAGATGATTAGTGATGAGTCAGAGTCTGATTTTTTGGCTCTAGACCGTGTGAAATATGGATGCTCCGCCAGTTCCCTTTTAGCACAAGTCAACCTTTTATTTTGGAAAATAAATTTTAAAAAAAGAAAAATGATAAAAAAAAAAAAAAAAAAAATGAGTCAGTATACGGTAAGGACATATTATTGCATATAAACACATTATTGCACATAATACATCGCGTTTTATAATGCAAGGGACCTCTTTATGCCAGAGGTAGGCCTAACGAATATTTGAAGGACAAACATGTCTTTTATGTATTATTCCACAACTCCTCCTAAAAGTAATTTGCAAGAATAAGAATTATTACATGCCAATAATACATCTCAAAATCAACCTAAGATATCTAATACTTCAACTTCACTAATTTCCTTTGGTTGTCTTCAACCTCGGGCATTAATTAATGCTCCACGGCAACCTGCAACAAAATGTCAGTTTCCTTGAAATATTTATCTATAGAGTATTAGGTCCACATATTCCACATATTTGTCCTTCAAATAATGCACATAAATAGTGAAAAGCGTCACTTAGAGTCATAGACTCATTTGGACATTTGGTAAGGTTGACTAATGAACTTAATACACCAAGGGTATTAAGCCTCCTAGGTTTAAAATGATGCATGTCCTTACAAGGTTTTGTTTTTCGCTCTACCTAGGTAGACTAAGAATGGTTTTCCTATGACACAAGGCTCCCCCAAGCGGACAACTTGGAAGTGGAAAGTCCGTGGCCGTCGACTGCACCGCCGATCGACTAAATCCACAAGATCAATCCAACTAAAGGGGTAATTTAGTAGTGCACGGGCGCAAACTGCGAAGCCGCTTTAAGTGTGTGAATATGTGTGAGTTTTCCAGTAGTAGAAGAAATATGAGCGGAATGCCAATTTAAGGAAAGCAATAACATACATATTACATAGAAAATGCATATAAAGAATAAAACAATAATAAAACATTTAAAAACATTTAAAAACATATAAAGCAAAAAATACAAAAAAAATAAAGCAAAACAAACAAAACATCCAACAAATTATTTATTAACCTAAGTTGTTATGGTTAAGAACCTAAAGTCCCCAGCAGAGTCGCCAAGCTGTCACACCCCATTTTAACCGGGTTAAATCCAGGGTACAACATTTTGGTGATTCCTATTTATTTTGTTTTAAGGAGTCGCCACCTAATTAATTTAACGGTGAATTAGGACACCTAGAGTTTAACTAAGGCAAAGTTAAAACTAAACCTCAATTAATAGTCTGCTTAACCAGTGTGATTCTAAGTAAGAGCTCTATATTATCCTAAAGGGAAGGGGTTAGGCATCCTTTAGAATCCGTTAACTTACGGTTATCCGACCAACTTAGGTTAATTAATTAAATTAAATGTAGGATAAAAATTTTAGAAAATGACCTTAGAATATTGCTAAAGTTTTAAGAAGAAAATCATGTTAACTAAAGTAATATTTACAGAAAAGAGATAATAATTTGTATAAAGAAAACTTTAGATGCCATTTTAGAATAAAACTCATAAAGGTTATTAAGGCTTTAAATCAAATGCTATTTAGAAATAAAACTTATAAAAGATAGTTTGCATAAAGGAAGACTTTAGATGCTATTTAAATAAAGCTTAAAATGTGGCGGAGAATTTATATGAAATATAGTAAAATGCTATTTAAGATTATACTTGTAGGGAATATAACTATTTTGCCCATAAATAATAGCTTTTAAGAAAAGATTTAAACGATTTTAAACTATGTTACAGGAATATAACGATGTAGAAGAATCTAGACTTATAAATAGGATTCAGCAAGAAATGGGTTCCTTTTATCTTTTTATTACTTCTTATTAAGAGTATGCTAAATTGATTCAAACCTGAGGAATTATTTACAAATTAGACTAGAGTTTGTATTTGCGTATTTGCAATATTTTTTAAATATAATATTTTTAAAATATGATATTTTAAAGTAGCAGAACATGATTTCTTTTACTCCCAAGTATGTTATTGAAAATCAACTATCTTAACAAAATAAATATTATAGATACTTTAAATTGACCACCCGTTATATTAAATTAACTCAACGACTCTACTAAGGTTTATCTAAGTTAAGAAGATAAAACAAAATAAAGAGTTAATCATGCAATACAAAACTAAGTACGCGAAAAGAAAAAAAAAACAAGATAGAAGAAGAAATGAGCTAAATGGGCTCAACCCATTTTAAGGATTGTTGATGCTGTTTTCTTTTTTATTTGGGCCTTAACCCAAAACTCCATCTTTATTCCCCTTGGCTGCGAGCAGAACTGGATACGGAGGAGATGTCGTTGGGCTTTTAGCCCAACATAAAATGTTGGAGAAGAACGAGTCTCTCGGACTCGTATGCGATGATCATGCATAAAACGAAAGGAAAAAGATTAGTACGTAACTGGCAAATAAGGCTAAACACACACAGTGTAAATGAATTGGATCAGTGGAGTATGCTAGCAATATACAAACACCTATCAGATGTAAAGATGTATACTGGCCATGTCATTTGTTCATCAAAATCATCACAGATCACACATAGTAGATCATACCTAAATAGAGCAGTCCTCGGGGCTGATCTGTTTCCATGATTTTTCTTTTAACATGATGTTAGCATTTATGCAGGTAAAGCAACTGGCAAAAGTTCAGCGGGCTAGTACTTAAGCGGATTGGTTTTAACATGTTGTAATTATACTATAATTTAAGAGACCTCTTATGGATGAATGCATATGAAATAAACAGTTTTGGAAAAGAAAGAATTTTCAAATAAGAATATCTCGCTATCCTCAGAGGCTTCCAGAATATGCATGTAGTAGTGGCAACAAAGCATTCCATAGAAATACAGCAGCCCACTTAAAACTTTGACAATGATCCAAAAGGCAGGAACAAGCTAATGAAAGAAGCATGGAAGACTGCTAATAAAAGAAGAAGACTGGTTTTAATAATCTTGTGATGAATCATAAATTCATAAGTCCATGTATGGTCTCACAAGTTGCTATCATAGACAAAAACTTTATTAATCAGGGTACTTTCCTTAAAAATCATTTCTTTCTTTAAACAAGGATTTCCTTATGTGCTAAATATTTATCATGCTACAGGTTAACACCAAAACAGCTCAGTCAGTTACCCCCTTTTTTAAATCCCTACATGGCAATTGACTCCTAAGAGAAGTTTCAACACAGAATATCAATAAGAGCAAGACGGTATCTAGGTTGTAAATTTTGTATCAAATCATACATTTCTAAATATCCTTTCCTCTATTGTTTAGAATAAACAAGCAGGAAGTTTGACATGCAAATGAGAAGAAAGCTTGCACACACCCAGCACCTCACTCTATAGTGTGATGAATTAAACTTAGGCATTCCACAAGGTTTCACTCAAAACGGCCTTAGCATATGGATTAAGAAATAGTTACAAAGTTTAAGTACCACAAACCAGAAAAAAGAGTGAATGTTAAACATAGAATCATCAAGATTTCTAGAATTTAGAAAGAATAAGGATATAAAACATTTATGTTAAATTTAGTGTCAACAAGGTTGCATTTGAAACTCATTTAGGCCCCTATATAAACAGAGTCCTCCCTTTTTTTAAGCCATTTCGTTAAGCCAAATTAATCAAGGCAGCAATTGAACCCCAGACTATATTTTAAAGGGAGCATCACCAGTTCATGCTTCTAATCGAACGAACAGAGTACAGGACTGCAGGCAGCGATATTATAACAAACAAAGAAAAATAAATTAAAATAGTATTGAAGATAGCACAACAGGACCATAACCGAACTAAAATAATGCATAATGATACCAACACAACATCAAACATAATAACACGAAACAGAACTGAAAATATTAATAACACCACAACCAAACTACAAAAAAAATGAGGGAGAATTACCGATTACCAATCAGCAATTTAACATTAAACCTAATTAAATTAATCTAATCAAGTGAAAAAAAAAACACGATGAAAGGGAAATTACCTTTCTTGGGTGCAGCGAATCTGGAGTGCGAGGTTTTCAGATCTAACCTCGAAACTGTCGAATCCGAGCTTGCGAAACTCGAATTCACAACAATAACGAAATAGACGAAAAATTGATAAATGCAAGTATTTTGATTTGATATCTTGAACTACCACAATGAACAACAAGTTGATATTTTGAAAAAAAGAAAAAGGTTTTTGGGGTTTTCAATTTTGATCTCTAAAGGGGGTTTCTGCCGCTAAAAAACCTCCCCCTTTTTTTGGATCCACAAGTGAATATTTATATCATGATTTTTAGGTTCCTCTCAGTTTGAAAATGGGCCGAGTTTTGAAGTTGAATTCCTTTTTTACAAATCAGAACGTTGGGGACATGGTATGGGGTGTGTCAGGGGTGCGTGGGGGGCAAGAGGAGGTGGGGTGTCAGAAAGGGCAGGGTATGGCGGAGATGAAGAAGACGACGATGAGAGAGGGAGGGAGAGGGAGAGGTGAGATGCGGCGGGGACGAAAAGAAAATGAAGGGGAACCCTTTTTAGGGTTTCCCTTATTTTCTTAAAAATGGGTCGGACCCAGTCCATAAATGGACTGGGTCAATTTTTAGACCGGGTATTAAAGAATGGGCTAGCAAATTATAATACGGACTGATCTAAAAATTAAGGTAAAAAATATAGGCTGGTTAAGAAATATTTATGAATTGATTGGACTTTGATTTGGGATCTGATAAGTCGCAAATGCGGACTGAGTGTAAGAAATAGTTTGGCTTTTAAATTTGAATAAAAGACCCATTTTAATTGACGATATACTGAGGGTGCCTAATACAAAAATATGTGTTTATTAGGACTCGGGTAATGAAATTATATGATGCTATAATAGCCATGCAATAATATTTTTTGGAAAATCCACAGTAAAATAAAATACTATTATTTAATTATGCAAAAAATAAATATGATGTGTGTGCGTAAGCTGGTAAAAATGCCGAAAAAATGATGATAATAATAATAATAATTAATAACTGCAATATAATAATGAAACACCGGCTTTGATAAAAGGCTAATAATTATAGTAAAATAATATATATATATATATATATATATATATATATATATATATATATATATATATATATATATATATATATATATATTTAAAAAAAATTTCCATAAAACGTTAGAAACATAAATAGGTATTTTGGAAGAGAGACGGGACAAAATTGGGTGTCAACAACTTGTCCCTCTTTGCCCGGTAATGATGAAAGAGTTGTCGGGCAAAGACGTTGACTCAGTAGCCTATTTTGTCCCGGCTAAAGGGAATTTGAGAGGGTTATGACCGAACTCCGGTCTCTGAGTTGCCTACATTTCTCGGGCTGTACGAGAATCAGGTCGAGTGTAGTTCTGGGACAATTACGACACTTGAACCCCAATTGGCGCGAAACTTGCAAAATATTGTCCCAGTGTTGAATTAAGATAACACTGGGTATTGTGATAGAAACTTGAGAATTCTGAAAATTGAATTGCAAAAGAATACTTGTGATTAGAGACGAGTGTTCGAGGTAGATCTTTGACCCGTGTCGAGAAGTCTGATTATCCTTCCCGACAAATTGCCCCAGTTCGCTGCCGAAGAAAAAGTTCCACGATTTGATGTGTGATGTCAACTTCGATATTTGTTCAAAGCCACCAGCTAAAAACAATTGTTAGCAATAAAGAAGTATATGTGTAAATAAGACAGGGTTGGAGAAGTTACACTTGCAACCCCTGTTTCGAAAGTTGAATCCACATTTGGAAGTGGGCGCCTGAACTGGAATATAAAATACTCGCATTCGGAAGTGGATGCCTGAACTAAAATATAAGATTCCCGCATTCGGAGGTGGGTGCCTGAACTCGAATATAAAATACCCGCATTCGGAGGTGGGTGCCTGAAATAAAATACAAGATACCCGCATTCGGAGGTGGGTGCCTAGAATGACATATAAAATACCCGCATTCAGAGGTGGGTGCCTGAAATGAAATATAAGATACCCGCATTCGGAGGTGGGTGCCTGAAATAAAATATAAGATACCCGTATTCGGAGGTGGGTGCCTGGACTTGAATATAAAATACCCGCATTCGGAGGTGGGTGCCTGAACTGAAATATAAAATACCCGCATTCGGAAGTGGGTGCCTGCACTGAAATATAAAATTCCTGCATTCGGAGGTGGGTGCCTGAACTGAAATATAAGATACCCGCATTCGGAGGTGGGCGCCTGAACTGAAATATAAGATACCCGCATTCGGAGGTGGGCGCCTGAACTTGAATATAAAATACCCGCATTCGGAGGTGGGTGCCTGAACTGAAATATAAAATATCCACATTCGGAGGTGGATGCCTGAACTGAAATATAAGATTCCCGCATTCGGAGGTGGGTGCCTGAACTTGAATATAAAATACCCGCATTCGGAGGTGGGTGCCTGAACTTAAATATTAGATTCCCGCATTCGGAGGTGGGTGCCTGAACTTGAATATAAAATGCCCGCATTCGGAGGTGGGTGCCTGGACTTGAATATAAAATACCCGCATTCGGAGGTGGGTGCCTGAACTTAAATATAAAATTCCCGCATTCGGAGGTGGGTGCCTGAACTTAAATATAAAATTCCCGCATTCGGAGGTGGGTGCCTGAACTGAAATATAAGATTCCCGCATTCGGAGGTGGGTGCCTGAACTTGAATATAAAATACCCGCATTCGGAGGTGGGTGCCTGGAATAAAATATAAGATACCCGCATTCGGAGGTGGGCGCCTGAACTGAAATTTTAAATCCATGTCCACTTCCACGGTGCAAAATATAAATCCACGTCCGCATTTCATGGTACAAAAATAAATCCAACATTCATTTTCACATCCGTATTATACGGTGTAAAGAATAAATCCACTTCTACTTCCACGTCCGTATTATACGGTTGTTTGAAATAAATCCACTTCTACTTTCACGTCCGTATTATACGGTGTAAAGAATAAATCCACTTCTACTTTCACGTCCGTATTATACGGTGTAAAGAATAAATCCACTTCTAGTTCCACGTCCGTATTATACGGTTGTTTGAAATAAATCCACTTCTACTTTCACATCCGTATTATACGGTGTAAAGAATAAATCCACTTCTACTTCCACATCCGTATTATACGGTGCAAATAAATCCACTTCTACTTTCGAAAAATAAATTTGTATCCACTTTCCATAATTATATGTGCATTTTCTTTTGTAATATAAATCTACTTCTGCCTCCTTGCTCACATCCACAATGTAAATGTAAATCCACGTCCACTTAAAATGGTATTGTAGAAAGGTATCCACGCTTATATCCACAACCAATAACGGGTGACCACAGTCAGTCCCTTTTGAAGAAAGTTAAGTCCACGATTATGTGTATTTGATCCATCGAGAAATGCCACGAGCTAAAGCAACTGTTAGTGATAAGGATATGTAAATAGCTGGGTTTGAAAGAATTATACTCACAACCCTTTGTTGAGAAGATAAATTCATGTCCACTGCTGCGATCGGGATTTCATAACGAGTGGTACGACGTCCACCGTTCATCATAAGCTACCTTTGCATCCAAGTTGAACAATATTTGCATTTTAAAGGAAGCTAACTCTTGGATCATGTCTATAATTTAAAATATGCACCACGTTCATGTTAGTTGAACCTGTCTCATCAAAGAAAAATTGTGAGTTTAAAAGAAAATTGGTTGACTTGTGCATGTTGGGGAACTTGGCCCTTGACTTGATTTTTGTCTCGGTCGCGTCCACGTTCTTCGATGTCTCACCACATATCTTGCTTTGCCGGGGAGTTTCAGTTATAAAACATATTTTGCAAAACATGAGTAACGAGATTTGTATGACTCTGAGGGGCAATATCTAATAGATAGATAAAAATGATTGTGAAGACTTGATTTTTGAATTTATTAGAAATATAGATGGACTTTTATTAAAAAACGGTTAAATATTTAAGACAACTTTTATGCTATTTCTAAAATTTTGTCCCAGTTGAAGTCCTGGAGACGCTTGATTCTGGACAATTGAAAAGTAAGAACTTATAATGAAAGCTTTTGAAAGTGATTTGACCGACTTCAAGATTTTGTTCCAGTTTCCAGTCCTGGAGGCACTTGATTCTAAACAAATCGAAAAGTGAGAAAGTTGTAATGAAAATTTTTGAAAGTGATTTGGCCGATTTCAAAAATTTGTCCCAGTTTCAAGATACTAAGACACATGAATTTAAACGGTGGGAAGACCAAAATCTTATATAAAAAATCCTTATGTATATTATAGGAATTAAAATGTTTGGACAAACTGAAAAACTTTAAAATAGAAGGGCCGAACCCGCCTCGGGTTGCCTACGTATCCCCAAAGGAATCAGGCCAGACGTAGTTCGTGATAAAAATAAAGACTTTTGAATTTTTTATTTTTTTTTTAATAAAGGGGGGGCCGAACCCGATATGGGTTGCCTACGTATCCAAAAGGAAATCAGGCCACACGTAGTTCCACCCATACAACAAAACACTGAAATATTTTGAAAAAGTGGCCGAACCCGATGTGGGCTGCCTACGTATCCAACAGGAAGTCAGGCCAAACGTAGTTCCAACCACAAAACAAAGACGTTGAAATAATTTGAAAAGAGTGGCCGAACCCGATATGGGCTGCCTACGTATCCAACAGGAAGTCAGGCCAAACGTAGTTCGTTCATACAACAAAAACACTGAAATATTTTGAAAAAGTGGCCGAACCCGATGTGGGCTGCCTACGTATCCCACGGGAAGTCAGGCCAAACGTAGTTCCAACCACAAACAAAGATACTGAAATGATTTGAAAAGAGTGGCCGAACCCGATGTGGGCTGCCTACGTATCCAACAGGAAGTCAGGCCAAACGTAGTTCGTTCAAACAAAATGACAGAATCTTAATTTAAAAAGGCCGTAACAAAACATAGAGGCAACATGACAAAAGGAACTAAATGTTCTAGTTGATGCCTCCGGCCTACTACAAAAGGAAATTTAAACTGAAAATACTGAAACTCCCGACGAACCGGGGCTAAGATAGAAGTTCAATTTTGCAACTCAGGTCCTGGCTCAGCAGCCTATAAAGTCAATATTTCAGCAAAGTCTTTGATTATCGCAGCATGATCATTTTCATCTTCCACGAACAGGTTCTTGACTCCCTCCACGATATCATCATAGGCAACTTCAACAATCAGATCTGAAGGTTTTGAGAAAGTTTGATCAATGGTAGGAATAGGTTTTGGCAATGCAATCTCCTTCCTTTTATTCTTTCGTGCTTTCTTCACTTCTTCCTCAGTTGGCTCATATCCCAAACCGAATGTAAACTGTTGCGTAGGGAGAACGACTGGCTCAACCCGCCCATTTAGTGTTTTCCCTAGCCTAAAGCCAGGTAGGTACCCATTTCTCACCATTTCTTTTGCAACCATAATTGCGGCGCATGATCTTTTAAATTCTTGAGTTTGACACACTTCACTCTCTTTAGTGACATTCACAACCTCCCAAGCATGGTAAGCTGCTCCGTCGAAACCTCCTTCTGCCTCGATGAATGGAGTGGATTGCTCTATATAGAAAGACGTGTCTCCTTCTCCATGTATACATATTTGTTGTTGATCCCACTCGAATTTGACAGTTTGGTGCAAAGTAGATGGTACAGCCCCAGCCAGATGAATCCACGGCCTACCTAACAGCATATTGTATGACGTGGAAATATCAAGTACTTGAAAGTCCATAATGAATTCAACAGGGCCAATCAACACTTTCAACTCTATTTCCCCAATAGGACGCCTTGGAGCCCCATCAAATGCTCGAATATTCATATCACTGGTCTTGAGCTCGCTAACATTATATCCGATCTTCTTCAGACTTGTTAATGGACAGATGTTGAGTCCAAAACCCCCATCAACTAATACCTTAGCCACAAACATGTTACGACACTTGACAGTTATATGGAGTGCTTTGTTATGCATGCATCCTTCCGGCGGCAATTCTTTATTATCGAAGCTGATTCGATGACTGTCAAGCACGCGCTCAATCATCCCAGCTAACGCCTCACTAGTTGTTTCGCTTGGAACATATGCTTCATTCAAAATCCTCAACAGTGCATTTCTGTGCATATCTGAACTCAAAAGCAAAGAGAGAATAGGAATTTGAGCATTGGTCTTTTTCAACTGATCCACAACTGAGTACTCACTAGCTTTAATTTTCCTCAGAAATTCTTCTGCTTCGAATTCAGTCACGACCCTTTTGGGAGGTACGTTGGTTTCCTTAAGTTGCCCCAATCTAACTAGTTCTTCTGGAGAATAGCACCTCCCAGACCTTGTCATTCCTGACGTCTTAACCTTGTCAGTGATCGTGTCCTTTCCTCGACACTCCATCACAGTTTGTTGATAATTCCATGGTACGGCTTTTGTATCGAGCACTGGCAACTGATTTGGTGCTCGAACTACTTCCACAGGTATTGATGAAGCTCCTAATATCTCGACAGGGACACAACCCCTTATCACTACAGCCGGAGAAGCAACGGCTACAAAATCATGATCCTCCACACGATCCACAGGCACTATAAATTCGGCTGGGTCGTCAACATTTTCATCTATTCCAATCATATTTATCGTGGCCCCATCATGGGTCGGGAGTGGATTGTTAACCACATTTGGTGTTGGTGGTTTGACCGTGATCTGTTTTGCTTCAATAAGATCCTCAACCTTATGCTTCAATGTGTAACAACGATCAGTGGAATGACCTTTTACCCCCGAATGATATGCACATGTTTTAGTGGGATCAAAGCTTCTGGGTAATGGATCTGGAATTCTACCTTCCACAGGATATACTAAGCCTGAAGCTTGCAGCCTTTCAAAAACAACGCTCAGTGGCTCTCCTAATGGTGTGAAATTGCGAAACGGTTTATTTGGGCGAGGTGCGGATGCATTGTTTGGATGATGAGTTTGTGATGGTGGAGCTGGATATGTTGGTGGTCGTGGAGCTCGATATGCTGGTTGTGTGTTGTAAACAGGGTAGGATATTTGTGGTGATTGAGGTTGGTAAGATGACAAAGCTTGGTCGTAGGGATGTGGAGAATATTGGAAATATTGTGAGTGGTGAGCGTTAGGCTGGTATCGCGGGGGTCGTTGATGGTGGTATGATGTGTTTCCCAAAGCCATTACCGATGCTGCTTCTTTTTCTTTTTTCTTTCCGTTTCCGAGAGTACCAGTTTGTATGGCTCTACTAGTAGACTGTAAAGCCGCAAGACTTGTTATTCTCCCTGTCTTAATGCCATCTTCGATCATGTCCCCGGCTTTGATCACCTCTGCAAAAGTTTTTCCGCCCATTGTCACCAAACGTTCATAGTATTCCGGTTCTAGTGCTTGAATGAAGAAAGTAACCATTTCTGTCTCCTCCATGGGTGGGTGTACTCTAGATGCTTCTTCCCTCCACCGTATAGCATATTCTCGAAATGATTCGATTGACCTCTTCTTTAATTTTGTAATCGAGATTCTGTCAGGAGCGATCTCGACATGAAATTTATAATGATCCACAAAAGCATTCGCCAAGTCATCCCAAGTACGCCATTTAGTTGTATCTTGCTTGGAATACCACTCCAAGGCTTTTCCACTCAAACTCTGATTGAATAGTTTGACTCTTATCCCTTCATTCTTCCCCACACCAATCAACTTTTCACAATAGACCTTCAAATGGAAGAAAGGGTTCCCCGACCCATCAAACTTCTCAAATTTTGGAATCTTGTAACCTGGTGGCAATTCTACCTCAGGAAATGCACATAATTCTTCATATCTCACGCTTTGGTTACTACCAAGTCCACGCAAACTTCTCATGGCATCCTCCAAACTTTTGAGCTTTCTATTTATCATTTCATCATTAATTGACCGTGCCTCATTTTCAACTTCGACATAATGATCAACATTTGTGCGACATTGTCCCTGGATTTGTGTCATGGGTGGAGCTGTGGTATAAGTATATACTGGCGGAACTTGATGTGCATTGGTAACATCATGTGCCGGCGGTATGAACTGAGTTTTTGAAGAGGTGGCTGTAAATAAAAGGGGAGCATTTTGAGTGAGGGGTTCGGAACGAACCGGCTGAGAGGTGGTAAAATAATTTGCTTGGTTAAATTCGTCCAAATTTGGGAATGGAGGTGGCATAGGCAAAGTCTGACGAACCCCATGAGATGGAGTCATATGTGGTGGCGTTTGAGAAAATGACCGGTTGTGAAGTACCATGTGACTTAATTCAGCAACTCGTCGCTCCAAACGAGCAATGATCTCCAAATGTGTTTCTGGTTGATTAGAAGATGTGGGATCACTCGTGATCGGCAAACTAAGAGATGGCTCAGATGAAGTGGTTGCATTGATCAAACTTTGCTCCATTTTAGAACGAGTCTTTTTAGTTAACCAGATGATTAGTGATGAGTCAGAGTCTGATTTTTTGGCTCTAGACCGTGTGAAATATGGATGCTCCGCCAGTTCCCTTTTAGCACAAGTCAACCTTTTATTTTGGAAAATAAATTTTAAAAAAAGAAAAATGATAAAAAAAAAAAAAAAAAAATGAGTCAGTATACGGTAAGGACATATTATTGCATATAAACACATTATTGCACATAATACATCGCGTTTTATAATGCAAGGGACCTCTTTATGCCAGAGGTAGGCCTAACGAATATTTGAAGGACAAACATGTCTTTTATGTATTATTCCACAACTCCTCCTAAAAGTAATTTGCAAGAATAAGAATTATTACATGCCAATAATACATCTCAAAATCAACCTAAGATATCTAATACTTCAACTTCACTAATTTCCTTTGGTTGTCTTCAACCTCGGGCATTAATTAATGCTCCACGGCAACCTGCAACAAAATGTCAGTTTCCTTGAAATATTTATCTATAGAGTATTAGGTCCACATATTCCACATATTTGTCCTTCAAATAATGCACATAAATAGTGAAAAGCGTCACTTAGAGTCATAGACTCATTTGGACATTTGGTAAGGTTGACTAATGAACTTAATACACCAAGGGTATTAAGCCTCCTAGGTTTAAAATGATGCATGTCCTTACAAGGTTTTGTTTTTCGCTCTACCTAGGTAGACTAAGAATGGTTTTCCTATGACACAAGGCTCCCCCAAGCGGACAACTTGGAAGTGGAAAGTCCGTGGCCGTCGACTGCACCGCCGATCGACTAAATCCACAAGATCAATCCAACTAAAGGGGTAATTTAGTAGTGCACGGGCGCAAACTGCGAAGCCGCTTTAAGTGTGTGAATATGTGTGAGTTTTCCAGTAGTAGAAGAAATATGAGCGGAATGCCAATTTAAGGAAAGCAATAACATACATATTACATAGAAAATGCATATAAAGAATAAAACAATAATAAAACATTTAAAAACATTTAAAAACATATAAAGCAAAAAATACAAAAAAAATAAAGCAAAACAAACAAAACATCCAACAAATTATTTATTAACCTAAGTTGTTATGGTTAAGAACCTAAAGTCCCCAGCAGAGTCGCCAAGCTGTCACACCCCATTTTAACCGGGTTAAATCCAGGGTACAACATTTTGGTGATTCCTATTTATTTTGTTTTAAGGAGTCGCCACCTAATTAATTTAACGGTGAATTAGGACACCTAGAGTTTAACTAAGGCAAAGTTAAAACTAAACCTCAATTAATAGTCTGCTTAACCAGTGTGATTCTAAGTAAGAGCTCTATATTATCCTAAAGGGAAGGGGTTAGGCATCCTTTAGAATCCGTTAACTTACGGTTATCCGACCAACTTAGGTTAATTAATTAAATTAAATGTAGGATAAAAATTTTAGAAAATGACCTTAGAATATTGCTAAAGTTTTAAGAAGAAAATCATGTTAACTAAAGTAATATTTACAGAAAAGAGATAATAATTTGTATAAAGAAAACTTTAGATGCCATTTTAGAATAAAACTCATAAAGGTTATTAAGGCTTTAAATCAAATGCTATTTAGAAATAAAACTTATAAAAGATAGTTTGCATAAAGGAAGACTTTAGATGCTATTTAAATAAAGCTTAAAATGTGGCGGAGAATTTATATGAAATATAGTAAAATGCTATTTAAGATTATACTTGTAGGGAATATAACTATTTTGCCCATAAATAATAGCTTTTAAGAAAAGATTTAAACGATTTTAAACTATGTTACAGGAATATAACGATGTAGAAGAATCTAGACTTATAAATAGGATTCAGCAAGAAATGGGTTCCTTTTATCTTTTTATTACTTCTTATTAAGAGTATGCTAAATTGATTCAAACCTGAGGAATTATTTACAAATTAGACTAGAGTTTGTATTTGCGTATTTGCAATATTTTTTAAATATAATATTTTTAAAATATGATATTTTAAAGTAGCAGAACATGATTTCTTTTACTCCCAAGTATGTTATTGAAAATCAACTATCTTAACAAAATAAATATTATAGATACTTTAAATTGACCACCCGTTATATTAAATTAACTCAACGACTCTACTAAGGTTTATCTAAGTTAAGAAGATAAAACAAAATAAAGAGTTAATCATGCAATACAAAACTAAGTACGCGAAAAGAAAAAAAAAACAAGATAGAAGAAGAAATGAGCTAAATGGGCTCAACCCATTTTAAGGATTGTTGATGCTGTTTTCTTTTTTATTTGGGCCTTAACCCAAAACTCCATCTTTATTCCCCTTGGCTGCGAGCAGAACTGGATACGGAGGAGATGTCGTTGGGCTTTTAGCCCAACATAAAATGTTGGAGAAGAACGAGTCTCTCGGACTCGTATGCGATGATCATGCATAAAACGAAAGGAAAAAGATTAGTACGTAACTGGCAAATAAGGCTAAACACACACAGTGTAAATGAATTGGATCAGTGGAGTATGCTAGCAATATACAAACACCTATCAGATGTAAAGATGTATACTGGCCATGTCATTTGTTCATCAAAATCATCACAGATCACACATAGTAGATCATACCTAAATAGAGCAGTCCTCGGGGCTGATCTGTTTCCATGATTTTTCTTTTAACATGATGTTAGCATTTATGCAGGTAAAGCAACTGGCAAAAGTTCAGCGGGCTAGTACTTAAGCGGATTGGTTTTAACATGTTGTAATTATACTATAATTTAAGAGACCTCTTATGGATGAATGCATATGAAATAAACAGTTTTGGAAAAGAAAGAATTTTCAAATAAGAATATCTCGCTATCCTCAGAGGCTTCCAGAATATGCATGTAGTAGTGGCAACAAAGCATTCCATAGAAATACAGCAGCCCACTTAAAACTTTGACAATGATCCAAAAGGCAGGAACAAGCTAATGAAAGAAGCATGGAAGACTGCTAATAAAAGAAGAAGACTGGTTTTAATAATCTTGTGATGAATCATAAATTCATAAGTCCATGTATGGTCTCACAAGTTGCTATCATAGACAAAAACTTTATTAATCAGGGTACTTTCCTTAAAAATCATTTCTTTCTTTAAACAAGGATTTCCTTATGTGCTAAATATTTATCATGCTACAGGTTAACACCAAAACAGCTCAGTCAGTTACCCCCTTTTTTAAATCCCTACATGGCAATTGACTCCTAAGAGAAGTTTCAACACAGAATATCAATAAGAGCAAGACGGTATCTAGGTTGTAAATTTTGTATCAAATCATACATTTCTAAATATCCTTTCCTCTATTGTTTAGAATAAACAAGCAGGAAGTTTGACATGCAAATGAGAAGAAAGCTTGCACACACCCAGCACCTCACTCTATAGTGTGATGAATTAAACTTAGGCATTCCACAAGGTTTCACTCAAAACGGCCTTAGCATATGGATTAAGAAATAGTTACAAAGTTTAAGTACCACAAACCAGAAAAAAGAGTGAATGTTAAACATAGAATCATCAAGATTTCTAGAATTTAGAAAGAATAAGGATATAAAACATTTATGTTAAATTTAGTGTCAACAAGGTTGCATTTGAAACTCATTTAGGCCCCTATATAAACAGAGTCCTCCCTTTTTTTAAGCCATTTCGTTAAGCCAAATTAATCAAGGCAGCAATTGAACCCCAGACTATATTTTAAAGGGAGCATCACCAGTTCATGCTTCTAATCGAACGAACAGAGTACAGGACTGCAGGCAGCGATATTATAACAAACAAAGAAAAATAAATTAAAATAGTATTGAAGATAGCACAACAGGACCATAACCGAACTAAAATAATGCATAATGATACCAACACAACATCAAACATAATAACACGAAACAGAACTGAAAATATTAATAACACCACAACCAAACTACAAAAAAAATGAGGGAGAATTACCGATTACCAATCAGCAATTTAACATTAAACCTAATTAAATTAATCTAATCAAGTGAAAAAAAAAACACGATGAAAGGGAAATTACCTTTCTTGGGTGCAGCGAATCTGGAGTGCGAGGTTTTCAGATCTAACCTCGAAACTGTCGAATCCGAGCTTGCGAAACTCGAATTCACAACAATAACGAAATAGACGAAAAATTGATAAATGCAAGTATTTTGATTTGATATCTTGAACTACCACAATGAACAACAAGTTGATATTTTGAAAAAAAGAAAAAGGTTTTTGGGGTTTTCAATTTTGATCTCTAAAGGGGGTTTCTGCCGCTAAAAAACCTCCCCCTTTTTTTGGATCCACAAGTGAATATTTATATCATGATTTTTAGGTTCCTCTCAGTTTGAAAATGGGCCGAGTTTTGAAGTTGAATTCCTTTTTTACAAATCAGAACGTTGGGGACATGGTATGGGGTGTGTCAGGGGTGCGTGGGGGGCAAGAGGAGGTGGGGTGTCAGAAAGGGCAGGGTATGGCGGAGATGAAGAAGACGACGATGAGAGAGGGAGGGAGAGGGAGAGGTGAGATGCGGCGGGGACGAAAAGAAAATGAAGGGGAACCCTTTTTAGGGTTTCCCTTATTTTCTTAAAAATGGGTCGGACCCAGTCCATAAATGGACTGGGTCAATTTTTAGACCGGGTATTAAAGAATGGGCTAGCAAATTATAATACGGACTGATCTAAAAATTAAGGTAAAAAATATAGGCTGGTTAAGAAATATTTATGAATTGATTGGACTTTGATTTGGGATCTGATAAGTCGCAAATGCGGACTGAGTGTAAGAAATAGTTTGGCTTTTAAATTTGAATAAAAGACCCATTTTAATTGACGATATACTGAGGGTGCCTAATACAAAAATATGTGTTTATTAGGACTCGGGTAATGAAATTATATGATGCTATAATAGCCATGCAATAATATTTTTTGGAAAATCCACAGTAAAATAAAATACTATTATTTAATTATGCAAAAAATAAATATGATGTGTGTGTGTAAGCTGGTAAAAATGCCGAAAAAATGATGATAATAATAATAATAATTAATAACTGCAATATAATAATGAAACACCGGCTTTGATAAAAGGCTAATAATTATAGTAAAATAATATATATATATATATATATTTTTTTTTTAAAAAAAAAAAATTTTCCATAAAACGTTAGAAACATAAATAGGTATTTTGGAAGAGAGACGGGACAAAATTGGGTGTCAACAGGGTGTCCCACGAATGAACATGTGGGCTCACCAAGTCAGCAGCAACAGCAGGTCCTTCTTAAGCGTTTTGAGTATCAAGAACCTGCTCTTCTCCGTTACCTAACATACCATCAAAAACAACAATGGTATGCCTGAGTACTTCGTACTCAGTGAGTGTCTAAGGGGCAATAGTTAACAAAACAAGATATGATGAATAAAATCAATAAAATGATATCAATGAAAATAACAGTTCAAACCCAGGAATAAAGTGAGTCAGTAACATTAAAGAGTCATCAAAGAATCCAACAATGACAGACACATTAACTTAACTCCTTACCATTTACCAGGCCAAGTATTTCACTGACGAATTTAAATCACCACAAGCCACTCACATGCAACAAGATATGAAAAAATCCACTCACAGGCTAATCAAAGTACGAAACAAGCCACTCACAGGCAGATCAATCAATCGATACTCCGGGTTAGGAAACCGCGGAGGCTATTCGTCCTCTGGACTAGCACAGCAATAGATACTCCGGCTAGGAAGCAACGGAGGCTAATCGTCCTCTGGACTAGCACAGCCATAGATACTCCGGTCTAGGAAGATACGGAGGCTAATCATTCTCTGGATTAGCACAGCAATAGATACTCCGCGCTAGGAAGCAATGGAGGCTGATCGTCCTCTGGACTAGCACAACAATAGATACTCCGGGCTAGGAAGCAACAGAGTCTAATCGTCCTCTGGACTAGCACAACCATAGATACTCCGATCTAGGAAGATACGGAGGCTAATCGTCCTCTGGACTAGCACAACAATAGATACTCCGAGCTTGGAAGCAACGGAGGTCAATCGTCCTCTGGACTGACACAGCAATACTCGTATCGATACGTTAGAATCCATAACGGCTAATCGTCCTCTGGATTAGCACAGCTTGCCCATACAGGCCCAAACACCAACAAAATACAAATCATGGCATATTACCAAATCATCAATCATGGCTTAGAGCCGAATTTCACTTCTCAAGTCATCATCTTAAAATAGAGGCATTTCAAGTCATAACCAATTTAGAATCTTATTCAAATCTCTGATTCAATTTCAAGTTCAAGAAACACATTCAACAACAAAACAAGTTTAAGATCCAACCTTTAGAAGAATAAGTGCAATCATCCAATAATGGGAAAAGCGAGTTTCACAAAGTAGTATAGTTCGTATAAGGTTCGATGCGGGCTTGACCCTACACACGCATGACTTTGTCTAAAATAAATCATCTTTAATTCCAGAATAAGTTCCACCAAACAAGAGTTATAACTTATACAAACAATCAAGGAAGGATTCTCAAATACAATTCATGCTTTCACAATATAAACGTACTTCACAAGTAGACATAGTTGAAAAGATGATTTTTTTGGAATATAGACATACTTGAAGAAAGATTTTTGGGAAAATCTAAACATACATGAAAAGACGAAATTTGAAATATAGACATACAAATCACCTTCATAGTCAAAAACGATTTTTAAAAGAGACATACAAATCATCTTTATAGTCAACTTGTCATTTCAGTTCATTATGCCATATTGAAAGAATAAGTCATTCCAACCAATGTTTTGAAAAGGTATAACTTCTTTACGAAAGATTTCCATGTCCTAATTCATCAATGAGAATATCATTACCAACTCTTAACCATCATTATTAAGCATCTCTTATAGAGGAAAACATTCATAATATCACATACATATATAGGGTTTGTTGCAATCTAGGTTTAATGTAGGTTTGTCCCCTCACACACACTAAAACCCATTTAGAAATGAATTGGAGTTCAAGAAACATAAAAAAAAAAAATACTTTTCCTTTCATTCATTAAAGAATCTTGAATAAAATTTATACTTCCAACAATAGTTTGAAAAGTGATTTTCATTCAAAATAAGTTATCAAAAGAGAGACATACAAATTACCTTTATAGTCAAAAATGATTTTAAAAGAGACATACCTTAATACGTTAAACAAAGTTTAACAATTCACTTTCCTAATGAAGTACACCCAAACCCTAGCTTGAATCATTTTGGAAAGAATTATGCTGCAAACCCTAGGTTTTGGTCACAAGAATCATGTTAAGAATCATGGGTTTGATGTTAGAATGGATTAGTAATGTTAAGGGTGTTCTTACCTTTGATTTGAAGACTTGGAGGAATGATTTTCGTCCTTAGGATTTGGGAGCATGAAAAAAATGGGAACAAAATAAGACCATACCCATTCTAAACCCAATTTTCTGCCAGAAATGAAAGAAGTACGTCCTAAAAGGACGTCCCGTACTTTCCGGGCGTACTTTGGGCGAAATCTCTACTTTTGTGCCCTTCAGTAAAACGGACATAACTTTTTGTACATAACTTTTCTCGGGATGGCTGACCTACCATTGAAAAGCTATTTCAAAGATCTACAACTTTCAGTAAGGAAGTTTTTCCAAATTCGTAACACATTTTCATGAAAATCACCCAGAAGACAGACCTACCAAAACTTAGGCGAATTTAAGAGCCCTTAAGAACTTCAATTGTTGGTTTGACTTCAAAACGACCATCTTCCACCCGAATTCATCAAGAATGGATTCACTAGATTTTTACATATTCACACTTCACCCGAATTTACGGAGTGTTACAATAGTGAAGGACATTGTATAGGTTATTCCTTCATAACTTTTGACAGATTGAAGAATTGACTCCTATGGTTAAAGGTTTGGTCCATGTCCCCCTCTAACATATGTAATTTTTGCGATTAATGGACATGGTAGGGGTTAAGCCTAACCCCCCACACCAATGGGATCACAACCATGGTGATGGCTTAATAAAAATAATATATATATATATATATATATATATATATATATATATATATATATATATATATATATATATATATATATATATATATATACTATTTAGAAGCACCAGTTGGGTGCCTTTTCGTCGTCCGTCGTCGTCCAAAAAAAAACATATTGGGCCCCACATTAAACAGGCCCATAACAAAAAAAAAATTGTGGGCCCCATATATATTAAACAACAACTAATATTAAAAAAAATTGTGGGCCCCATATTAAACACCAACCAGTATTAAAAAAAACGGTGGAACCCACCACATCCAAACTCACGGGAAAAAAAAGTGGACCCCATATTAACAAAATCAAGCAATATTAAAAAAAAGTGAATCCCATATTAAAAAAAACAATGTTAAAAAAAATTGAACCAGTATTAAAAAAAAAAAAAAAAAAAAAAAAAAAAAGTGGAACCCACCACATCCAAACTCACGGGAAAAAAAAATGAACCCCATATTAACAAAATCAAGCAAAAAAAATTGTGGGCCCCATATATATTAAACAACAACTAATATTTTTTTTAAAATTGTGAGCCCCATATTAAACACCAACCAGTATTAAAAAAAAAAAAAAAAAAAAAAAAGTGGAACCCACCACATCCAAACTCACGGGAAAAAAAAAAGTGGACCTCATATTAACAAAATCAAGCAATATTAAAAAAAAGTGAATCCCATATTAAAAAAACAAACAATGTTAAAAACAATTATGGGCCCCATATTAAACACCAATCAGTATTAAAAAAAAAAAAAAAAAAGTGGAATCCACCACATCCAAACTCACGGGAAAAAAAAAGTGGACTTCATATTAACAGAATAAAGCAATATTAAAAAAAAAAAGTGAATCCCATATTAATAAGACAAATAATGTTAAAAAACAAATGCTTAGAAATTCAAACAATTAAATCAATAATGATGGACTCATTGTCACATGTGTATCAACCCATTAGTGGGAGCCCCATAGTAAACAGGCCCATAACAAAAAAAAATTGTAAAAAAAAAAATTTGTGGGCCCCATATTAAACACCAACCAGTATTAAAAAAAAACCGATGGAACCCACCACATCCAAACTCACGGGAAAAAAATAGTGGACCCCATATTAACAAAATCAAGCAATATTAAAAAAAAGTGAATCCCATATTAAAAAAAAATAATGTTAAAAAAAATTGAACCAGTATTAAAAAAAAAAAAAAAAGTGGAACCCACCACATCTAAACGCACGGGAAAAAAAAGTGAACCCCATATTAACAGAATCAAGCAAAAAAAAATTGTGGGCCCCATATATATTAAACAACAACTAATATTTTTTAAAAAAATGTGGGCCCCGTATTAAACACCAACCAGTATTAAAAAAAAACAAAAATTAGAACCCACCACATCCAAACTCACGGGAAAAAAAAGTGAACCCCATATTAATAAAATCAAATAATATTAAAAAAAAAAAGTAAATCTCATATTAAAAAAACAAATAATATTAAAAAAAAATTGTGATCTATAACATACTATATGAAGCTAGTATGTTAGCATCCTCCCCACTTTTTGATTCACTTTAGTATCATCACTCTATCTTCTAGAACATTAAAATGAGGGGCTTTATTGTCTTTTTATCCAAAAACACAAACCCAAATTTCCTCTCCCTCCTTTCTTTTCTTTTCTCCCTCAATAGTGATGGGATAGAAACTCCAGTGGGGCTTGCCATTAAAATGCCATTAGTCGTTCTTTCTATACAATAGCTAAATAATGTTTACCTGAATATTAAAATCCAATTCATCTCTTCGTAGTAAATTTAATTTGAAAAAGATCTCCATTAGATAACATTCCCAATTAAAATAAGGGACAAAAATTAAAATCAACCAAACATTGATTATCAATAAGCTTTAATCTAAATGGGTCTATTAAAAATTAAAACTGAAACAAGCTAGTATAGCTTTGGCTTTATTTGCTAGTGGCGATAGATACAGAGTTGAAGAGATACACTCTTATGTTGGATTGCCTACTCATAAGTCAAAACTTGGTTTGAATCTCACCAAAGTTGAAGACAAGGGAGCAGCATCGAAAAATTATAAAATAAGAACAAACTTTGCTTACCTTCTTTTCACCTGGAACAAATTGAATTTTAAAAGAAGAAAAAAAAAATACAAAGCACAAGTAGAAGAGAAGGGAATCGAGGAAAGGTTGGGCGGGAAAGACAAAAATGGCCAATTCATTAATGTGTTAGTATTAATTTATTTTAAGGGTATTTAAGTAAATCAAAAAGTAACAGTATCGTTGGCTCCGAAATTTTCAACTGTTATAGAGAATGACTGTTATACACCTATAACAGCATTGACATTTAAATAATATTTTGCTGTTATAGGCAAAAAAAATGCATAAAATCTAATTTTCATTTTTAATTGCCAAATTCTAAGCTTAATAACACTTTGTATAACGAAGGAAAATCGTTTAATGATGATTATATATATATATATATATATATATATATATTATTTTGTTGTAATAGTGTATTAAATGAAAAAATATTTGGTCAAAATCTCTACACTTATTATTGGTAATCATAGATATTCTATTTTTATAAAGATGGTTAATTATTATATTACCAAAAGAAGAAGATAGTTGTTATATGGGGTAGGGGCGTATCCACCTAGATTGATAAATTTTTTATATACCTATGTTGCAATTTGCTTAAACTAGGTTAAATATTTGATCCTGCCACCCCCAGTCGCAAATTAAACAAAGGTGGCATAGCTGGTAGACACAAGTTTGAATGTATCTTGAACATTTCTGACTCCCGTTTTTCTTTGTGTTTTTTAGTTCCTTTGTACTAGTAATTCCCTTTTCAACTCTCCCAATTTTCTATTTATCTTTTTATTATTTATATTGTCTTTCTTCTATTCTATTATTTTATCTGTGATCTCTAGTGAGAACACACAAATAGAAACTTCAGAATTCCTTAAATTAAGCATTTTTCTTAATCTCAAATATGTGAGTATTTAAATCGAAAAGCTTGAGTCTCAATGGGAATTTTGGATTGAGAACAAAATTCATTTTTTTTTTATGATTTCTTTTGTTTATTAATCCCTCCGTCCATGTTTACTTGTCTATATTTGACTTGGGACACTCTTAATAATCTATAAATAAAATGAGAAATGAATTGGAGTACTTAATAATAAGGGTAAAATAGGTATAAAATGGTAAATTATGTCTTGGTTTTTCAAACTATACAACTTACAAGTAAAAGTGGACATATATTTTTAGCATAGTGGACAAATAAAAATGGACGGAGGGTGTGTATTATAAAAAATTGTGTTATTCTATAATTGTTAAATTCAATTTAAATCACTTTACTACTTAAATTGTGATGGAAATTTCACAAGCATTACTTAGAAAAAACATGAAATTTATGATTTATATTTGAGAACTTGTAGTTTATCTAATTCTATATTTATGGGGTGTAATTACCTATTGAAGAGTTTTTCTATTATTTTTCTTATTTTGATTGGTGTAATTCCCTTATTGAAGATGTTATTTTACTTGTGCAAGTTCATTTTTTAATATACATAAAAGATGCAAGTATCTTGGTGAAAATGTTGATTTTACCTTGTTGTTAATGGGTGTGATTCCTTGTTTAAGATGTTAATTATGTTCGTTTCTTGATTTTTGAGATGTAATTTTCATATTTGCAAATAAAAAAAGGCCTATTAAGTTGACCCGAATAAATTAAAAAGAGATGGACCTGACCCAACACGTTCCTAACAAGATATACATTGAAGAAAATTATGGCACCCGGCACCTTCAAATCCTAGATTCGCCTCTGATATGGGGGGTAATTTTACAAAGAGTGTACTATTATAAAGTTGGTTGTTGCTAATATAAGTGAAATGTTGTTATAGAGAAGTAAAATATAACATAAAAAATCGGTTTCGAAAAAAGTTAGTTGTTATAAAGAGGTGTTGTTATATGCGAGTGCTGTTATAGAGAGGTCTGACTGTATATACATACATACTTGGCTCAAATCTTGGAATAAGTTAGCATAAACAAGCTTTAAAAATGAGCTGTAACAAGTCCACAAGTTGGCAGCAAAATAGGAAGTTTGTTTCTATTTATTTGCCATAAATATCAGTTCATAACAACTTTGTTTTTTGTTTTTCCGTAAACGTCTGTCCATTGATGTCTTCCTTTATACTTGAGAGACATATATAGGAAGACACATCTTCTGAACTACATGAAATAAGTTCCCATGTTAGTGGTAGATTTCAAGGATTAGCACCTTCTACAACTTTTGAATTATCACATTCAAGCATATATTCATCAGAGAAATTTAGGCATCATCAGATGTTCTGTAGACGTAGATTTTATTTTTTAAATTAACACAAAATTAGTTTCCACAGAAAAGATGCTTCGACCTGAAAACGGTGCCTTTGACATTGAAACATCTTGTAGATTAAGTTTTTTATATATAAGCACTGGACTAGTTGCTTAAATTAACATCAAACCTCAATGATTTTAGAACCATCAGGTGGTCTCTGTCAACCATCTGATTAATTTGTTTATTAGTACTCGTAGTGTTGACATAATCAGAAGCTAGCATTGTTGAATTTCTATTCTGCTTTTGGACTTAGTTTTAGCTTATGGAGTATTGAAGTTCATCACCATTTTAAGAAGTTGAATTCACCGAGTCAAACAAAAATGAAGCCAATAAATTTGTTATTGACACTTGTCAATCACTAGGACGCTGCAACATATGAACTTAAGATACAATATAGTATGATTGGAAATGAAATAAGAGACAGGAAATGATTGAAATTCAAAGATCATGATTGATTAATGAATTTTGTTCTGGAAAAAAAAAAAGAAAAAAAAACAGATTGTCTACTAAACACATTTTTGCAGAAAAATAAAAGATTACTTGGAGAACTAATTAGAGCTATAAGATAGTAGTACTCCTACTCCGTCTTCTAAAGTAAAAGATTTGCAAACTAAGTCAGTTGAAGTCTTCTAATTTTGTCTTCTCTTTCGCCTGTTTATTATTTTCAATTTCTGATCCAATCCTTAAAAGGAGCAAAACAGATGATCATAATAATTATAATTGGAAGCAGGTTGCATCAGGATGGGGAAAAAAATTCTGGGTCAAAAAAAAAAAAAGAGAGATTAATAGTTTTTTTTTTTTTTAGTTAAAAGGTTGTATATTATTATTGAAACCGGGGGGGGACTGGACCTTACCCCTAATATACAACTCTGATTGCGAGCAACCAGCACAAAAAAGGAATGCAACTTACAGGTGGCTGCATTCTTAGCATTAACAACACCTATGCATCTAGCTAACAAAAAAATTGGCTTTGTCGTGTCTTAGTCTAGTACTAGGGACTTGACTTTTATCAAGAATATATGGACCAACAGCCCCACTAGGTAGATGTCTCACGTCATGGATGATAAGCGGATCTTCTAGACCCGTAGCCAGCTTAGCGAGATAATCAGCAACTCTATTGGCTTCCCTATAGCAATGATTGAAAGTCACCTCTTTGTTGATAAGCAAAGCCAAGGTATCATCAATAATGTGTTTCAGCTTCAAATTGTTGGCTGCTCCATTTCGTAGCAGATCTGCCACCAGGATTGAATCCAGTTCCAATATGCAGTGTTTGCTTCCATTTTCGTTGATCCATTGCGCAACGTGCTTAGCAGCCATGGCTTCCGCAATATTGTGGCTACTGCATTGTACTTGGGCAGCGAATGCATAGATCAGGTTGCCATTCTCGTCCCTTGCCACCCCTCCAATGCAGCTCTTCCAGTTTGCTCCATATAACTTCCATCTGTGTTTACTTTGATCCCCCCCCCCCCCCCCCCCCAATGTTGAGGCAGTGTCCATTTAACAATTTTGCTGATGGTCCTCGGCCTGAGTCTTTCTAACACAGAACATATTTGTGGCCATTGCATACCTATCTTATGGCAAGGGAAAGCCTTATCCAATGCTACTTTCAAGTTCCAAATGATTTGATGTTCCATCCTTCTAGTGTACATTTTGGTTTGTTCCCCATATTTGCATCTACACCTTTCCTTCCACATTTCCCAGATTGGAAGCACTTGAATAACCATTCTATGCATGACGTTTTGTGTCTGAGTATGTGCCCACTCTTGCAGCCAGATTTTTCCGTGTTTCCTTTGGTATATGATGCCCAATGGTTGTCCGAAAAACTTCCATAGCCTCTGAGCAGTTTCTCCTTCAAAAAAGAAATGTTGGCTTGTTTCCAACACTGGGTTAGCACAACATAAACAGTCTGTAGGCATATCTTCCACAAACCTGCAAACATAATTATTAGCAAAGGGAAATCTATTCATAAACAGTCTCCAGGAAAGAAATGAAATTTTAAAAGGAATGTTTTTATGCCAAACACTGCTGATCCACGGATCAATTTGATGATGCTGCCTAGAGAGATTAATAGTTTGCTTAAAGTTTTTGAAGAACAGTTTCAGCAAACAGATTTAAATATTTTTTGCAAAAATTCTTTTTCAACCAAACTAAGAAAGTAAACAGGCGGTTAATCTTCATGAGACTTGGCACGGGATGGGTTTTTAGATAGAAAATCTATATATAATATAAAGCTAGACATAAGGGAGGTGATGTGGCATGCCTCTAAAGCCAAAAATGACATTTATCTTTTTTCTCCTTTTTTTTTGGCCTTTTTCTTCCCAATTCCTCCTTTTTTTGACTTTTCTTCTAATATATTTCTCTATTTAATCCAATTGTCAGAATTAAAGTCATTAAAATCTAATAATTATAACTCCTACGTTTCACCGATCTTGAACGGATTTCATTTCCTATTTATTATTCTATTCTAATGTTTCGTATAATTGATTCTCTCATACCCCACTAATTAATGGTCCCTAAACATCTTCCATTTACTTATACTAATCCCTATCATTTGAAGCTTTTGTCATTTTAGCGTACGAAGGGTGAGAAAGAAAATGAAGAAAAGGTTAATCAATGCATCATACGGTTGCTTTCACGGATAAGAATCATGGTGGCAAAGCTGCAAAGAATCTAAGGGTAGGAATGTTTCTTTAATTTTCTAAATTATACTTCTTTCGTTTTAATTTATATGTTTTTATTTTTTATTTTTTTGAGAGTCAATTATTTTAGTAATCTTTGTAGCTAAATTGTATTGTTTTAACTCAAAAATTATACGGAAAGTACTACAAGTTGCATTTCTTTTCATGTTATTACGATGAAAAAATACATATTAATATTAAAATGTTGATAGAAGTTTACATAGTTTAAAATGTTTGTGTGGCATTTTTTGGTCTTCTGAAAGTCAATTTGACTTTGAAGTTAACTTGTACTAGATTAATTCAATATTTTAAAATTAAAATTTATATATTAAAAAAATATACAAGAAGTACTACAAGTTTCATTTCTTCTCATGTCAATACGATGAAAAAGTACATTGTAAAATGTTGATCAAAATATATAGATTGAAACTCGAAAATCGAAAAGTGTCACATAAATTGAGACTGAGAAAGTCGATGTCTTAATCTAATATACTCAATAAATTTTGTTTATTTTCTATTTATGAAGAGTTGTTTGTGCTTTTACAACCTATCACGACCAACAAAATCACAATGCCAAATTATCTACCAAGGTATGATTACTTAAACTGTTAAAATATTTTTTCATTTTTTTGGGTCACTTTAAAGTTACAAAATCTGATTTCAAGTGTTTAAGGTGAAAAATCCATTTAAGCTTTTCAGAGTAAGTAACAACTTCTTATAAGTATATTTCTGATTGTGCTTGTAGGGATGAAGAAGAAAGTTGAGATAGAGGAAGATAGAAAAGTAGAGAAAATTGAGCAAATTCAGAAAAAGATGGTGTAGAGTCTATGATTAAAGTATTATTACAGTAATTTTTTCTCTTTGGCTTGCCCTCCCTCTTCCTTAGTTTCCCTATTTATGTACCCTATTGAAGAACTTTAAAAAAAATGCATTTTTAAATTCTTTTAATTACACCTTCCTGCTTCCTCTTTTTTCTTAAAGTTATATTTTGAAAATGTAATGGGACGAGATGACAGGAAAGGCAAATCAGAAGGCTGGGAAAGAGAAACCCGATAATGAGGCATTTTCTTATTTTTTTTCTTTTCTTATATAATATATAAACACACGCGTATTTCGTTATGTTTAGTTGTAGTTGGTTCTTGTGTTATTTTTATTATGGTAGATTTTCGCTACTATTTTAAAAATTTTGCTACATGATGAAAAAAATTGAAATGCTAATTAATAGAAACAACATATTTTAATTTTTATAGAGAGTTTTCTTATAATGCTGAAAATTCATTTCTTTCACCTGGTGAGTTGTGACTAGCGTAGAGAAGATTGCTCACTCCATTTGGAATATATTTTTGTATTTGGTTGTATTAAAAATAATATTTTTTCAAACGAGATGCTTATCAAAATTATCAAAACTAAGACTGTAATTGATAAACGTAACTTCTACTCTTAATTGCTATCCATAAATCTTATGTTTTTGGTTTTATAACTCCTAAAAATGTTTATTTAATGTATAAAGGATCATAGTAAACAGATGTAATAATAAGATATAGCGCGAAAGCTCAAAAGTCTTTATTAAGAAATCACTGTATGCATGGAGAATTAAGTACTCCGATAAAAGAGAGGAAATTAAAACGAAAAATAATATTTACAACTTAATACAATAAATTGCAGTTTCAATATATAACCTCTTATTCCATTAACTTCATCACCCATCCACCCTAAATTTTTATTTCTACTTGTCCCTATGAAAGGCATGTACTTAAAAAGAGTAAAGAATTTTTATTTTGTATACGGGAAGAAGATGGAAGAACAAATTAAAGATCTACTCTTCTTTGCCACTGGCACTACTCCTTTCATTAAAATAAGTAATTATAATCTATAGAACTAATTTTTGTATGTATATATTTTGAAATTTTGTGCAGCTAACTGGAAAAAAATTGGATAGTTTATAGAATTTAATTTAGATATGTATATATAGTAGATATTTAATAAATTCTTTAACTTAATTTATAACCGCACGAAGCGCGGATAAATTCACTGGTGTTATAATCTAGGGGGGTTAGAATGACACCCCATAGGTTAAGCATTAAACTGACAAAACATGGATAATTTAGGGGGTTTAAAGGTATTAACTCAACTTGGATGGTTCTAACTCTCAATGTTAGTCTGTTCACGTGGAACCTTAATAGTCCAAATTCCAATATTATTTTACAAAATGAGAAGTGAAGTTAAAGTGACTCTTTACCCTACTCTTTATACAAATAAATTTTAAAAGCCTGTATTTCCATTATCAGTACAAGTAGCTCACATTGTAAATTAACTCCATGAAATACATGTTATGCCGCACTAGATCATCTGATTTAAGTGTACATGCATATCCCTAGTGAATTCTTTTACCAACGTCTCTATAAGAAAACGAAAGATCACCGCCCTTACTATGTTTTTTGCAAATTCATAATCAAATCTGGACAAAATCAAAGGTAATGATCAGAGAAATTTTTTGGCCACTCAATAGGATTTGACTTGAAAATGTAATGAATCACGAGTTCAATATACAATCTATATTTTTACTTTTCCCAGAATAAAACTTTATCATAACCTCGTTTAAGTCACCAAGCAAATCTGGACAAAATCAAAGAACAAATCGGAACAATCGGATCTCATGTCCACGATGAAATTTTGGCCACCCAATAGGATTAGATTGACTTGAACTCTATTGAATAACGGGGCACATATTTAAAAAAAAGAATCTAAGAATTTATGTTTTGTACCCTGACGATGTGTATAACTTAAACTCAAAAATTAAATTTACAAACTTATCATCTACGTAGAGTTTTAGATTTATGCATTAACTAGTGAATTTAGAATGCGCGGTTGTAAAACCTCCTTAATTAAATCTATAATACTATTAAATTTCAGTTATCTAAATATTGAAATAATCACAAAGTATAGTTTCTAAAACTTAAAGTAAGTTATCATTAGTTTGTCTTTCAAAAGATAAACTTTAAAAAAGTGTTAAATCAATATGTATTTTGGATGCGAAAAACCATGGCCACTGAATTACATGTTCATTCACATTTCAAGGGAATAAAAAGTGCAAAGACCAGAACCCCATGATTACTCATATGATTTCGGCGATGTCAATCGTCGATTCCTTTATGATTTACCTAAAATTACCAATCAGTTCTGTTGTTTTGCATCTCATTATTCTGTACTTTGTTCTCTTTTCAATATAGTTTATAATGATGGTTAACTTTCACGGTTCTCAAACTATAAGTTGATATCGAGCAGAATATACATTCAGCTACACTGTAATCGAAGTCCATATACTAAAAGTAAGAAAGATTTATTATAAGAAATACCACGTTAATACTTCCATCTTTTTAAGTTTCCATTGTACTGAAACAACCTCTTGTGGAGCTACAGGGTAAGGTTCTGAACAATAGACCCTTTTATGGTTCGGCCCTTCCCCGATCTCACGCATAGCGAAGGCTTAGTGCACTGAGCTGGCCTCTCTCTCTCTCTCTCTATCTATCTATCTATCTATCTATCTATATATATATATATATATATATATATATATATATATATATATATATATATATATATATAATCAAGCAGATAAAAATAATAAGAAGATGAAAAGGTTAAATAGAGGGGTAATATAGTGTGAGATTTTGATCACTGTGGATGGATGATCTTAATACAATTGTTGGTTACCTGGACCTTCACCTTATTGGTGAGGAGTTAATTCTCTTGTAATTCCCTCATTTATTTTCCCTTCGTCTCTCCCTTATATTTACATAAAAATAAAAAAATATTTTTATCTTTGTCAACAACCAAAAAAAAAGATAAGATGTAAATTAGAACATAGAATCAAGGAATAACTACATATAGTTTTCGTTTGCTAAATAAAATATTAAAGAACCTAAATTAGTAGAGCAATCAAGTAAAACTAATGCAAAAAGGATTTTATTGGTTTCTCAGAACAAATCTAATTAATAAATTATCATTGTAGAAGAAATTAAAATAAATTCAAACAATAGAATAAAATTATAAATTTAGAGACGGTTCAAAATTACCTTAGACAAAATGCATTCAACATTGAGGTAGATGCTACCAAGCGCACCAAACTCCTCGATGGAAATGGCAGAGCACGAATCACCAAAATTTCAAATATTGAGTAAGAAATTATGGGACATGTTACACTCCATTTTAACCGGGTTGAAGCGGGAGTACAACATATTGGTGATTCCTATTTATTTTGTTTTAAGGAGTCACCACCTAATTAATTTAACGGTGAATTAGGACACCGAAATGTTAACTAAGGTAAAGTTAAAACTAAACCTCTGTTAATAGTCTGCTTAACCAATGTGATTCTAGATAAGAGCTCTATATTATCCTAAAGGGAAGGGGTTAGGCATCCTTTAGAATCCGTTAACTTACGGTTATCCGACCAAACTTGGGTTAATTAATTAAATTGAATAAGATGCTTGAAATTTTAAGAAAAAGGCCAAGAAATGTTGCTAAGGTTTATAAAAATATAAAAATGTTACTTAAGATAAGATTTAAGTAAATAATAATAATTACATGAAAGAGGATTTTAAATGCTATTTAAAACTTATAGAAGTTGATATGACTTTAAATAAAAATGCTATTTAGAATGAGATTTGTAGAAAATATAATAATTACATAAAAGGAAACTTCAAATGCTATTTAAGATAAACTTATAAATGTTGCTAAGGCCTTAAATAATAATGCTCTTTGAAATAAGATTTACACATAATATAAATAGAAGAAAAATGTGAATTTGTAACATGTTTTGATAACTATTTGAAACAACTTTAACGATTATGTATTAATTGGCTTTGCGCTTTAGAAGTACGCGAGATTATGCTTCGTTAACTACATTTGACTAAAGTATGCATAATTTGGATGAAACCTTAAGATGTCTACAAAATATTCTTTAGTTCCTATTTGTGTGTTAGTGACGTTTTGAAATTCCTAAGATAATAAAACATGATTCCTTTGACTCAAAAAATATGAATTTCATGCTATTGAAAATTAATTATCCTATATTATAAATATTTCAAATAACTTCAATATAAAAGAAGAAAATGAAACTTACGGAACTAATTATTAGTTTTCCTTAGATTGACTACCCCTTACTAAAACCAAAACTACTAATTCATTAAGATTCGTCTAAATTAAGAAAATAAAACAAAGTAAAGGGTTAGTTGCATAATACAAATTAGATGCACAAAATAAATAAAATAAAGGAGTAGATATAATTTAATGGGGCTAAGCCCATTTTAGAACTGCTGCTGCTGTTTTTTGTTTGGGCTTTGGCCCAGCATTTTATTTTGCTGCGGACAGAGCTGATGCGAGGGAGGTTTCGTTGGGCTTTTAGCCCAACACCTAATGCAAAAAAAGGAGACAAGTCCCTCGGACTCGTATGCGATGGTCATGCAAAAAAAAATGAAGAGAAAAGAATTAGTAAACAATCGATAAATGACGTTAAACATATAAGATGTAAGCTCAAAACAACTCAGCAGATTGTGTATATTTGAAGTATATACAAGCAATTCAGCCAACATGCATTTGTGAAATTCCTACAATACGTCAACAGAGTGAAATAGACTTCAGCAACACAGAAACAATATGCTCATAGTAACATTCGACATAGCAATAGGAGGCTCAACAGTTAGTTTGCAACAGATGGAAATTCGAAGTCTTAACTAATGCAATGGCTTCCCAAACTCCTACCAAAAGGGGCACAGCAATGTCAAAACACAACAGCAGCAAATTCCAACTTGTTGACATAACTAAGACATCATTCTAGGACATGCAAAGGAAACTCCAAAGAAAAGGGACACTAACATTCAGCGAATATTCACTTGATATACATACTAGATCATCATTTCTTTCTTAAATAGAATAGTATAGCAAACTGAAAATTCATTCCTAACGTTAAGTTTCGAAGAGAAATTCAAAATGACTTTTTTAAAATAAATGCATCTTGAAGAAAGTAAACAAATTTATCTTAAAAGGGGAAAGACTAGAAACCAGAACCGAGATCTTATTTATTGAATCTTTTAGTATGGAGTTAAGCAACCAACTATCAATCATATATCTGAACCACTTTATAAATAAGTCCCCATACCAAGCTATCAATTAAGCATAAGCATTCGAATGTGTTGCCAACAACCACATTCAGAAATTCACAGCTTTAAGCAAACGATTGAAACATGAAGTGTCGATAGACACTTGGGAACATCAAATCTCAGAATTTTAATCACTTCAACAGAGAAGGCAAAAAACAGAATGTAATAACTTAAAAATAGGTTTAGACCGAAACCTTTTTAGACAAAGAAATGAACGGAGTTTTCATGAACAGAGGGATATGGCAGCACCTCACACAATTTGGATATGATAAAGATCAGATAAAAATACAATGACTCAAAACTTGTGTGTTCACAAATGCTGAAGTTAAGTCGAAAATCCTTTTAATCCTTAAAAAGAACCATTCTGAGACTTGTAACACTATAACAACAACCAAATGGCAAGGCTTCATATTTATGATACTAAACAGCAAACCAAACAGCAACCCATTTGTTGTTGAGACTTGGGATACTATGACAGCAAACCAAACAACAAACACATTTTAAGAACAATGCTTAACTCGAACAAACTACCACAGAGAAATCATTTTGCTATGTTGAGGACAAGATAAACAAACAACTTATGTTAACACCAAACTTACCATCTCTAACTCATGAATCGACATGGGAACATATTTGTTATAGTTTTAGGACAGAGATTACTGTATGTTAGTTAAGGATTACCAATCATACTACTTGATTAAACAAGCCAATACACAGATGTAGATTTATGCCAAGATAATCCTCAGATAATGCAAACATGAACAAACATCAAGATCAAAGCTAACTGAAACATAGTCATATATTTTATTCCATTTTACCAAACAGCATTAAGCCAATATTAAAAATATAGATTGCATTTTGAACCTCATTCAACATTTTCGAATACCAGGAATATCTTCCGCTAATCACAACAATCACAACAGAGACTAGGTTACCAATAAAAGTAACTAAGCAGGATTTCAGGATCAGTAGTTAACCCCTATAAACTGAACATGATTTAAAAAAAAAACATCTATTTATCTAACTCTTGCATACTGATCTCTGAACCTAACTAATCGGGACCAGATTAAGAACTAATTCATATGAACATGTTTAGACAGGAATCGAACTCATGTAAATGTGCTTAACTAACAAATGGCGTAACTAAGCAAGGAATAGCAATTACCAAAAATAATCTTAACTTAATGATTAAGGTGACTATACTAATAATTTAATGTAAGGCAGAAAATAAGCAAGCAATGCTAAAAATAACTTAAAGAGAATAGGATTACCTTCTTCGGGTGCAGCGAAGTGAGGCGAAGGTTTCGATATCTACCTCGCTACTAAATCAGAGGTTGCGATGCTTGAATTCACAGCCACAAACAAGACAGACGAAAAACGGGAAAACAAATATTCTAATATTTTGACTCGATATTTTGGATTATCACAACTACTACAAGCTCAATATTTTGGGGATTTTGTGCAGCGAAACGAAAAAGAAACTCAGTTTCTTTGAGGAATTTTTTGAATCGAAAACCTCTCGGGTTTTGGGGAATTTCTTGACTAAAAAAATCGATTCTTGGGGGGTTTCACCAAAAAATCCTTTACTTCTTGAGGTAACTTCGTGAACCCGAAAAATCCCCCTTTTCAACTGATTTGGAGATGGATATTTATAAAGCGGTTTAGGGTTTCTCGTGACGAAGAGAGAGAGGAGCGGGGACAAGCGAAGGTGGAGGGAACAGAAGCGTGGGGGGACAGCGGGAGTGGGGTGACAAACGCGTGGGGGTGTCAGAGGTATGGGTGTGAGGAACAGGGGAAGCAGAGGGAGGCGACGGAGGGGATGGGGAAAGAAAGAAAAATGAAGGGAAAAGGGTTTCCCTTATCTTGAAAAGGGATAGGTCGGACCGGGTTATGGTGTGGGCTGGACCGGGTTATGGTGTGGGCTGGACAATTAAAATATGGATTGGGTATAAAAATGGGCTAGTGAATTAAAACATGGACGGGTCTAAAAATTGGGATCAAAATATGGACTGGTCCAAAAATATTTATGAGTTGATTGGACTTTGATTTGGGGTCCGATAAATCAAAAAATATGGACTGAATGCAAGGAACAGTTTGGCTTCTAATTTTAAATAAAAGGCCTATTTTAATCAAACATATACTGAGTGTGACAAATATTACTTAATACAAAATATGTAATTATTAGGACTCGGGTAATAAAATTATATGATGTTGTAATAGCCGTGCAATAGTATTTTAAAGATAAACGTTGTCATTTAACTGTGCGAAATAAATGCGATGCGTGGGTGTAAGCTGGTAAAATGCCGAAATGATAAAAAATTGTGAATAATAATAATAATGATGGCTAGTAACTGTAATGGAATAATGAAACACCAGTATTGATAAGAGGCTAATAATTATAGTAAGATATAATATATATATTTTTTAATTTTCCAAAAATGTTAGAAACGTAAATAGGTATTTCGGAAGAGAGGCGGGACAAAATTGGGTGTCAACAGGACGTAAGAGTGTAAACTTTTCAACAAAAACATTGACAAACCTTTGCCCGTAAAGTAATGGTTCCATTTGAATTTTCTGTAAAAATAACACAGAAATAAGGTCAAAGATATATTCACTAACACATGAATCTCATAAAACAAATTGTTACTGTGAAAATTAAAACAAAAAGATGATACAATGGACCTCATCATGCTGGAGAATTTCCTAATGCACGTTGAAGCTAAAATGGATAATCATAAAGCACGATTCACATATGAATAGCTCGGTAGTATGAGAGAAAGGTTGGTTCTTGTTCTTTTATCTCATATCTTTAGCATATTAATACACATTAATAAAAAAATAATTAAAGGGAAGCAAGAAGACCCATAGCGTTTTTTTATCTCCTACCCTTTGCACATTACTATACACACTAATAAAAAATTAATTAAACATAATGTTTAGGGAATTTAATAGAGTATAATCTTTGATTAGCTCTCGCATTACAAAGACTAAAGACAATAATTTCACTTTCCAAATTATGGATACCACATCAATATATATTAAACTAGTAAAGTTGCCCGCGCTTCGTTATTAAAAAATTTATAAATCATATATTTATAAAATAATTAATTTTGTTTGTAATCTAAACAAAGTGTAATATCTTAATTAAATTATCATGTTTACAACAAACATTTTTGGTGTCATATTTTCGATAAAATAAAACACTAATCCAATATCGTTCATGATTCTATCATCTCTTTATAAGAAATTGCCTGAAAGTACTTGTCGAAAACATTTCAATATAAATACGAAACAACCCACTAATATTAGCTATTTAAACTTGGAAAACAAAAGATAAAAATTGAAGAAACATAAGAAATTAGAGAAACAATAGTGCTTGATCGGGTTGATATTGGAAGCCTCGTTGGTGAAGAGATATATGATCACGCGAAACTTGATAGTTTTGTCGTGATTGCGGCTGATATGTAGACCTGGCAGCTGAGTCGGTTTCTCTCTTTTTGCCTTGCAAGTTGTTGAATGTCTCAGCTTGTACTCAGTCGAAATTTGCAAAATATAAATCATGGATGAAACATGAATAATAAATCCTGGACAAAGGAAAATTATTAGTTTTATCATAATTCAAGAAGAAATTATAAGAATGAAATGAAGAGGAAAAGAAATAAAAAAGAAAACAATGAATCCGTATCCCGGCGGAAAGAAATAACTAATTCTTTCCAACTATCCATATTTTTTCTTTTTCTCTACCAATCCAACCATAAGTTTCTGATTTAACTCTTTATGACCATATTCACTGTGCCTTGTGGAATTATATATCAAAAAAATTGAAGCAAACGCTTCTTTGGAGCCTTCTCCCTTTTCTACTTCCTTTTTCTCTTGCATTAACAAAGAGAAGCACATAACCGATCCGTTGAGTGATAAAATTAAGTTTTTGATTTTTCTTCTTATTTAGCACAGAAATAATAAAATCCCTACTAAAGAAAATAATCAGAAAGAACGGGGAGGAGACATCAGAAAATTCTCATAGTAAAAAATTAAGATATTAAACTGAGCGTTTTAGACAAAATTAGCACTACGAAGAATCTATCTTGACGGAAGCTCCTGACAAAAAAAAAAAATAAAAAAAATAACGCAAGTTACTTTTGCTAGCTCCTGCAACATATAAAATCACAGTTCATATTTCATAGACATCATATATGTATTTATATTGTTGTTTAAAAGTGTATATATAAAAGAAAATAGATATTCAAAAAACTAATTACGATAACAGCACTTAGTCACTTTACAGGATATTTCTTATATTTATATCCATGTATATATGCATAATGGCCGGTAGGGTAAATGTCGTTTATTGTCATGACTTTTCATATTTTAGCATTTATTTGTAATGAAACTTACCTTTTAAATACCAGTAATTACCACATTACTTACTACATTTTTCTAACAGAAACGTAAGGTAATACAAGGAAAGTTAAGGAATTTTAGGAGAAGGGATAAATAGTAATAATGCGGAATGAGATTAAAGGCTGCCATTAATTAATTTGATGCAATATTTTCAATCCTAATATAAGAGAAAATTTCAAAAAATGGAGAAAAAAGATAATTCGAGATCCTGGCCAAAGAGCTATGCTACATCAGCTTTTCCATTCCCTCCTTTATATATATATATATATATATATATATATATATATATATATATATATATATATATATATATATATATGGATTCACAAACAATAAAGTGGGAAATTTAAGAAGAGTAATTAAAAGGAATTAAGAAAGGAGAAGGCACGATTGAAATTCTTGAAAGCTGATGATGGCTTTTCAATTCCCCACTAATATATAGCGTATTTAATAATTAATACAATAACATAATGAATTAATATGGTTGTTACAAAATTTAATGAAACTTAATACTCAAAAATAGAGAAAAGGGCAACTTCTTTCATATTATAGTTAACCTTTTCTTTACAGATGAATGTTTAGCTTTCTTTACAGATAAATGAGCATTTAATTGCAATAACTACTCTTTTTATGCTTGGATTGAATTAGGGGTTTTCTCCAATGAATAGATTAGATCTTTTTAATAAAACAAAAGGAGGTAAAAGCTCAAAAAATTGACAAAATAAATAGGAATGGTGGCCAGAGGTGTCACATCACCTTGTTTATGCTTAGCTTTATATTATATACTAGGGAATTTATCTGCGCTTCGCGCGGTCGTAAAAAAATATTCTAACTTAAAAATGAATCTTTACTCTCTGATCAATAATATAATTTCTCTATTCTCCAATCGTAATATTATCAATTGTTCTAATTATAAAAGTTAATACAAACTGGTAAAAGAAAATTAAATTCAACAAGTTTAGCATCGAATGAGAGATGATACATTCTTAAACAATAAGCTAAAATATGTACTTCCTTATAACCAACTGTTTCTGAAACACTTGAATAACCTAAAGTTCCAATACAACATCTATTTTCTTGGATACCAATAAGTTGGAACCTATAAACTGCAAAGTCCTCAATTTAAGAGAGAGAAACTCCTGCTTCTCTCTAAAAACTAGATGGCTTATGCCCGTGCTGCGCACGGGCCTAACACTTCGGATTATAGTGTATTTATGTATATGTAATTGTGTTTAGATAGTGATAATATATATATATATATATATATATATATATATATATATATATATATATATATATATATATATATATATATATGTACTATGTTCAAAATACGATTAATATAACATTGTAGTTTGTGCTCCGTATCTAAAACTTTATTTTATTCGTGTTTGCTACGAAAATTTATTAATATTTTTTAAAAGAGAAGACTTGTTTAAAAGAAAACTATTTTCCTCTCTTTGAGATAAAATAATAGTAATATTTAAGCATAATAGTAATATTTAAGCATCAGTTGATACTTTCAATTTTAATTCGATTAATTTAAAAGTGTAAAATACTTATTATTTTTTATCAAATTTTGATTTGGATAATTGTAATTCAAATTATTAAATTAATTTTACATGTTTGAAACGAAACAAAATAGAAATTAATTTTCTATTTAAACGAAGAAATGCTATTTTTTAATTTTTGGTAAATATTCTCGGTTTAACTCATTTTACTTGTCATGTTGTCTTTTGCATGTTTCTTTTAAGGAAACGTGAATTAGAATTATAATTTGACTAATTTACCTTATTCATTATTTGATCTTCATTTGATATTAATCTCTTTTCACATTTATTAGAGTAAGAATAAAAATAAAAAAGTAATTAAATTGTATCTTATTTTTTAAATATATATATATTTTAAGTATATTTATTTTAGTAAACATAACAAATAAATGACATGGCGGAATAGCAAATACAACAATTAAATATTTTGAAGAAAAGTAATAATATGAGGTCCATGTTTTTTGCTGTGTAATAATTTCATTTGCTCTCACTAATGGGTTAATATGCATGTGGCAATGAATCCACTATTATTGACTTGATGGGGATACTTTGGGAATTACATGAATATTGTTTGATTTTTTAGTATATGGGGTGCACGGTTTTTTTTTTTTGACGTTGCCTTTTTTTTTTTTTTTTAATATTGGGTCCATCTTTTTTTTTCATGAGTTTGGGGAGGGTGGGGTCCAGATTTATTTTTAAGAGTGACTGTTGACGAAGCATGGGTAAACTGATGCTTTTATATAGTAGAAAAATAGAAATATAATAAAGTATTTCTATCTACTTTTTAGAAGAGTTGGTAATATAAAGTATAAAACGACATTTTTTTGCCCTTAAATAAAAAAGTGGGTGGGACCACAAAAGATTTTTTTACTCTTAAATAAAAAAGTAGGACCGAACACGGACCACGATCTTGCCTCTATAAACCGGCTCTTCTATATAGTAGTAATAGTGAAGTAATACATATAATTTTTTTATCAAATTTTGATTTGGATAATTCTAATTCAAATTATTATATTAATTTTACATGTTTAAGATGAAACAAAGTAGAAATTTGTTTTTTATCTAAATGAAGAACTTCAATTTTTTAATGTTTAGTAAATATTTTTTGCTTAACTCATTTTACTTGTCATGTTATTTTTTACACGGTTTTTAATGAAACGTCAATTAGAATTATAATTTCACTAATTTACCTTTTTAATTATTTGATCTCCATTTAATATTATTTTTTATTTTATGACATTAATCTCTGTTCACATTTATTAGAGTAAGGAAAAAATGAAAATGTAATTAAATTCTATCTTATTTTAATATATAAGTATTTTAAGTATGTTGCTGTACAATAATTTCATTTGCTCCCACTAATGGGTTGATACGTATGTGGCAATGAATCCATCATTATTGATTTAATTGTTTGATTTTCTAAGCATTTTTTTTAACATTGTTTGTTTTTTTAATATGGGATTCTTTTTTTTTCTTTTTAATATTGCTTGCTTTTGTTAATACGGGGTCCACTTTTTTTTCCCGTGAGTTTGGATGTGGTGGGTTCCACTTTTTTTTTTTTTTTTTTTTTTTTAAAATACTGGTTGGTGTTTAATATGGGGCCATGAAGAACTTCTATTTTTAATTTTAGTAAATATTTTCTGTTTAACTTATTTTACTTGTCATGTTGTTTTTTACACGATTTTTTAAGGAAACGTTAATTAGAATTATAATTTCAGTAATTTAGCTTATTAATTATTTGATCTCCATTTAATATTATTTTTTCTTTTATGACATTAATCTCTTTTCACATTTATTAGAGTTAGGAAAAAATGAAAAAGCAATTAAACTCTATCTTATTTTAATATATAAGTATTTTAAGTATGTTGCTGTACAATAATTTCATTTGCTCCCACTAATGAGTTGATACACATGTGGCAATGAGTCCATCATTATTGATTTAATTGTTTGATTTTCTAAGCATTTGTTTTTTAACATCGTTTGTTTTATTAATATGAGATTCACTTTTTATTTTTTAATATTGCTTTATTCTGTTAATATGGGGTCCACTTTTTTTTCCCGTGAGTTCCCACAATTTTTTTTTACAATATATTTTTGTTATGGGCCTGTTTAATATGGGGCTCCCACTAATGGGTTGATACACATGTGGCAATGAGTCTATTATTATTGATTTAATTGTTTGATTTTCTAAGCATTTGTTTTTTAACATTGTTTGTTTTATTAATATGAGATTCACCTTTTTTTTTTTAATATTGCTTTATTCTGTTAATATGGGGTCCAATTTTTTTTCTCGTGAGTTTGGATGTGGTGGGTTCCACTTTTTTTTTTTTTTTTTTTTTTTTTTATAATACTGGTTGGTGTTTAATATGGGGCCCATAATTTTTTTTAACATTGTTTGTTTTTTTAATATGGGATTCACTTTTTTTTTTTTTTTTTAATATTGCTTGATTTTGTTAATATGAGGTCTACTTTTTTTTTTCCCGTGAGTTTGGATGTGGTGGGTTCCACTTTTTTTTTTTTTTTTTTTTTTAATACTGGTTGGTGTTTAATATGGGGCCCACAATTTTTTTAAAATATTAATTGTTGTTTAATATATATGGGACCCACAATTTGTTTTGCTTGATTCTGTTACTATGGGGTTCACTTTTTTTTTCCCGTGAGTTTGGATGTGGTGGGTTACACTTTTTTTTCTTCTCCTTTTTTTTTTAATACTTGTTCAATTTTTTTTAACATTATTTTTTTTAATATGGAATTCATTTTGTTTTTAATATTGCTTGATTTTTTTAATATGGGGTCCACTTTTTTTTCCCGTAAGTTTGGATGTGATGGGTTCCATCAGTTTTTTTTAATACTGGTTGGTATTTAATATGGGGCCCATAATATTTTTTTAATATTAGTTATTATTTAATATATATAGGGCCCATAATTTTTTTTTTACATTTTATTTTTAATTTTTGTTATGGACCTGTTTAATATGGGGCTCAATATTTTTTTTATTTGTTTTGGACGACAACGGACGACAAAAGGCACCCAAGGTGCTTCTAAATAGTAGGAATAGTAAAGTAATAATAAAGTAAAGTAAAGTAATAGTAATTATACTGACTGCTTTCTGTGGGTAAGTTGTACTGGCAACGGCTCTTTCAGAGCTCTTCTCCGGCATGAACCCACCGCAAATTTTCCCTCCGGCGAGAGCGACGACTGATCTCATACGGGCCCAAGCTAATGTACCCATTGATCCTAACTCTGTTTCCGATTCCGACAAAAACAAAGTCAATTTTCAGGTCACCGGAAATCCACAAGGGGAAATCGGTGGTCTCTTTCACCATTCAAGAAGAAGCCGAGCTCACTAAAGATTGTAAATTTACCTAATTGGTAAATTCTCCCATGGAAGACCATCGATTGAAGATATTAGGACCGATTTTGATGCTCGATTCACAGTAAAAGGCAAGGTACGTATCGGACATTACAACCCTAAACACATATTCATGGCTTTCTCTTTAGAAGAGGATTTTCTCAATATTTATTCTAGAAGAAAATACATGGGTTGGTTTAAGAAACAATGAAGGAACAAATCATACAAGCACTCGGGTTTGCTAGGGGTGAACTCCCGATCAAATATCTAGGAGTTCCTCTAAGCACAAAGAGACTATCTATCACTCAATGCATACCTCTAGTGGACAGAATACTTGCCAGGATCTGTACATGGACATCCAAATTTCTCTCCTACGCAGGCAGGTTGCAGCTAACAAAATCAGTGCTATTCTCGGTCCAAGTGTACTGGTCTCAGGTGTTTGTACTACCTAAGCAAATCTTGAAATTGATTGAGGCGAAGTGCAGAACGTATCTATGGACAGGAAGGCCCGATGAATCCAAAAAAGCCTTGCTAGCCTGGGAGACAGTCTGCACCCCTAAAACAGCCGGAGGATTCAACGTAATGCAGCTAAGGACATGGAACAGAGCAGCCATATGCAAGCTCTTGTGGTGTTTAAGCAAGAAGAAGGACAGACTTTGGGTTCGCTGGATCAATGCCTACTATGGGAAGTATATGCACGACTGGGCCGCCCCTAAGCAAGCCTCATGGGTGGTCCAAAAAATTATCAAGGCAAGAACGTATATGTTGGAAGCTGGGTTGGATGTAGAGGAAGTACTGAGAGGGCCCTCTTTCTCTATAAAGAAGATGTATGTCCAAATGAGAGGCAATTTCCAAAAAGTCCATTGGAAGAAACTCACTTGCAACAATGATGGTTCTCCCAAGTGGATTTTTGTGCTAATCCTGACTGCCCAAAACAGGCTGCTTACTAGGGATAGATTGGCTTCATGGGGGATCACTCAAGAAGTTATATGTCCCCTATGTAATGTGGCGAATGAAACTGCAAATCACCTATTCTTCGCCTGTGCATTCTCAGAAGGTATTTGGGCTAAGATATTGGCATGGCAAGGAATTAGAAGGGCTGTGCTCGAATGGGAGGATGAACTACAATATGCTATAACAAGGGCAAGCGGGAACTCGATCAATGCGTGCATCTATAGGATGTCTATTGCTGCGAGTATATATCAACTGTGGGCAGAGAGGAATATGAGGATTTTCCAAAGAAAGAGCAGGACTCCAGATTTCATAATTAGACAAATCATCCGAGAGGTAGTTGGAAGAGGAACCAAGAGAACTCGTTTAGCTAGGCAGTTGGAGGACTTGAATTTCTATCCATAGCTTGTGTATAGAATATAGGCACTGGTGCCAAATTGGAGGAACATAGACACCAAGAGGAGCAAACTTGGGGCCTTCTGTCCAAGTACTGCCCATGTTGAGAATTGTTTGTAAAAGTGTTCATTTGGTAAATAATAAACTTAATTACCAAAAAAAAAGAAACAATGAAGGAATAGAATGTGGTGGTTTTTATCAAGCTATAGAGTATGACTTTGTGCCCGACTATTGCTTTAAATGCAAACATCAAGGTCACTATGAAGAGGATTGCTTAGCTTATCCTAAGAACAATAGACCCCTTCAAAGAGGAGGTAGAAATGATCAGGGCCCTCAAGCTAGAGATATAGAAAATAGACAGGTTCCTCAACCTATTGTTGCTCCCCTGGATGCTCTTAATTATAAACAGCTTGCAAAAACGATTCTGGATCAAAGACAGGGTAAAGATCCTATTATCGATAAGTCTCCTCCTCTTATTATGCAGAACAATCCCTCTGGTTCTAAAACTGTGCAGAATGTGTCAGCTGCTGGTACCTCTAGAATTGCTTATGCTCACAAGAAGAAGAAAAGGCACAACATTCAAAATGGGATTAGAAACAAGTTGGCTAAAAGGAAAGCTATGCAATGGAGGGCTAAGCCAATAAATCCCAATGCACAACTGGATAATCATGATCAACTAACATAACTTCTACAATCCAATACTGTGGTCACTATAGAGTCTCAAAGCTTGGTGAATGGAGAAGGTGCGGAACATATAGTACAAAATGTAAATGCTACCATTTCGGTCCCTTAAGCTACTTCCATACCTGTAAAGAATTCCTTTGAACATCTGAAGCAACTTCAAGAAGATCCTGAACATAGTCCAAAACAGAACTCTGCTTCTTAGATAAATCAGCAGCAACCAAGATTTCAATTTCCTCCTAATCGCAATGGTTCTTCCTCTGGCCTTAACAAACAAGAATATTTTATTTCTAATGCTCCAACTTCCCCCGCCTTGTCAAAGACATTATCTCCTTCTGCAAGTGGGCAACAAGATACTTCAAATTCTCAACTCAGGCCTTTGATCAACGACCCTAAATATCAAGCAGGAAAAGGTCCAGTAATCTCAATGTCTCCTTCCACACCTAGAATATATAATGCTAGAATGGAGGATGCAGGTATTATTATTTCAGATTATGAGGCTGTGGAGAAGGCCAAAAGTCAAGCTGGCATCAACCTAGAAGTTCACCTTTGGGGTTCTGATTTTAATAACTCTGCTCCAGCTGCTATTCCCTCCCATCATAATGCTCCCATTCAAAAAAAGCCAACAACTACTGCACAATGTATCTCCTATTCAAACAAGTCATCAGCTATTATCAGAGGATATAATGGAAGACAATAGTGAAGATGGTCACAATTTAGACGAGGATGGGGATGATGAGTATGAAGAATGTAACTCAACAGATGAAGAAGAACTGATAAAGGCATTTGCTCCCAGTACTTCATGGCAAGAAGAGGAATCAGAAGATGCTGTTATGCAGTATAGAAAGGATGTTATAATGCAAGGCAATTTATCCCCAAGGAGCAGTACTATAAGGAATGAAACACAAAAATTGGTCACAGGACTTATCACGAGAGCAAAATGTAAGGCATCCAAAAGCAGTGCCTCAGATGAGTTTCTCCATGATTGATACAATTACATGGAATATCAGAGGAGTAAAGTCCAGAGGGGCTTTTGAAAGACTGAAATTTCTAACAAAATTGCACAATCTTCAAATCATTGCTATACTGGATCCTTTTATTGATAAAGAATTCATCTCAATGTACAAAAGATAGATAGGTATGAATGGTTGTTGCAGTAACACTAATGGCAAGATCTGGATTTTTTGGAACTCTTTATTTGAGGTTTCAGAAATTTCTAATGATTCTCAACAAGTTACTATGAAGTTTAAGCGAAAGGACAATTCAGAGATATTTCACATGACATTTGTTTATGCTAAAAACAAAGAGCACTTGAGGAAACCTTTATGGGAAAGCCTCCACAACTGCTGTAATTCGATAAGTGGCCCTTGGTGTCTTTCCGGAGATTTTAATGTTATTATGGAAGCTGAAGAAAAAAAGGGAGGAAATCCTCACAGAATGCAGGAGAGCTGGGATTTTATTGATAGCATGGAGGAATGTGGTATGGTGGATGCAGGCTTTTCAGGACCAAGATTTACTTGGTGCAATGCAAGAGCCAAGAGATACAGAATATGGAAAAGACTTGATAGAGTATTTATTAACCATGAGTGGACTTCTAAATACCCAAGAATGAGTGTAGAACACCTTGCTAGCACTGGATCAGACCACACACCAATGCTAGTGAGATGTTCTAATACTGAGTTCCAAGGAATTAAATACTTCAAGTTCTTAAATTTCTGGACTGATCAACCCTTCTTCAAAGATATTGTACAAAGCAGCTGGCAGGAGAATATCCAAGTAAATATTATGTGGAGATTTCAACAGAAGCTGAAAACTCTAGGCAAGAATCTCGGCAAGTGGTCTAGGGATCAAATAGGGGATGTTCACAAGCATGTCAAAGTTTGGGAAAGCAATATGCAACAACTAGAAGAGTAGTATATTGACGATCAAAGAGATGAGGCTAGAGAAGAAATTCACAAGGCCCAAGCAACATATATTAAGTGGCTTAAGTGTGAAGACTCATTGCTTAGACAGAAGGCTAATATCAGATGGTTGGAGGAGGGAGACTCAAATACCAAATACTTTCATTCCATGATTAATGACAAAAAAAGAAGACTCACCCATCATAGGATGAAAAATCAACAAGGTCACTGGATTATTGGTGACAAGGATATTGGAGAAGAAGCTATAAATCACTTTGAGAAGCTTTTCAAGGAAGAGGGGACACCACATCTTCAACACGTAAATTGTATATACCAGCAGGTTACTGATGAAGATAATAATGCTCTCACCATTGATCCTACTGAGGAAGAGATAAAAAATGCTATATTTGATTTAAGCCCCAACAGTGCTCCTGGCCCTGATGGGTTCAATGGCCACTTTTATCAGACCTGCCGGGAAATTATTAAACAAGATCTGATTGAATTGATTCTCAGTTTTTTCAGAGGCTCTCCATTGACTAAGTACTTCACAAGTACCTGCTTAGTATTGATTCCAAAAGTGGAAAACCCCTCCACATTCTCAGAGATGAGACCTATTAGTCTATCAAATTTCTCCAACAAAGTTATTTAAAAAATAATGAGCAACAGGCTTGCAAGCATTCTTCCTAGACTGGTTTCTAAGAACCAATCAGGCTTTGTTCATGCAAAGCTTATTACTGAAAACATTCTCCTTGCTCAGGAAATCATTCATGGCATCAGAGACAAGAAAGAAGGGGAAAATTTAGTTCTTAAATTAGACATGTCAAAGGCGTATGACAGGGTCAATTGGCACTTTATAAAGGCTATTCTCAGGAAGTTTGGGTTCTCTGTGAAATGGGTGGATCTGGTATGGAGATCTTTTTCAAATATTTGGTACTCTATCCTTATAAATGGGTCAAGAAAAGGATTTTTCCATTCCACTAGGGGACTAAGACAAGGGGATCCCTTGTCTCCATCCTTATTCATTTTGGGGGCTGAGGTACTATCAAGGATGCTGAATAATCTTCAGAATGATCACAGCTACACTGGTTTCTCAATGACACGATTTGGACCCCAAATTTCACACCTTACTTATGCTGATGATGTGATAACCTTCACATCTGGGAACATTCACTCCCTGAATCTTGTTAAAACTGTTTTAAACAACTATGTTGATTGTTCTGGCCAACTGATTAATGAAGATAAGAGTTGTTTTCTAGTTAGTCCCAAAACTTGTTCCGAGGAGGTGGAAAGGATTAAGAATATCACAAGGTACAAACATAAGGAATTTCCTTTTATACATACCTTGGATGCCCTATTTGTGTTGGCAGAAAATTGATCTCTACTTTTAATAATGCTGTGACTAAAGTGGTCAGGAAAACATCTGGATGGCAAGGTAAGTTATTATCAACGGGTGGAAAGGCCATTCTTATTAAACATGTGTTGCAATCTCAACCCATATATCTGTTGGCTGCCATGAAACCACCAAATGAAATTTTCCTTCAAATTGAAAGGTACTTGACTAGATTTTTCTGGGGTTCTACTGATGAAAAGAAGAAACACCACTACAGTTCATGGGCTAAAATGTGCTATCCAACTGAAGAAGGAGGGCTGGGGTTCAGAAGAATAAAGGATATTAGTGAGGCTTTGGCTATGAAGAGGTAGTGGAGGTTCAGAACAGAAATTTCTCTATGGGCAGAATTTATAAAGATTAAATACTGCAGGCTAGCTCATCCAGTAGACAGAAAATGAAGAGCTGGCCTATCTCATGCATGGCAAAGTATATTGGAAGTTAAAGATGATGCAGAAGAGCAAATTTTGTGGAAAATCAACTCAGGCACTTCCAATTTGTGGTGGGATAACTGGCCAGGACTTGGAGCCTTAGCTCTAGTTATAGAGCACCCTGAGATAGACAGAAATCACTTTGTGAAGGATATTATTGAAGATGGAGTATGGAATGTTGATCACCTCCATTTACCAGAATACATGGCTGAATTGATTCTCACCATTCCTATATCTAATATTGATACTCCAGATACTCCAGTGTGGATGGCATCAACAAGTGGAAAATTTCAACTTCTTCAGCTTGGGGGGATCAACAGACAAAGACAAGATCGTGACCCTTTTTTCAATAGAATATGGCACAAAAAGATCCCTTTCAGAATGTCATTCCTTGTATGGAAGATGCTAAAAAATAAGCTCCCTTTTGACAATATAATTAGCAGGTTTGGAATTGATGTGGACACTAAATGTTGTTGTCAAGTTGCCAAGGATGAAACCATCCATCACACCTTTTTGGATGGAGAGCTTGCAAAGACTGTTTGGAATTCCTAAAGGAATTCCGTGGGAATATGGAACAATAAGGACTATGATGACAAAGCGGTGGTCTAAAAAGGCCACAAGCAGGTTACACAAGGATATTTTACAAGTCATCCCAGTCTGTATTTTCTGGGAAATATGGAAGGCCAGGTGCTCCACCAGTTATGGCAATTCTACAACTTCTAAGACAAGAATTATTCATCGCGTTAGATGTCACATTAGATGGATAGTCTCTAAGACTAATTCCACTATTATTTGGCAGTGGCCTTGGAAAATTCTTAGTAATCAGATTATAAACTCTTCTCATAAAATTGAGTGTTTGATAGTATGGTGGATTAGACCTCCTTTGGACTGGATAAAGCTAAATACTGATGGGAGTCACAATAGAGAAGACCTGATTGGTGCTGGGGGGATTGTGAGAGATAACAATGGGCAAATGATCATGGCCTTCTCTAAATTCTTAGGGAGAGGAAGCAGTAATTTGGCAGAAGCAAAAGCTGTGATTTGTGGCCTGCAATGGTGCGTATCCAAAGGTTTTCAGAATGTTATTTTAGAAAGTGATTCACTCATTGTCATCAACATTGTTAAAGGTAAATTCAACATTGCTTGGCAATTGCAAGAGTCCATTGACAAAATCAAACAACTCCTCTCTCAGATTAACTTCACTGCCCAACATTGCTATAGAGAAACAAATCAAGTTGCGGATGCTTTGGCTAAGTGGAGCATAAATGGACAAGAGGAAATCTTCTATCATATCAAAGATCTTCCTAAAGTAGCCGTCGGTGCTTACACAATGGATAGGAGCAATATGGGCATCGTTTAGGATGAAGCAAAGGAAGAACATATATGTATAATGTGTCAAGTTTTTCCTTTTCTCTTTTTGGGAGCTGAATTGCTGTTCTAAGAATATACCTCTCTGTAGAAGCTAGCTAAGTAGTAACTAGGCTGTATGTAACCATGAATCAGAGGTTTTAGCTCATTGCTACCATCTCTGAATCCTGAACATTTCTTTGGATATGAAATAAAAGGAATACGCCCCCTTAAAGGCGTAAATTTAATAAAAAAAAAAACCCTATAAACTGCAATATATATTCCAGTGCACTGTTTTTCTTGTGAGACAAAAGAGATATGTTAAAATGATAGATGAAAATAAAATAGTAAATAAATTAATTAGTACGCACAGTCATTCTTTGTATGAATATTTGGTAAAACTCCTTTTTCATTTGAACTCAATATTTTTTATGCAGAGCATAAATTTATGTATAAAGATTCACTAAAATGTAACATGTGGTTGGGATTGAGTTATAGAAGAATAAATAAAAAGAGGAAAATAATATGGATTGATGTTTAAAAAAAAAAAAAAAAAGGAACGGACGAACTATCCCCTTCGCTAGTGAGCACAGTATCCACCTTTAATCTCAAAACACTTGAATTTCTCGGTGGATGATCATACAATTTGCTCATGTATTACTTTTACGTAAAAGAGAAATTTGAGAATTGGTAGCACAATTCTTTGGTAGAGGAAGAGAATACAATTCTATTAATTTTGTCTAGTAAGTGACTGGTTTGTTTATTGTAATATTTATTACTATTTAATGGAGTAATCATAATAGAGTTAGTGATCGAAAAATATGTATTCACTGGGTCATTACAATCCATATCTGTAACTGATGTGGGAAATTAAATGAATACGTTTGAAACTTCAAGGGAAAACAAAAATAATATTGTAACTGTATGAGATTAGTTTATTTTATTAACTAATGAGATTATTATTGAAAATTTTTCATAATATAAATAGTAGACCGTTACAATTTTCTAAGAAGAAACCTAGAGGACTAAAGTCTTTAATTCATGTCATCTTTTAAAACGTCTCCTCATTAATTAAATAATTATTTACCCATTTTTATATTCTTAAGAATAAGTACTTGAACTGAAAAATTAGGAGAAAATAGCAAAAAAAACACAAAAAAGATAAATGCAATTCTAGGCCATAGAGAGGTGCTACATCACCTTGTCTATGCCTAGCAGAGGCGGATCCAAGATTTAAACTCTATGGGTTCAACCTTTCTGTAAACCCGTCGTATTTTAAAAGTTATGGGTTCATGTCTACTATTTATTGCAGTTTTTATAAAATTTTACACTTAAATTTATGCTCTGCGTTTGAAAGTTGGGGGTTCAATGGAACCCCCACATAGCAAGCTAGATCCGCCATTGATGCCTAGCTTTATATTATATATAGATATAGATAGATAGTAAAAGAAATATTTATACAATTATGCTGCTAATAAGATAATCCAGGTCTATAAACTCATGCCTTATATTCGATGCCTCCATAGAACAGTTTAGAGAAAAGAACAATAGGAGCATTGTGTTAATGAGATACTTTCAGTACTCTGAGGTTTATACTTAGATGCAACTATGTGGGTGGAAAGTTAGTCGGTAGCTAGTGTTGTCGCACTCTGTGTGGGAGAGGGGGCTAGTCTCCTCCACTCCTCTATTCCCTTTAGTAGTAGTATTCAGTTATCGCGTAGTTCTTATTTATTGAGCCGAGGGTCTTTCGGAAACAGCCATCCTACCTTGGTAGGAGTAAGGTTTGCGTACACTCTACCCTTCCTAGATCCCACGTTGTGGGATTTCACTGGGTTGTTGTTGTTGTTGTTGTACTATCTGTTTCCCCATTTGTTTTGTATCGCTATTTTGCTGTTTCTTCTCTTACCATCCTGCGTTAGTTACTTTTTTTTTTTTAGCTGGGGGTCTATCGGAAACAGCCTCTCTACGTGAAAGGTAAGGGTAAGGTCTGCGGATCACACTAGGTTTGTTGTTGTTGCAACTATTTTGCTGACTAGCAGAGAAGGAATGGGTAAATGGGGGAAAGGATTTGTTCTGGTTTAGAGACAACAGTGGTAAATACACCAGCAAACTCAGGTGGTTAGACTAATAGATGGCGATGGAAGACATTGTGGAAATTAAATGTACCTTCAAGTGTGGCTTATTTTGATAGAATAGCTTAGAATGAAGCATGTATTAACACAAGGCAACCTAGGAAAAGGAGGTATTCCACATGTGTCTTATGTTCGTCATGTGAAGGAGAAGTAGAATCTGTAAATCACCTGTTTCTCCATTGTCCTGCTGCTGGGTAGTTATGTTTCTATTTCTAAACCTGCTTTAAACCAAGTTGGGACTACCTAAAAGTGAACTTGGAGCAGGTATTTTGTAGCTGGAAAGGGAAGAGCACGAACTTATGCAATCTGATTCTTCTATGTATTAGTTGGGTGTTATGGAGATAATTGGCAGAAACAGGAGTTTAGTTCATCAACTAGAATATGCTTGTCTATACCATGTGTCTTTTTGTCCAAGTATGATAGACTTTATCACTATCCTTCATAGCTATATGGAGAAGCTTTGCTCACTCGTAATTTTTCTTTAGTAACTCAGCATCCTCATGGTGTGATTCATATCAATAAAATCACGTTAGCTTCTTGTCGAGAAAAGAAAAAAGTACTTCTTAGTTGACATGTTCAAGGCATAAAGTATAATCAGAAAGCTCAACTTTGTCTTATCTGACCTGTTGACCTTTAATAGTCAGTGATGGATTCAGGATTTTCATTCAGGAGGTTAAAAAAAAACAACAAAAGCTAAATATAAAAAATAATGTTGTCAATGGGAATTGAACCTAGGACACATGACAATTTCGAACACTCTGGACCGTTTGAGCTAACTTGTTGCATTTATTCAGGGTATTCAAAAGTTAATATATGTACATAAACACAGAAAATTTACCCTATATACACTATAATTTTTTGCCGAGCACCCTTGGCATGCTATAAATCCGCCCCTGACTTCAGTAGTTAAAATTCTAGGTAAACTCTGATAACATTTAAGATCTTATTAATTATCATTGGCTATCTCTTATTACTTAATCATTGATAATAAGAAATTCTGTGTCTCAAGTATTTAGTTTGGGGACTTACCCAGTGGCGGAGCCAGGATTTTCATCCAGGGGGTTCAAAAATTCTAAAAGGTAAATATACGAAGATGTCAGGGGTTTAACATCTATTATATATACATAATAAAATAATTTTAACTTTGAAAATACACTGTAATTTTTCGCCGATGGGGTTCGGAGAACCCCTGGACATACGCTGGCTCCGCCCCTGCTTACCCTCTTAGGTCCTCTAATAGAGATCAATACGAACAACATTATTGGGATTTTCTTACTTTATCAAAAGGAAAAACAACATATTCGGAACCTTCCTTCTAGTTTCTTGCTAAAACATGCAACATTTCTCTATTAACTGTTTCCCTCATCCCTTTTTTTCCCCTGTACTTCTGTTCCTGCAGTTTTAGCAACGTATACCGTAACTTTTGTGCATTTTAGTTCAATTTAAACCCATATTTTTGCATGCTGCTTCTCCTAGTAGAAAGCCAAGGAAATTTTTTACAGTTGTTAGAGGCAGATATTGACATACTTTTGCATAATTGCATCCAAAGACGATGAACTTTTATGCATCTGAAGACTATGAAAAAAGACCTCTCACCGTCTCTCTGATTCTCTCTCTACTATTCAGTAGGTAATGCACCGTCTCTTTACTCTGTTAAGTTTCAATATTTGCACTTTTGCTTATACTGATGAACGTTCTTCAGTAGAGTTAGTTGGTTGACAGGTCAGTGTTTTACCTTCTTATCATGCATTAACAGGATACTTCCGTTGTTTGTAGGGAAATGATGTGGGCACTCAGTACAGGTCTGGGATTTACTTCTACACACCCGAGCAAGAGAAGGCAGCACTAGAATCCCGAGACCGACAGCAAAAGCTTCTGAACAGGAAGATTGTTACTGAGATTTTGCCCGCTAAGAAATTTTACAGAGCCGAGGAATATCATCAGCAGTACCTTGCAAAGGGGGGTCGGTTTGGCTCAAAGCAGTCTGCTGACAAAGGGTGCAATGATCCTATCCGATGCTATGGTTAAGACCTTTTCATTTGAAGAACAAAAATAAAGTTAGATGTGTTTATTCTTCTAAGCTATGCTTGTTATTATAGGCTTTAAATTGTGCTTCTCCTACCCGCTTATGCTTGCTTCTGGAAAATCCAATGGTTGTAGCTTCACCATAGATTTGTAATGTATATATGGTTGCAGATTCGTGTCGTTTCATGTTTGTATATGTTTATTGATGCCCTCGCCATAAGTTGGAATAGTGTCTGTCGATCACCTGGGTCGAGTTGAAGTTATGAAAGCCAATGGCGGGCTTAATTATATTGTCTTAGTAGTTATTAACTAAGTGATGATGCTATTTATTAGAGGTGTACATGGACCGAGTTGGTTCAGATTTTTCAAATACCAAACCAAACCATTTGTGTCGGGTTTTTAAATCTATAAACCAACCCAAACCAAGAAAAATTGGTTTCAATATCGTTTTTTTTTCGGGTTTCTCGGATTTTTCATTGTATTTAATGAATATCACCATACAACAACATCTGTTTGATAATTTGCAAACTTCCCCCTCAAAACTACTTTCTTTAGATACAAAATATTCATATCAAAACATTTTTTTAAAATCATCCAGGTCATTTGGATTAATATAATATCATGCTATATAATAAACTTGAAGCAAAAAATTTGTTCAGTGGCCTTGTGAAGATTCAAAAAGTAACTATATTCAAATGAGCTCTCTGCAACTACCCCTAAGAACTCAACATTTGGCCAAAACACCTTCTCAAAGTGCAGAATAATTTTGTTCTCAATCTCTACACCTAGTTCGTTGATGGCAACCTTCTTCCATTCAGGTAATCTGGGTTCAAATTTGATCCGATTTGATTTTAAAACACCAAGAGGAACATTAATAATTGGAGCCTTGCAAGGTTGCTGATTTGAGAGGAAAGAGAACAGTGAAAAAAATGTAAAATGAGAAAGGGAGAGGGTTTCTGATTTTAAGAGAAAATGTATTATAGCAGTAGGGTTTCTTTTGTCACATTACATATGTTTTCATTTTCCTTTTCATTTAGTTTTTTATTGGGCTTTATGTGTATTCCTTGTATGAGCTTCAAATATGGACCATTTCACAAAATTAAGCCCAAATCTGAATGTAAAAATACAAAAATTCTGAAAAAATTTAACAAAATATTAATAAATTACATTCTATTAAATATTTTTATGTATAAAATAATTTAAAATTAGTATACATATAATCGGGTTGGTTTGGGTTCGGTTTGACTTTTTTTAGTTAAAACCAAACCAACCCTATAATGGTCTGGTTTTTTTTTTTCCAACACCAACCCAAATCAAATCAAACCATTAGTCAGGTTTTTTTTTTTTTTTTTTCGATTTAGTTCGATTTGTCGGTTTGATGCGATTTATCGGTTTAGTTTGTACAACCCTAGTTGCTTATTTATAATCTTTAGAGAATCCTTCCCCAAACAAAGGGAAATAGAATTACTGTTCTCTATAAATCTATATGAAGTGAATTAGACGCAACTTATTTAAACTCAAAAACTGTTTAATGTAAGGATTTCTTCACAGATTGAACTTATTAAAGATTTTGTGGATTGACCATGTGATCCCTGCAATATAATCCTTGCATTACTACTTTGTGAACCAAACGGTCCCTAGAACAAAAGCAAATACATCCTGTGATGCCTATTTACGAAAAACATTTACATGTGGATGTGGGAACCAAATGAGAGTTATGGAAAACATCATTATTACTATATGAAACTAAGTGTAGGCCCCTTTATAAATTAAGTTTGTTACTAGAACTAGCTGACTAACCAAAGATTAAATAGAAAAGTGGCGAGACGTTTAGACGATGTAAGATGGAATTTGTTTAAAAAATCAACAAGATGCCCATCATTCATCTGAAATATGCACACCTTGAATAACATGACTCTGTTCAATCGAAAACATTATAGTACGAATTCGAATATTTGAAACATGAAAATTATTCATAGACAAACTTATTAGAAGTAAACATAACCAAAACAAAGTACTAATAACTTGGGCCTTTGAGGCGTACACGTCTTCAAATACTTGTTGCAACTTCATATTCCGTGTGATCAAAATTAGTGAAGTTTAGGTTTCAGATGAGTATTTCCACCATTATTTTCAGTGCTAATAGGAGCTGTTTCGTGCATAGGATCTACCCGATGTTCATGACTTGTGGTAGGAGTTATTATAATATTACCAAATCGTTTTGGAAGCCTCTTCATTAATGCCACTGTTACGATGGCCTGTGGTCGTAACAACAAAAAGGAGGATGACGCAGATGGCTACTGTGATTTTTTTACCCATGTTTGAGACTGTTTGGTTTGTCAAATGATAGATATTTTGTAAGGGTTCCTATATGCACATTATATAGGAATCTTGGGAGAAAGTCATTGCAGAATTGTTCGTATGTGCCTTTTACAATACAAAATCCATCTACTTTTCGACAATATTTAATCCTTGAGCAACAATAATTAACCTAAGCAATTTAGACTGATAAGAGTTCATTGGAGAATTATTTGTATATGCCTTCTCTTTAGCAAAAATCCAATCGCTATTAGACAATCTTGAATACTTGATCACCATTAGTTAACCTAACAAGGTAAAATCATTTCGGAATGTCAAATCATCTTCTATGATGAGGGCTCGAAGGCATAATATGTCTAAAATAAGTTTCAACGAGAGTCATCACTCAATTACATTCCCTTTCTGGAAATACCTATGAGTCATGGAGTATCTAATAGTTACATTATGCATAAATAGAAACGGGAGCTAGGTCGTCAATTATTTATAGACAGAAAAAGTAAAAATACTTCCAAAGACTTGCTCCAAGGGTAGGCTGAGGGAGCGCATCGATGATTTTGCTGGGTCTTTTAGACTCACAGTTGCTGCGTGTGCGCAGGTACAGTAAGCGGGATTCAGCTGTTGATCAGTGATTCCAGCCAGTTGTTGCTCCTAGTTTAGGTGAGCCACCACTAGTATGTGAGGCGACATCTACTGCTACATTTATTATTCTTTGTTTTTTAATCGAGTTGCGTCTCGTATCAGTTATACTCAGATTAGTGCTCCATGACTTAGCCTTTTGTTGGGGTGGTATACTTGGCTATCTCTACTTTATATTATGTTTTCGCACTTACATATATATATTTGAGACATCATTAATAGTAATCTATCTCCTTTATTTCTACGTTCTGCGCGTGCTTTAACCTATAGGGTTCGCCTAATTGGTAGTGACTTGTTTGGTGCCCTGTTGCGGCCAAAATCCTAGTTTGAATCGTGACATCATTAGATTGTGACTCTAATCTCAATGCATCAAATTGTTGGAGGTAATCTTTTTCTCTTTGTTCCTTTCCTACTTTATTTACTTGTCATCCGGGATTAAGAAAAATGTTTGACCAACAATTAATTTCCTTTCCTAGTCACGTTCCTACTTCATTTACTTGTCAACCAAAAATTAAACCAAATTTTTTTCTTCTTTTAATTAGTTGGTAACTTTGTTTTCCTTTAACGAAGAATATTGTTGGTGTGGTTCTTCGATGTAGTCTCTCGTGTTCTATGAACAAAGAAAAGAAGAAGAAAAAGACGACGATTTTTGCTTTCATCAGTTCATGTTCATATACCATGAGAAGTACTCCCTTTTAAACAATGACAATTAGCTGTTAATCAGAAATATTTGTTAATTAAATTGAAAATTTTGAATGTCTTCCTTTTTCTGGTCAACTTGTCTGGCTTTCTAGTGATGGTATAATGCTAATTTATTTAGCTAAAAAGGTACAAAACAGAATACTGAAAAATTCTTCCTTGTCCCAAAAGTGAAAAGGAAGGAAACTCTATACGAAAAAATTCCTAAGCAGAGATGAGATGGTACATTTCAACAGCTTCATTCAAATGTAAATACTTATTGTTTAGATTTTCTAGAACGCGCCCCACGCGCCTAAGTACTCTCTCCCTTTAACACTGATTGGGCCATAAGGCCGCCGATTGGCACCCCACCGGCGCGTACAACTGACCAAATGTAGCCTTTAATGAGGTGATCCTGATGCAGGGCGATTCTATAGAATCGTATGCTACTACTCTCACTGATTCTCCGATTTCATCTGCGACCCCAAATCGCATTGAACCCGATTTGATTAAAGCTCGTAAAACAACTCATAATGGCAAAGAGGCAGTTATATTCAAAGAAAAAGATTTCTATGGAGTGATGGCAAACCATTGTAGAAGAACTATCGTGGGTAGATTTCGCAAGCACAGACCATAAATTGACTATCTTAGGTCAAAATTCAAGGAGAAATCCCAATGAAAGGCGCGGCAAAAATAGGTGTGTTTGACAATTTCAATGTTTTTCTAAACTTTACTTATGAAGATGACTACCATTTCATTCTATATAAAAGACTGATTGAGGTAGATGGTCATCAAACATGGCTCCAAAAATGGACACCGGATTTTAAGCCAGAAGAAGATCTTCCAATAGTGCCAATTTGGATTCTGAGGCCAGGATTACCTTTTCATTTACATAATTGGCATTATGTTAAGGAGATTGCTAGTGAAATAGGAACCCCTTTGGAAATAGATGCTACGACTAAGAGCATGACTAGACTTAGTGTGGCAAAAGTAAGGGTGGAAGTTGATTTACTTAAACCTTTGGTGAAGAGTGTTTGGATTGGGATTGAGGATGACAATAATCCATTGAAGGGATTTGAACAAAAGATTGAATATGAGAATATCCCAAAATACTGCAAGCATTGCAGGAAATTGGGGCATAATATAGCTGAATGTAGAGTTCTAGAAAAGAAAACGTTGGAGGAAAAAAAGGATGAGGAGGAGAAGAATTATGCTAACAATATGGAGAATCAAAGAAAGGAATAGAACATAAAGAAAGCTGAACACAATGGAAATGCTGGTCCTAAAAAACAAAAAGAGAAATTCATTGATAATCAATAAGTTGAAAGAGGAAGGGAGGCACAAATTGACAAAAATAAGCAGCATAGAATGCCTAGAGGGAAGAGTAAACCTCCCAAAACTGCCTTTCAACCTACAGGTGCCATATTTGGGGTTAATAAACCAATGCCGAAGAATGTGCAACAGAAAAAAGGTATTAGCAATTCTGAGAAGCATGATGAGAACAGAAAGAAGAAACAAGGGGAGAGTCTTGAAAGGGATAAAGAGGAACAAGGAAAAGAGAAGGGCTATGATGTGAGTAATGAAGATCAGGCCAATTCCATTGCCAAAAATCCCAATAATGTTGAAAATACTAAGAAAGACAAGACACCAGGAGGGAACAAGAGACAAGAAAATGCCAATCCTGAAATCAAAACCTTTATGATAAATGATCCAAGTGAGTTGGAAATGGTTCTGTATGAAGATGGTTGGGAAGCTGCTGGAAGTAAGAAAGCTAAAAGAAATTCTAGCAAAAAAGCTAGAAAATAAGATCAATCAAGAAATGAAAAAGAAAAGAAAAGGCAAGAAAGCATTATTACCCAGAATAGCTTTGATGAACTACTTCAGGAAGGGACCATTCGAAAAGATAAATCAGGTCAAGATGCTGAGGAAATAGAAGTCAAACAAAGTAGGGATCACAAAATGAAGATGAATGGGCTGATGTATCATCTACTGAAGAGGAAAACACGTTATATGAGTCAGAAGAGGATGAAGATGAAGAAAGTGAGGAGGAGGAGAGCACTGGTATAGGTACATCTGGAAAAAATTATCAATCCAACATAAAGATGGGTATACAAGAAAGTGCAGCAACCAAGAATTTGACAAGAAACAAAGATGAAAAACATATCAAAATGAATCTTATTACAAGGAATCAAAAGAAGAATATTACAAAACCTACTAAAAATCCCCTTAATGATTAAGTGTCTTAATTGGAATATTAGGGGGATGAAATCTCAGGATACTACTGAGAGATTGAAGTATTTAATAAAAGAGTACAAGATTCCATTTGTTGCTCTACAAGAACCTTTTACAAATAAATCAAAAATTGAGTCTTACAAACATACTCTAGGAATGTAAGGAGCTTTTGCTAGTGTTAGCAATAAGATATGGATTTTTTGGGGAAAAGATATTGATTGCTCAGTATATGGTGCAGAAGATCAGATGGTCACTTGCAGAATAGTCTTGAATACTTCTCAGCAGGTTTTTATCTATGTTGTGTATGCTAAATCTAGATCAACTGGAAGGGAGGATTTATGGAGATATATGAGAGTGATTGCTTCTACTATAGATGATCCATGGGCAGTTTGTAGTGATTTCAACTGTATTCTTTCCGTTGAAGAAAAACTAGGAGGCAAACCCCATAGTCTGAAGAAAAGCATCCTTTTTATAGAATGTTTGCAGGATTGTGGATTGAAAGGATAATGGTTTTTCTGGTTGTGCTTTTACTTGGTCAAATGAAAGAAAGGAAGAGGAGGTGATTTTGAAGAGACTGGATAGAATGATCAGTAATGAAAAATGGTTAGAATGTTTTGACACCTCAGATATCATCCATCTACCAAGAGTAAGCCTTAGATCACTGTCCTCTTTAGATCACCTGCAAGACTAATCAGTAGAATGATGTGAAATACTTCAGATTTCTGAACTTTTGGACTGAAATTGATGGTTATCAAGATGTAGTTAAGGCCTATTGGTTCTCTCCTTCTAAGGGGAACTTTTTCTGGGAAGTACAACAGAAGCTTAAAAATACCAGCAAAGCTTTAGGTGAATGGTCCAAAACAAAAGTGGGGAATATCTTTGACATAGTGCAATAATTAGAGGAGGAAGTGAAAAAACCTGAGGAGAAATATATGGAAACACTTGATTAGAATGACAGGATGCTTATGAACAAAACAAAAACAGAACTTATTATACAACATAAGCATGTAGACAGTTTTTGGAGGCAAAAGGCAAATTTGAAATGGAACTTAGAAGGCGATGAAAACACTAAATTCTTCCATTCAGTGGTAAAGGGAAGAAGGAAGTATCTATATATAATTAGAATTTGTGACAATGGATCATGGATAGAGGGTGTATAAGAGATTGGCAATGCTGCAGCTCAGTTTTATCAGAACCTCCTCACAACAGGACAACAATATTGATCTTGATATCCTTAAATATGTTCCTAAATGTATGAGTTCCATAGATAAAAATTTTATTTCAAAAAATCCTTCTGTGGAGGAGGTGAAAAAAGCAATCTTTGACATAAATCCAAACAGTTTTGCTGGACCTGATGGATTTTGTGGTCTGTTTTTTTAAAAATCTTGGGATATAGTTGGAACTGATATTTTAAACTTAGTTAGGAATGTTTTCAATGGCAAACAACTTCCTAGATATTTCACTAACACTTGTTTGATTTTACTTTCCAAAATTGATTCTCCACAAACTTTTTCAGATTTTAGGCCTATAAGCCTCAATAACGTAACTTAGAAAATCATTTCAAAAGTGATGTCTGATAGGGTAGATAGTATTATTCCCAAAATTATTTCTACAAACCAAAGTGGATTTGTGAAAGGTAGATCAATTGGGGAAAATATTTTATTAGCCCAAGAGATCATTCATGAAATTAAGCAAGATAACAATGGGGATAGTGTGATTTTAAAAATTGATATGAACAAGGCTTATGACAGATTGTCTTGGTACTTTTTGTGTGCTGTAATGAGAAAAATGGGTTTTTATAATATGGAATCTTCTTTCAAATAATTGGTATAGTGTAGTTATAAATAGTAAGAAGTATGGATTTTTAAATCACAAAGGGGAGTAAAGCAAGGAGATCCTATATCTCCAACTTTATTCATTATTGCTGCCGAAACTCTGTCATGTATGCTGAATGATCTATATAACAATCCTAGGTTCAGAGGTTTCACTATGCAAGCTAATGGACCTAAGATCAATCATTTAGCATATGCTGATGATTAAATCATTTTTTTGTGCAGGAAAATCCAAAACTCTGAATTTGGTTATCAAGGTTCTGGAGGATTATTGGATAGAAAATCAATAGAGGCAAGAGTTGTTTTCTAATGGACAAGAAGATCTCTGAAAACAGAATCAACATTGTCTCAAATATTCTGTAGGTTCAAAAACAGGAATTTACCATCACCTACTTGGGATGTCCATTATTCCAAGGTAGGAAATTGTTTCAATATGTTGCTGATATGGCAATTAAGATTCTTAAAAAGGCAAATTCTTGGAATTATGATAGACTATTCACTGGGGGGAAGATTATTTTGATCAAACATATTCTTTTTGCTATGTTATATGTCAACCTCCTAAAACTATTTTCAAACAAATGGAGCAAGTTTTTGCTAACTTTTTATGGGGTAATAATGAAGGCAGGCATAAATATCACTAGGCAAAGTGGCCCAGTCTATGCTTGCCTACTTTGGAAGGAGGTATTGGAACAAGATCTTTGAATGATTCTTTTGCTGGTAAGTTATGGTGGCAACTTAGAACCAAGGAATCTTTGTGGTCTGTGTTTTTGAAAGCCAAGTATGCTAGAAGAATCCACCCTGTTGCTTGAAAGTGGAGTTATGTAATCTCATAATTGGAGAAGGATGATGAAAATCAACGAGAAGATAGATCATTTAATATTATGGAGAGTTAATAAAGGCAATGCTAGTTTTTGGTAGGATAACTGGTCTGGTTTAGGTGAGTTGGCTCAGTTTGGTATTGCTAATACCTTAATTAGGGGCAGTGTATTAGATTCTATTGATGAAGGGGTGTGGAATGTTCAAAAGCTTAAGCAAAAGCTTCCTGATAATGTGGTGAACCACATCCAGAGAATTACAATTAACTCTTCTTGTCTTAGTGATAAACCTGTTTGGACAGTTACTTCAGATGGGAGATTTAGTTGTAAATCAGAATGGAACACTATCAGAACTGCTCAGAATCCTTCTTTAGTCAACAAGATGATGTGGCACAAAAAGTCCCCTTTCAAAGTTTCATTCTTTCTGTGGAAAGTTTTCAAGAATAAGGTGGTTGTTGATCTAAACTTAAGGGGATTCAAAGTACACTTACCTTCTATTTGTTCTTGCTATACTAATCATGATGAGGAAGATGTGAAGCATCTATTTCATAGGAGCAGTATCAATCAAGAGATATGGAAGAATTTTAAACGGTGCTGTGGGATTTATCAGGTTTTTAATAGTCTGAGACATCTAGTGATCACTTGGTGGCTTACTAAAGGCAAAAATTCCATTAAGAACATGGCTCTACAAATTCTGCCAGGAATCATCATCTGGCAAATATGGAACGATAGATGTAAAGCAAGGTTTGAAGACCAGAAAATGTCCATTCAGAGAATTAAAATAAGGATTTATCAACAAGTGGTCATGGTGATACATAAACAGTTCCCCAATATCAATCCTTTTATGCATTGGTCTAAGTTTATTCAAATCATGGAAGAGCCTAAATATTACTTTAAATCATTTCCTGTTAAATGGTTATTTCCTATGAAAGATTGGGTGAAGTTGAATGCTAATGGCTATTCTAAAGGGAATCCTGAAAACAGTGGAGGAGGTGGAGTGTTAAGAGATCATAGAGGTTATCTGATTGCAGCTTTTGGTGTAAACATTGGAATTACTACTAACAATGTTGCAGAAGCACAAGCAATGGAAATTGGAATTGAATGGTGCTTGCAGAATGGTTATAAGTTGTTGGAGTTAGAAAGTGATTCAAAAATGTTAGTGGATTGGATCATGAATAGTAGTAATCCACCTTGGAATATTATGGATATCATTTTGAGAATCAAGAGTTTACTAGATCAAGCATAGAGATGGAGCATGGTGCATTGTCTCAGAGAGGGTAATAGAGTGGCTGATTGTTTATCCAACTGGGGCCTCGAATGCAATACTATTACATGGATAAATGAATTTCAACTATTGCCAAAGGAGGTTAGAGGAGAAATTACTATGGATAGACTACAACTTCCTACATTCCGTAATAATCTCAATAAGAAATCTTGTAACATAGATAGGAAGTTAGAGAGAAATTAATGTTCCTTGAGTACATACTTTGTATAGATGAAGAGTTACAACTCTTCTAGTGTACAATATTTTTGTAAGCTAATCTGAAATCCTACCATGAAGCTAGTATGTGATCTGTCCATACAAGGTAGGTGCAGGGAGTTAGATTTCCTCTGCCATGTACTTTAAATGAAGTATGAAAAAAAATAGCTACTCGTTTAGAGGGGTTGATTGATTTGAAAAGAAAAAAAAAAAACTTCATTCTCTCCTTTGTGTCGTCAAAGCTTTGCTAGATATTAATTAAGCCTATAAGATTTTTTTTGTTATTATTGTTTAGCTTAATTACAAGATTCTCCTATTTGAAGAAGTTATTTACACCTCTAGTATTGTACTTATTAATACTTTTCACAGTGGTTTCACCAGTTAGGTTATAACAGTTACTTTATATAGTACTCCTATAGGATTTATAATTCATACGTTTATGTAGAGAGGATGTTGTTTTCTTCTATCTTATATTTAGTGATGTTAGATTGATGCTCTTCTTGACCTTTGCTTTTTATTGTGCTTCAAATCCTTATTCTAACTAGTTTACATGTAGTTCTTTCTCGAATTTTAATTATTCAGTCTTATTCTGATTGCGTAAAAACAAATTAGTGTATACATACTGAACTTGAAGTAAAATTTACTACATGTAACAGTTACTTACTAATTATATTGTGCTTCAAGTTCAACTTGCTACATGTATAATTGTCATATATAGCAAATTTTGCTTGCCTCTGACATATATGTCAGTGGTTATAATTGTCAAGAGAAGATCGATGTTTGTTTGTCTTTTGGGTTGGTAAACTACTAAGCGATGCAAGATGCCAAAAAAAAAAAAAAAAACATCAAAATCAATTTTTAAATAACGAATTGCCAAATTGGTTTAAAGAAAGACATGAGAATAGAAAGAAAATCAGGCGCCAACGCTATTTAGAAAGAATACTATATATCCCTCCTATAGATACATCTGAACACATCTTATTCCTTTTTCTTTTTTCGTATCCAACTTAGGTTTGACCACATAATGTTGTCGATTAATGAGTAATCAATGGTCAGTGCAACATCCAATTATAGGATTCATGTATATATCTTCCCTCTCAATCTCTATAGTGATCAAGAGTACGTAGTTAAATATATGGTTGAAAGAGACAGGAAATGACTTTTTGATGAAAGGACAACGAAATTCTGTACGAAAAAAAAATGACTTGTGTATTCTATTATTTTGGAATTATCGCTACGACAGAATGGGAACAATGACATTTACATGTTTTACTTTGACCCTTTCTCAGTCTCACATGCTGTTGAGTATTCTTCCATAATAAGACAGAGAAATTAAGGTTATTGTGTTGAACTTGGCTTGGTGGCCTTATAGTACTAGTATACAATATATGCATACTTAATTTTGACAAATCAATCTCAAACTCTGAGACGTATGCATATGAATAACGAAGGCTTAATATATCAATAGCCCTTTAACTTGGTCAGTAAATTTCATTTACACATTTGAATTATAATCTATTCCAATTGAACGCCTGAACACATGATAAAATGTTCATATTAAACACTTTCGACTCATATATTGAAGAAATTTCTGTGCATGTTCTTAAACGTCAATTACGTAGATAATCTAATCACATAAAATATGTCTTCTTTTTTAATTATATACATCAACATCAATTGGAACTGGTCTAAGGACTTATGGATTGAGGCTAATGCATATGAGAATATTTTAAGTGGTTAACTTATTTACGTAATGAGCGTTCGACAACACGAGCAAAAACTTTTCAAAAGTTTTGAGTTGGAAGTGTCTAATAAGACACTTTATCATGTGCTCAATTGAAACATGTCATAATATAAATGTCTAAATAAAATTTAATAAGAATAGTAAATTTAAGGGGTTGTCGATATATTCAGCCAAATAAGAAATTAATCGCCCCGAGCTGATCATGGGAGATTAATGTCTCATGCGACGAACATAGCACCCTTGCCCATACATGCTTTGCCTCTTGGATTAATTTCATGTCTCGTGCTCTCCAGAAATTTCTCATGCATAATTACATCTTGTATTGTTCTCCATGTACATCTCCAAGCATTTTTTAAAGGATTTCCTTTTAATATTTCACTATAAATATTATAGGTAGGTCGTCACGTCTTACGCTTTCACCTTTTAAAATATAATAATTAATATTAGTGCAAATTATACAGTGTAAAGTCAGAGGATGATTCTTATAATACATTACTCCAGTCGAGTCCAATGGAATTTCAAATTTTATTTTGCAACATGGAAGGAGCAAAGTTGGAACCATAAATCTGTTTCAAGTGCATGAACGTAGTAAAGCCAATCATTTACCCTTGCTTTTGTGTATTCAGCACCTTTCTAAATTAACTGATCATCCATCAATTGATATTTTCAAAAAGTATTAAAAGTTTGATTCGTCGTACCTCGTCATTTGGTTGAGTCAAAATTAAGGAAAAATTGAAGAAGAAAAAAGGGCTCTATTTGCGTTGTTTCTTCTCCTATTCATAGTAAAAAGGTAAAAGTAGTACTAAATTGTTTCTTCTCCTATTCATAGTAAATAGGTAAAAGTAGTACTCCTCCGTCCCAAAAAGATTGTTCTCTTTTGACTTGATACAAAGTTTAAGAAATAAAGAAAGACTTTTAAAATGTGTGGTCCAAAACAAGTCTTAGATATTTATGTGGCTGAAAATCATCTCATAAAGGTAAATTGTTTCTAAATATAGAAAAGAGACAATTTTTTAAGACAGATTAAAAAGGAAAGGAAGACAATCTTTTTGGGTAGAAGGAGTTCTAAAAGTTTTCTTAATTAAAGTTTTTCCTAAGCTAGCCTTCTAATCAAATATAGCACTATTTAAAAGAATCTCTAGTTTCTCCAAGCA